>NC_043978.1:24076024-24404815 GCF_902148855.1 Sphaeramia orbicularis | reverse complement strand
ACAGAGTTGCAGCTGTAGAGAAGCAGATGAGAGCTATTGAACTAAATTGAATTGCCATTTTGACACAAGTAGTTTGTGATTAGGCCATTGTCGTGTAGGCTTTTTGGAGCCAGAAATGACCATATCTGGACAAAAGAGGCAGAACTATATTAGCCCAGGGGGGTCAGAGGTGAGATAATGCTACGCACCAGCTCACTCACTAAAACTAAAATGGTAAATTTCACTAAGCATTGTATAACAAAGGCATTTTACAGCCTAAAACAAACCTTGTACAAACACATATGCTTATATTTTAACCTTTAAATATGAAAAAAAATGTATTTGTGAGTCATTTTTAATCACATCTTTGTGGATCCCTTCTACTGTCAGTGTCCAAAACATAAAAAAAGTTTAATCAGTGTAATAATGCTGTAGAACTGCCAGGAAAAAAAGAAAAATGAAAAAGGTCATTATAGAACAATTTATATTAATGTAAAATGCCGTTATAAGTGGATAATACAATAACATTGCACATATGTCTAGAAATATTGATTTTAAACATACTTTTGGTTAAGAATACAGGCAGAAATGTTGATGTATTTTTGGGTTTGAAACACTGATATGATAAATATCTGTATTTTGCAGAAATATACAATGACAATGTTTCATTCTGGTAGCTGGGCTTTTAATAAATATAATCTATTTGTGTTGTAATAGATCTGCAGTCAAACACAAGCCAAATCAGTGTAATAATGCTGTAGAACTGCTAGGAAAAAAGATAAATGAAAAATGTCGTTGGGGAACAATTTATTTTAATGTTAAAATGCCGTTATAAGTGGATAATACAATAACATTGCATATATATCTACAAATATTGATTTTAAACATACTTTTGGTGAAGAATACAGGCAGAAATGTTGATGTATTTTTGGGTTTGAAACACTGATATGATAAATATCTGTATTTTGCAGAAATATACAATGACAGCGTTTCATTCTGGTGGCTGGGCTGGTAAACAATATAATCTACTTCTGTTGTAATAGATCTGCAGCCAAACACAAGCCAGAAACCCGAATCATAAAATTACATTACAGCAGCTCAGAGATTCTTTATTGTGCATTTGAGTCCAGAATGAAGTGGGTTTCAGAGGAGGAAGAGCACACTGTGAGGTTAAATGAGGAGTTGTCAGTGCGGCGTTTTATGAATAGCATTACTGTAAAAGAGGAACCTAATGAGATTGATGGAGCCTGCGTCCAGCACAGTGTGTGAGAAATAGATTTGATGGGATGCAGCGTACTAACTTGGAAATCACATTACCTTGCAGGTAGGGGAGTTGAAGGTTTTTCCACTGAGCACTGAGAAGAAGCCCTGAGCAATGGGCTTTTTTTTTTGTTTTTGGGTTTCCCATCAATAACTGGAGCAGAGTCAGGAGGAAGTGGGAAAAAATCAGTGATATCGAGACTTTTTACCCAGAGGTTCTGTGAACTTTTAATCCATTTAGGTCATTAAAGAAATTGCTTTAAACCACATCTTATGTAGGTTTTTTTGTCATTGTGCCTTTCCATTTTATTTCCAATCAGAATTTCTTCCTCTATGTCCCCTTACTGCCTAAATTTATTTGGCAATAATATTAAAATAAAAAATTATTTGTGTTGTTGCTGTCAAGGATATTCTAAATGAAATGGAGATTATTAATTTGAATATTGCACATACATTAGCTATGATGCAAATTAATGACATAATGTCATAATAGTAATTTAATAATTTTCCAGTGTTAGGTATGTAGATTATTTTATTGATGCTTCTATTGATCAGTTCCTCCAGACAACAATCCAAACAAAACAAAATGATCCAAAAATCAGCAGAATGTCATGAAATTTATAACAACGTTCCTGAAACAGGCTGTTGAAATTGATCAGGGATCATAAATAACCAGATTACATACACTACAAACAAAAAGTTAAGGGTATTTCTTTTTTTTTGTTGTCATTTTTTAAAATAATTTTTGCCATTTGTAAATAAAACTGTCTGGTCATTAAAAAAATGTGTTTCAATCCAATTCACACACAAAAAAGTAAAAAGCACTGTGCAAGAATCCCAACAGAAAAAAATTGCCCAAAAATTAAAAATATCCTTAACTTTTTGTTTGTAGTGTATGTATATTCACAGTGTTGAGCAGTGACTCAGTTCAAAAACAGTGGAATACTGAGGTGAAGGATGTGACAGTCGTCTACAAGGGGAGATTCTATTATCTTCTTGTTTTGTTTCCTACTCCTCCTCTTTTGCATCTTCCAGCTGCAGAGACTGAAGCGCTCCCTGTCCTTCAAGACCAAAAGCATCCGCAGCAAGAGCGCCGACAACTTCTTCCGAACCAGCAACGAGAACAAGACGGAGTTACTCTCTGACGTCAGCAGCAGCACGGGCCATCTCTGCAGCATCGGGATGGCCCCGCCCCACACCACCAACCTCCCCATTCCTCCGGTTCCACCCGCTATCCCCTGCGCTCCGCCCCCCACGTCACGCTCCCAGGCCCGAAACCCCCTACAGGTGGACTCAGCCGGACACTGCTTCATGGAGCACATCTTTAAGAAGCCCACATTCTGCGATGTGTGCAACCATATGATCGTAGGTATGGTTCTGACATCTCATTTATTTGTACTAAGAAACCCGATGAGTACATTTTTTGTAATGAATTTGACTTATTGGGTCAAAGTTCTACGAAAAAGCCTAATAAAACACAACACTTGGAAATAAACATCTCTTTTTTCTTAAAAGTCGCAACAGAACGCTGATGAATCTTAACATCATTGACAAAAACAAAGATAACAACAGTAAAATTACAGTGCAGTAAATAACAAAAGGGATGGGGTGGATGGTTTATGAATCCCACTTTCAGCAGTTGCTAATGCACTTTTTCGATGTACAGGGTTCCCACGCAAGTATGGAAAGTAGAGATGTAAACAATTAATCACCTATCAATTAATTTTCAAAAAGAATTTGCACGATTAAATTATTAATTGTCGATTAATTACCCTTTTCCACGGCGGAATTTGCGGTGTCGACAGTAGGGGGCGCCACTGCCCAAACTAGCCTTCATCGCTGAAGTTGAATAACGGGGAAGTCGCCCTGTCCACCTGTCCACACCTGTTCAAAGGCTGCCGGTTTGTCTGCGCTACGATGCTGTGGCTGGGATAGTCGGCCATCGAACCAGATCATGGCGTTGATGAGTTAGAATCGCTTTAGGGACATGGTTCAGATTCAGATTCATGTTTATTGTCATTTCAGCATATATAAAAAATACACAGAAAAGAAATATTGTACTCAGGTCCTCGACTGTCAGCAGCATTTAGTAAATAGTATAAATTACTGATAAAAATAATAAAATAATAAAAATACTGATATAGAATAGCAATAACAATAACCCCCCCTAAAAATTACCTATAAATAACTAAACAGTTTTATTCCTAAAGTGCACAGATGGGCATGGGCACCTCCACTGAAATCTCGCTCCATCATGTCAGTGATGCAAAGTCAGAAATGCCCATTTCTTCTAAACTGCCCCTCCTCTCATCCCTTTATTTTATTGAATTTGTCTGCAGAATTTATTTAGTTCTACTCCATAAATGTCATTGCCTGTACTGTGTCCAATGGTGCAATAAATCAGTCATTAAGGAATATGGAATGCTTTTTTCATGAAGTATATAAACAGTATTTAACTTTTATTCTTATACACCCTATCAAAAGAGAAATTCAAGCTCTCAGGAAAATCGCCGCTTATCAATTAATCGTTAATCAATCGATAAGGCCAAATAACTAATGATTAATGGATTAATCGATAATTTGCATCCCTAATGGAAAGTATGGAAAATGGAAACAAATGTATGGAAAAATATTCATGTTTCCAAGACTTAGCACTGTTCTGTTTTTTAAAACATAAAATCATGAATATTTATAAAAAATAAATGGATCGATCTGTTTTTTTTCGGCGCTTGCTAGTGCAGCTTAAATGTTTGTGTGAGAGCACATACAATAGGCTACACATCCCAGAAAACATTTGGGCAGATTGACGAGTTTCTGCTCTTATCCTCCTCCAACCCATTTTAAGGCCCGCCTGGGTGTCATCAAGTTTCACTGCTGCTTTGACGGACAGGTGATGTCCACACACTGTTTGTGAGCGAGCTATTCAACATGCCTTGTATGATCGGTGGCAGAACTCATTATGATTAGATGTAAATTCTCTGACGATCGCCTCATAAATCCCAAATATAAAGACTGGTTGGCTGATTGGAATTTTTTTTACCAAGACATCTGGAAATTAGGGTTTGGAAAAAGTATGGAATTTTGACTTTTCAGCTGTGTAGGAACCTTGAATGTGTCTCATTGTGTCAAAGCTCCAGCCCAATGACGTAGACTACGTTCAGACTTTAGCTAAATGTAGCCCAAATCTGATGTTTTGCCGCTATTTGACCTGTATCTGACCTGTTAAAGACAGTTTGAACGGCACAAATCCGATTTTTTCAAATGCACGCCACTTCAGGGTTGCATTCAGTTCAGACTCAAAACTGATAGAAGTCGCATTTAATTTGTAATATGAACAAGCACACAAAAAAATCGGATTTCACAAAAAAATCTGAATTGTGCAGTAAACTCCTAAGACCAAGCTATGGGTTTTGTGTCCACATTTGTGGACAAGAGTTTCACAACTTTATACAAAAAAAAAAAAAGAAAAGAAAACTCTCCACCACAAAGGACATTCCATAAAAATTTTAAAAACTGCATCTGAAAAAACAGTTGCATCATGATGTTTCCAATATAGGCACTTATTTAATAAAAAAACAAAAAAAGCTTGTACTTTGCTGACATTTCCTGCGTCTTAGGAGGTTAAGACCTGCTGTCTGAACGTAGCCCAAGACTTAAACAGACTGTATTGTCATTCAGATATACAAGTACATACAGAATGAAATGTTGTTGCATTAAACTCACTCCAGTATGAATATAACAGAATAAAAATAGACTATAGACAGTAAAATGTAAAATATAAAATATGTAAAGTATATAAAATATGTAGAATATTAACATGTACAGTGGAATATAGATACAACACAAAATAAACATCTCACTTCTATGCCATTATCCAACCAACCCATCCCTGAAACTCACTTTTTATGCTTTTTATACAACTTTTATGCTTTTTGTTCAACTGTAATTTCACTGTTCTACTATCTTATTTTAGTTTCTGTGATAGTATTGATGACCGTGCAGTAATTCTCCTCTTGTTTCCTTTATTTTATAAAATAGTCTGTATGGGCTAATGCTTTGTATGAAGTACTTCACTGTAGCTGTTTTGAAAGAGTCATCCAGGGGTGCATGATTCTGTGGTTTTGTTGCAAAAATTTCATAAAAAAAATCATTGTTGGGTTTTGATTGCAGAGTTCTTGTCAACATAGAAATGAGATGTTTATCTTCAAGTGCAGTGTCTTATTGGGCTTTGACATAATGAGGCAAATTCTGCAGAAACTGTGTAAACAATCACAAGAAGTAGTAGTTTTGTCATATTTGCTTCTTTTAAAGATTGTTTCAGTGCAGCAAATAGACTCACTTTTGCTATTACAGGTTTTTACAGCGACAAAAAAGAGAAGATACAGTACAGTAATCAGTACAAAATGTCAGCAAAATTACAGTTTACGTCAACAAAAATAGTATTGTAATATACTTTATGGTTTCTTACTACTTTACTGCTATATGTAGAATATTTCCATAACTTTAATGTCATGTTAATGCCTGTTGTGGCTGAAACTGAAGCTATGAAGCACTCTTTAGAAAACTCTAAAAAACAAATGGTTATTATCTCAAGGAAATTCATCCATTCAGCTATTCACAAATTTCACAGACTTTTAGACAGTTTGCAAAAGAAAATGCAGATTTTTGCACATTCACCTGGAGAGTTATGCACATATTAAGAGCTGCTTGCTTTGTTGTCATTGTATTTTAAAGGTTTGCATGTTAGATGTAGTATTTCATGCATTTATGTACTACCTGAGGTGTTGAATGGGGGGTCTGACATACATATAGGTATTTTGATAAAAAGCTGAAATGGGCTGAAAGCTTTTGCCTCCCAAACCTAACTGAACCTCTGGGTTGGATCACAGATTCATTTTTCTGCTGCTCTTTTCTTTGCTGTTTTCCTTATAAAAAGGCCATTTTTTACCTTTCCAAAGTTTCTGAAATGTTAGCATTTTGACTCCAGTTTTTTATACACAGATTGAAAATGTGCTGGTTGGAAATATGTTTGTATAACCTCTGTGTTGTAAGTTAGTAGTTAAGCTAAACTAACCAGTGACTCTCAGCTACAGAGGACACATCTCCAGAATCTCAAAGCAGAGATTACAGCTGATTTTGTAATATAACTTTATATTGTACCTTAGAAGTTGTCCTACTTTTAACCCATAAAGACCCAGTGGTACTTTTGTGGCAGTTCACAAATACATTTTTCTTTATATTTAATCTTTCTTAAATGATTTGTCACAATTTATTGCAATATTATCCTCATTAGTTCGAGTGTTTTCAGTGCAAATCAGGTATTTTCCTATATTTAATTCACTGATCATGTAGATGTTCATTAAAGCTCAGAGTAAATTCAAAGGTTATTCTATCAAAAGTGGAGAAAACTGAAGAAAAAGTGACTTTATCTGTAAAATCTATCATTAACTGAACATACACCCAGTGTCTTCATCTACTGTCATTGATCCAACTCCATGGGTTTTACTGGTGAATCAATGTTGTAGAAGATGACGGTGTTTCCACATTCACTACGGAGCCTCTGAACGTCCATGAAAAGATGCCAAACTGCATTTTACACCAATTATGTACATGTATTGATAGGATTAGTGGATCAACAGTTATTAAACAGTTTAAATCAGTAGTTAGGTTTAGTTGCCAGTAGGGATGTAACGATTACCGGTATAACGATAAAACACAGTAAAATTGCCAATGGTTAGTATTACCGTTTAAATTCTAATTATCACAATAACATGTTTGATTACCGCACTTTTCAGGAGAAAATGCCTTTGTAAATATATGCTTTTATGTCAAATATTTGAGTATAATTTTAATTTATTACAATTTTAATTTCATATACTTAATATTTGGAACCAAAATTCTCTTTTACAGTCTTTGAAAAGGTTCGTTCAGCATCTTTGTGTTATTTATGCAATAAATTATATGCATTTTTCAAATCGGATTTTATATATTTTTTTGTGTTTTCTGGCCTTTTGTGTTTTTATATTAGGTTAAAGTAAAAAAAATAATAGCATGATGATATAGATGAAGTTGTGCTGAAAAAAAAGATCCCAAACATGGGTATAATAAACATTTGTTTATATAGTATATAAAAGCAAAACCAAAAAGACTGAAAAATGGACAAAATAGGCTCAGACCACTAGGGGTTAATATTTGAATGTTTCTGCAACAGAAGGTACATTGTTCCAGTTATTTTATTTGTTTTTTTTTATGTTTTTTTTTTTTTTTTTTTCAAAATACAACTTGGTTAAATTATTTCACTGTGTGTATTAGTACTTTTTGAACATTTTGAGCACAATGTCAACAATATTGCGATAATAATAAGTATTGTTGCAAAGTTCAGGTTTGGTTTCTTGGAATTTTAGAGAGAGTAATTGGAATTTCAGAGATTTTGATATGTGTGAGAGGATTAGAATGAGGGCAGATGTGAAGTCTAAATGAATTGGGATTGTGAGTGTGAAATTATGGAATGGACCTTATTATGCATTTAAGTTATCCACTCCTTTGGTGAAGTTTAAAAAAAAAAAAAAAGTACTTTAAGTTTAAATTATTCAGAAATATTGAATTGAGATGGTAGATGTGTTTTTGTTGTTGACTTTTCTTTTTTTTTTTATTTGGTATTATTATGGTGTAAATGCTCGATGCTGTACACATTTAAGTTGACGTAAGCAGTGTATTAGTTGAAAAGGATAGGGAAAAAAATAAGCTTTTGCTTCTAGCCTATTCCTTTTTTGGTTTTTATGTTTATTACAATTGATGTACTAGTACAATAACTGATGTAAAACCAAAAATAAATTCATTCATTCATTCATTCATTCAATAATGATAACCGTGATAATTTTGGTCACAATAACCATGATATGAAATTTTCATATCGTTACATCCCTAGTTGCCAGTTGCTGTTTGGTTCTTTATGGGTTAAGGTTTGTGGGTAAACACAGATCAAACCCATACATATGAAAACACAATGAACCACCTGACACTGAACATCCAACCTTACCCACTGACATGTGATAGAAGAGTTTCTGTCCTCCTTACTCATTCGCTCAGTCGGGTCACTCCGTCAGTGTACTGTGGTGTCTGGTAGCACACAGTGTTCATGCCATCTCGTCTACCTGTTCTCCCCTCACCAGATGTTCTGGTTTCTCTGGCTGCTCCCCTCCTCGTTAACATCAGTACTTTATATCCCAGGGCTTTTGCAGAATGATAATGACCTGGGCTGCCCATGCCATCTGCTCAACAAGCCCCTGATATCACATAAAAGGCAGCACACAGTACACAGGAACCACGTTACAGAGTCTGGTCCTTCCACCAATTTTTTGCTTCAGTTTTTAGCAGCGTTATCTCAGTGTGCATATCAGGACATACATAACCCTCGTCAGACATGTTGCATCATACTTTGTCTGCAAAGAAGTTCAGCGACCTTATTAAAGAATTGTTAAATTCACATCCTCTCCTGCACTAATATCTTTGTGCACCGACTTCAGGAGCTATACTTGTAAAAT
This sequence comes from Sphaeramia orbicularis, assembly GCF_902148855.1. NCBI lineage: Eukaryota > Metazoa > Chordata > Actinopteri > Kurtiformes > Apogonidae > Sphaeramia > Sphaeramia orbicularis. Next base: position 24,396,032 of record NC_043978.1, on the reverse strand, counting down.
TTGCATACTTGATGAGGACGAGCTTGAGTATTACATTTGCAAAAACCATAGTTCAAAATTCAGATTTATTTCACATTTCAACAAATGAGAAAATCCACTGCACAACAAGAATGAAACTTTACAGTGAATGAGCATTAAAAAACACTTGTTTTATATTTAAGCTGGATTTTAAATGTGCTAATTACCCGAAGGGGAGGCAAGGGGTATTGTTTTTGTTTGTTTGTTTTTTAACACTCTAGCAGCAGAACTATTGGTTGAATTCATACCAAATTTGGTTTATAGGTTGCCAGTGACCCAGAGTAGATCTCATTACATTTTGGGAAAAGTATGTCAAGGTAAAATTTTTAATGAATATTTAAATCTCTTTTTACTCCATTTACTTATAATGGGCAAAATTTCACATGTCTCTTGCAGCAAAACTATTGGTTGAATTCATACCAAATTGGGTTTATAGATTGCCAGTGACCCAGAGTAGATCTCATTACATTTTGGGAAAAGTAGGTCAAAGTTCAGATTTTTTAATAAATTTTTAAATTATTTTTTCTTCTCCCATTTACTTATAATGGGTGGAATTTCACATGTCTATAAAAACATAAATTTTATCTAAATTTACTTCAAACTTGGCACATACATAGAGGCAATTGATATGCTGACATCAGCACACGCACAGACATGATGACATCAGCTGGATCGATGCTAAAATAAGATGCAGTACGTGTAAGGGGCGGGGTTTGTTGTGCCTGGCACCACTTGTTTCTGATGTATTTACAATAAACAGTGACCACATTTGCATGGACAGTATAATTGCAGTTTTTCACTAATTATGAAATCAATTAATCAAGAATGCAACTATCAGATTAATCAACAGTGAATCTAATTATCAGGAAATTTAATCCGGAGGCTGAATTTCCCTATGGAGACAATAAAGTGAGCAAAAGATAAGCAGAATATTACTGTAATAAATTAGAAAACCTGTGATGGAAGTAAAGCAGATTAGAGACTAGTTAGTTAGATAGTTAGTCACCAGGCAGAGAAACTGGAAAAGTCAAGATGACCAATATACAAGTGTTTCATATACTGAGCTAAAAACGACACATAGATATTAAAAAGAATAGATAATTCAGAATGTAAAATAACTGGAATGGTTAGCTGATTAAGACAGTTGATATTATATGTTTAGATTCTTTTACTTATGTATTAGTGTTAAAATAGTTAATAGTTCATAAGAGTGGATTAATACATGACCCTGAGCTTGGTGGCACCAACAATTTTTAATTTACAGCAGAGTGTCAAACTCATATTAGTTCACTGGTGACATTCAGCCCAATATGAGCTGAAACAGGCCAGACCAGTAAAATAATAACAGTGAAAAAAGGAAAAAAAAAATGAAAATGTTTACATTTACAAGGTTTCCTTAGAAATTTTGTTTCCTTAAAAATGTCCTTAAACATTTACAGTTTCCAGAAAAATGCGAACAAGGTGACATTTCTTAAGACAAATAAGAGCAATTTTCAGAATATGGCGCCTTAGTTTGTCATTTACACATGTGCATTACAACTTACAGAACACAGTCGATCTACAAATACATAAAAGATTTAATAATGGGCAGAATATTGGTAAAATTGCACTTCATATTTGTTCAGATTATTCATATTTTTTGAGAAAGGACAGTTTGCATATGTAAACATTTTCATATAGGCTAATTAATTTTTTTCTTTTTTTTTTGCCCCATTCTTTGTTTCTTTGGAAAAGCATGTTATACAAAACTTCCCTTTTGGGTACAATTCAGTATCCACACATCAAATTTGAACAGAGATGCTAATCCAAGATTTTTAGTCGAATATAGAACAAATAAAAGAAAGAAAGAAAGAAAGAAAGAAAGAAAGAAAGAAAGAAAGAAAGAAAGAAAGAAAGAAAGAAAGAAAGAAAGAAAGAAAGAAAGAAAGAAAGAAAGAAAGAAAGAAAGAAAAGTGGGCGGGAGGAGAGGGGTTACTCCGCTACCTCATCAACAAGATAAAACACTAAGGTGTGTATGTTTACATTAACCTAATCAGAAATGTGTATCATATAAGTGTTTTCACATAACTAATGTATTCAATTCACATCAATTACAGATTTAACATAGTTTGTTCATTTTGACCACATAGTGAAAAAAGATTCCCTTCGACCCTTAAAACAAAATGTCAGTTTCTCCAGAATGAAGATGTCCTGTACGATATGGATCCATTCTTCAGTTGTGGGTGCTTCAGGCTTTAACCATTTTCTAGTGATAGCATATAGGCTAACTTATACTCATACTATACTCATTATTTATAAGTTATCATGATAGTATTTTGCTGTTCTGACACACTCGAGGTAGAACTGGTCTGTAAGTGGAACCTGAACTGAAATGATTTTAACACCATTGATTGTTAATATCTTCTAGTCACGTTTTGCATTTTACGGGCTGGATTGGACCCCTTGGCCGCATGTTTGACGCCCCTGATTTACAGCCAACAAAAATATTGATGTTGGTCATCAAAAATCTAATCTGGAACAAGATGCAGAAAGAAGTAAACTTTATTAATCTCCAGGAGGAAATGAAATAAATGAAAACTAAAATGCCAAGGTCAATCAATCTGAGATCCAGTCGTTCATAAAACAGTACTTTGCGTAGGAGTGTTGTTGCGTACAGTGTTCTGTTCTGTGTGGCCAGTGGACTAAGCTTTAATAAGCCTCTGGTGGTTTGTTGGTAATGGTGTCAGGTCAACCTCATCCTGTCGGAGGTGCGATGCTCTCTGGTCCACTCATGAAAAAACAAACTTGCCCTCTTCTTGATTTGTCCTGTTTTAATGAGAACACAGTGTGGTCAGCAGCAGACCTTCCTGCATCACACAGTCAGTGTGTTTGTGTAATGAGCTGCTATGTCGCTGTCAAAGTCTGACTCAGTGTCCCAGAGTCAAAGATCAGTACACCAGAGAAAAACTGACACCGTGAAGGAGACAGACTCCCACTCAGGCTACAAACAGAAAGTGGAATAAGATTATTAGGATACTCACCCTGATGTGTTTTGTGTCGTATCAGAACATAATTTTTACTTTTTTATTTAGATATTTATTGGACTATTAAAAAAAAACATTGAATAATCATTGATTTGATATTTATTATGGTAATTATAGACTGAAATGAAAATACTTATCATAATAACCTTTCTATTTATTACAAATTGAGACATTTATGGGCTAATAGTGTCTACTTTTTTATTTTACATGCAATATTAGGTGTTTTCAGATGCTGCTCATACAAACTGGTACACTGTGCATAAATATCAATATGCTAATATTGTAACAGGCAGACTGGAAATATTAAACACCCACCATCTTCCTACAGAAAATTGCTTTATTATATAAAAGTCTGTTCAGATGTGATGTCCCATCCATAATCAAAAAGCTGAATTTTATTATAGAGCTCACTGAATCATTCATTATGTTTACTAGATGAAGACAAAGAAAAAATTCAATAGTGCAATAAACCTATTACCTCTTCCTGTAGGCGTTTATTTGTGTATTAAACTGGTGCAGTACGTTCAAGGTGAAGTTTCAGCATTAGCATGAAATTAAACCTTGACCTTCGTGACGCTGCTTGGTTCTTAATTTGCATTTTGGGTTTGTCGAATGCAGTTTTACAGAGGCTTTATTAGCATCATGTTGCTAAGAATGGGTTCGTTTTTGATTGTCATGTGCAGGTTGGATGTGACGTTTTTCCCATATGTACAGTAATTTGACTTGTTCATGATGTTAAAGGACGTAATATTGAATTTTACAACATTCACCCGTTTAATACCCCTTCCACAGTGATGCGCATATCATTTTTCTCAACATTTTGGCCTCTTGTCCATATGATGATGATGATGATGATGATGATGAAATTCTTTATTCAGTCATCACATAATAATACAACCAGTGTCAACACTACAAACATTACCAACAGGTTAGTGACTAAAAAGGCACATGCAGGCAGAAGCAGAATGCTTATATTAATGCCTGTCCTACATAACAAATTCAGCTACCCAGCATTCAATATAGAAAAAAGAAAAAAAAAACAATGCATACAACCAAACAAACAAGCAAAAACATACAAAAGTGAAAATAAACCAGAAAAATAGAAAACTTAACCAACCAAATTAATGGTAATTTAATGTAGAATAAAAAATAAATGAATTACCTGTTACTTATTAGAGCTTAACAGTTGTATCCTTCAAAAATTGCCTTACGTACCATTTTTTTTTAAATATCAAAAATGTGCTACACATTCTTAAATCCATGCTGGCCTCATTCCATAGTTTAACTCCAACAACAGATATACGTCTTCTTTTAGTCTCTTTTTTTAGCTTTTTGTACAACAAATTTACAAACATCTCATATTTAGACTCATGTGTTGAGAAGAGCCTTTGTACACAGACAGGGAGTAACTTTAATTTGGCTTTATACATTATTTGCATTATTTTATAATAAACCAAATCATTAAATTTCATGATATGGGATTTCATAAACAATTCATTGGTGTGTTCATAGTAACCGGCCTTATTAATAATACGTATGGCTCGGTTTTGTAGGAGGACTATAGTATTTACAGTTGTTTTATATGTCGAGCCCCACACTCCCACACAATATGACATATAAGAAAGTACAAGTGAACAGTAAATTATATATAAACAACATTTTAGGTCGCGATACGTGAGATTTTTAAAGATGCTTTCTAAAGATTCTTAAAAACTCCATTTTGTGCAGCTGTGTGGACAGGGAAAACGAAGAGATTGGAAAACAATGGTGGTGTTGCACCCCATTTTGTGCATGTCTTGTATGTTATTGCTTTGTGTAATGATGCTGCACCTGAAACGTCAAATACAGGTGTATAAATCAGTGCATGACCTGCAGTGGATTGAGGTCACACGGATACCTTTGGGAAAGGGATCCGATTGGTGTTGGTGCTGCTGTTCAGCTTCATGACAGATTAAAGCTTCAATGTCAGCCACATCCAGTATTAGTTACTGATGGGTACTGAATCCTGGTACTAAAAAGGCCCTGGAGCCAAATTATTTAAGACTGGAGTACTGATAAGCTCAGATGTTACCGGTTTGGTACTAGAGAAAATGAAATATAATGAAGAAACATAAACTTAGAAAAGGTGTTGACTGTGAATTTCTAATTTTTTCTCACCAATGCCGTTTCTAAACTAAAATGTTCATGAGAAACTGATGAAAATTTAGCAATTTAAAATTTATTTAATTGTTAATTTGCCCTGTTTATGCTATGTACTGCAATGCTAGCAGCCTTTAGCCCAAATACGAATATGAGTTCATCAGAATCAGCTTTACTGGCCAAATTTGTGCACACGAAAAGGGAATTTGACCATCTTTAGGTCTCATGTATTATTATAAATGTATTGTTATTATTATTATTATTATTATTATTATTATTATTATTATTATTATTATTATTATGCATTGTAGAATAAATATATGTATAAACTTATTAAAGGAAAAGCAAGAATTTTTCACAAAGACTGTAAAAAAAAAAAAAAAAAAATAGTTTGAGAGGTATTAATAAGGTGTCAAAATTGCACCACAGATAGCCACCTCTGTACTTCCCTTTTTTCGCCGTCTTTGTTGATTTTTCACTTCGTGTTAGTTCATAAATATAATGTGAAATGGTCAGAGCATCATGTGATCTGTCGTTTATAGATTCAGAGCAGGAGGGTTTACAGATCTGGAAGAAAACCACCACAATGTCTAAATATTGACAATCCTGTATTCAGTTTTATTCGTACAAATGATGAATGGAAGACGATTTTCTTCTGCAGTAAATAGTTACATATGACATTAAATTCACTCAACTATCATTAAAAAATCTGAATCTGTGATAGGGATTTGTTCAAAGCAATGCTAATGATAAACAATGATCATATATTAATTATATAACCCTGACGTACATATGAGAAAATAAAGCAAATAATTTTGGTTACTATTTAAACTGTAACCTAAAAAAGAACATATGAATACAGTTAAAGCACCAGATGGATAAGCGGTATTGATCAAAGTACTAGTACTGATAAAATCTTAACCCAGTGCTGTTTTTGTAGCAGTTGCCAAATTAACTTTTTCTCTGTTAAACCTTTCTTAAATGATTTATCACCATTTATTCTAATATTATCCTCTGTATTTTGCTTTTTAAGTGAAAATACGGTATTTTCTTATTTTCAGTTTATTGATTATTTAGATGTTGATAAAAGCTCAGATTAAAGTTGAGGGTTATCATGTCCAAAAAAGAGAAAACTGAAGAAAAAGATACATTTTTCAGCTAAATCTATCATTAACTGAACATAAAATAAGCGTCTCCATCCACTGTCATTTATCAGATTCCATGGGTTTTACTGGTGAATCAACGTTGTAGAAGATGGCAGTGTTTCCACAGTAACTAAAGAGCCTCTGAATGTCCAAATGGGTCATATCTGATGACCATGAAAAGATGACAAACTGTATTTTACACCTATTTTTATATTTTACACATATTGATAGGTTTAGTGGATCAGCAGGTATTAAACATTCAGTTCAGTTCATATTTTATTTACAAATCATTTAAAATACGTATGCAACTTGTATTCATAATTTACAGCAAGATATGATTTTGTAAAAAGGGTAACCCCAGAAGCTATCCATACCTTATAAACAGGGTCCCAAGACATTAAGCAACCAGTACAATTGATTATGAAAACAATCCCATTTTCTACCTAAGCTAAAACCTAACCCTTTTTCTAAAACAACCTAAAGTAATTCCATAAATACAGAAAATATAGAATTTAGACAGTATCAACACATGAGCACATCAGGCACATGAGGCAAAAATACAGTGACTCAGGCTTAAATTAAACATATTCTAAAATTAGTTTTTGTTTTAATTGCTTTTTAAATATGGACAGGGATGCAGACTGTTTTATATGGGTCTTTATGGGTTAACGATACCCTTTCCTATGCACATTACCTACTGTTTATGTCCAACAAAAAATGGTTTATCCAAGCATTTGTTCCAGTCATTTTTGCATTGTCATGTGGACTGAGGTATTTTTGTAAAATGAAGCTTGTGTGGGAGAGTATTTTTAAGAGTGTGTTTACAAAATATGTGAGTCAGTGTGGACAGGGCATTAGGATGTCACAAAATATCAAGAAAAGGATTTAGATTTTGGTGATCTCTGTGCCCCATCCCTCCCTGTTATGTTCATAAGTTTGGAAAAGCTTCACAGCGCTTCAACCTGACGTGGTTTAATCTGCCAGAGTAATTGAAAACACCTATGTGGACGTGCCAGCCTTTCAGAAGAACAAGAAAAACCTTTCACATAAACAAAAAAACGCATTCACAGCACCTCATATCACTACATTTTGATGTACTTATCCCAAGGTTACTCCAGCACTTACTGTTTTTTTCTTTTTTTTTTCTTTTTTTTTTTTTTGTCTTTTATTCACTGCAAAGCCACTGTATGTTAAAAGAAGCTATAGATTTACCAGTGCATTAAAATGATCAAGTACTCTCTGATGCTGAGGTATTGATTCAAAAGGCTTATTAAATAAATGTCTGCATGAGTGAAAGACAGAAAGAACTGTTTGGATGAAATATAATGATAAGGCTGGGTCCGTATTTACTAATAAAACAGGCAGCTATATTTTACAATTTCCTTTAAATACCATAAAAGAAAAGAAACAGAAATAAATAAATAAATACCATAAAAATCAAGGCAATTTCATAGATTTACAAGAACTTCTGAGGCATAAAACAGTATCAATAATTATATAGATATTCAAAAGCATGAAATTAAATGCCACCTTTATGGTTTTATTCTGTTTACTGCACTTACAAGATAATTAATCTTGTTGGCAATGATGCTACATATTTTTATGTAAAAAAAAAAAAAAAAAAAAAAGAGACATTAAAATGCCTCCTCTTGTTTCCTGATGAAGCACAAACCTTGATTTTACAATTTTCATGAAGGAAAAATTCAATTTGCAGAATTAATTCACTTTATTGCTGAGCCCTAGTCAGAGGTCAATCAATAGTGGATTTAATACGATAGCGATCACCATATATACTTTTGTCCTTCCACTCTTCTCTTAGATAATAGCCTATGTGTTTGTTGCCAAATATAGCATGGTGATTGGATAGTGAACATGACACAATTGCACAAAGAAACACAACTGATATTTATCCAGTCTGTTCTGAGGTTGAATGGTTCTCACAGCTCATTATATAGAACTTGCTGCTCTATGTCTGAGCGATAAGTTATATATGTAAAGTGGTGTAAATTTCACCACAAGGAGTTTTTTTTTTTTTTTATCATCTGAAGTGATTGTCACCCATGCACATTCAGGTTTGCTTTAAAAAAAAAAAAAAGGTCAGTGATATATATCATATTGCAATCAACAATATAATCCAGCATTATTGTCTAATATCAGTCACTGCAGGTGTTTGTGACTTCATTTTCCCGTAAAATTGACAGTTATAGAAATTTACAGGCATGATATGAAGGCAATGTTTACACTATGAAAGTAGAATGTTTTTAAGTTTTAGAAAGCATGAAGTATTATGTTTGTATTCAAAGTACCTTTTTCTAATACAGTGCTGCTTCAAATGAAGGTACCTATTGTATCTGAAGTAAATAAAGGCTCAGTCACTATTTGATGAATTATCTGAATCACTGAACATCACCTTAAATTGTCAATAAATAAAGTGAACATTAAATTAATTGTAAAAAACAAAGCGGGAAGAATTTGCCTTATATTGACCATCAGCTAATATCATCACCCTTTTTACTGATACTGATAGGGTTTGTTACACAATTCAGCACCCTAGTTTTAATTATTATACTTGTTTCAAATGTCCTTTATGGCTCTGGCTATGATGAAAATTCATAAACACAGATAACCATAGTTTGTAGGAAAAAATCCACCCATTAAAGCTAATAATGATCAATTTTGACTGACAGGATAGAGAGTAGGGATGCACCGATACCACTTTTTTTCAGACCGAGTGCAAGTACAAGTACTTCCATTCGATCACTTGCCGATACCGAGTAACGATATGAGTCCTTAATAATACTATTACAGTTCTTAGTCACTTTTGAAAATGTGCTTTATTGTCGTTGTCATTAGTCTGACTGTAACAAAGTGCTGCTACTGACATTTAACGTGTTGGAATGAGCGTTTATCAATCAATCCACCAGAGGGCGCTGCTCTTGATTAACCATGCTGGCCGAATACCATGAAGACAAGTAAAGTTTTTTGAGAAGAAGAAGAAAAAAGTCAGTAATAATAAATATGGAGACGATAGAGGTAACACTAATGTGGATACTAATGTTGATATTGATATTGATGAGGGTAGTTGTCATAAATATGTTAGTAGTTTTTCATTAACTCACACAGTTGCTCTTTGAAAAGATCTTCTCCCTTCACGGTTCCCGGTGGCCGCGTACCTGCTGCACTTAACTGCAAATGTCACGCGGCTGTAAGTGGTATCGGTGCGGTTGTATCGGAGTACTTTTGCAAGTAGGAGTACAAGTACACACGCTGAGTTTTGGACTGGATACCCGATACTGATATCAGCATCGGTGCATCCCTAATAAAGAGATAGAGATAGTTTTTATTTGCCAATTGTACACATTCAGATACATAGGAAATATTATGCAGAGGTCTCTCAGAGTGCAAGTACAAAGGTTAAAGGATAAAATCAGATAAAAGTCAAAGATATAAAAAGTATAAAATATAAAAGCAGTGTAAAAAAAAAAAAAAAAAAATTAAAAGACAATAACACAGTGACTTATTCACAAATTGCACTTAAGGATATTACACATTCCCTTTCCTTTTATAGTGTCCGTGAACAGAGGACAAACTAACAGTATTTTCCTCTTGTCATCAGTCTTACTGTGGCAGGGAAGAAGCTATTGTGGAAACTTGCTGATAGGGAAAGTTTCTTTTTGTAAGATCTTTGGCCATATTGACTGACCCTATAATCAGCTTGAATCCCTGATTTCCCTGTCGTACACGGGACAGGTTTGTTTGATCCCAGACAGCATAACCAAACACTGTGAGGTCAAGATCATCCACTGTGGATATCACTTTCTATGGTGTAACTGAAACTTGCTGTTTGTCTCTGTGTAAACACATGCACATGATCCACACATTTCAGATTCACACACCCTTGATTTCATGTGCGTTTTCCAGTATTTTCTTACAAGACTGAATCACGTTACCGTTCGTCACCACATATGTGTGTCCTCTCTGTTTTTTCCCACGTGCTGTGACACGCTTGCACTTCCACTCACCCTTCCATTTATCCATTTTACTGGTGGAGTTGGCAGCTGACATCGACTGCCATGTCTGAACGTCTCAAACACCAGTAGATCTTTAAAAGTATGCATTAGAAAATGTCAAACTTCATTTATGGCACTGGGGGAAATGTCAGCTGAAGAAAAGTTAAGGAAAATGTCTGGAAACTTGCTGACGTATTCAGGCTGCAAAATTTGTTAGGGATGCCCTTTAGTACAAACGCATTTCAGTGTATTTTCCCATAGCACACTGTGCACTTACGTCGTGCATGGATTTCGACAGAGTAGTTTTGTTAAATCAAACACAGCTGTGGGCATTTACCAGGAACAGCTTCTTCTCTGGTGTTTATTGGTGGTTGGCAGACCAGGTATAACATTCTTCTTCTTTTTGGAAATGTGCAATCGAGTGCAACATTGACAATATCTTCCTCTTTATTTACTCACTTCACTTCAATATCATTAATTTGCGCTTCTTTAGTTTACATGACAAACTTCATGTAAACTCTTGGGTTTACATAGTTTGTCTCAGAGTCGTTGATGTTAACTAACTTTTTTTCTAAGCTAATAACTTTCTCTGTTGCCTACATGCATGAAAACAGCCTGTACCATGATTTCTCACTGGTTGAATATTTATTTTTACTCCCAAGTTAAACAATGCCTCTTTTCTGCTCCTCTACAGCAGCAGCAGTGTACAACTCTAGCTACTGTTATCGTATAAGTAAAGTTGGCAAATGACTGGCTCCAAGCACAAACGTAATGTGGGCATACAAGCATGTACAATTGTTATTGAACCACTAAAGATGAATAATAATAGTAATAATAATAATAATAATAATAATAATAATAATAATAATAATGGATTAGATTTATATAGTGCTTGTCTATGAACACATACTCAAAGCACGTACATTATTAATTCACTCACACATTCACACTCTGGTGGTGGTAAACTACATATGTAGCCACAGCTGATGGAAGCGTGGCTGCCAATTCGCACTTACGGCCCCTTCAGCCACCACCAAACATTCATACACATTCATACACCAGTGTGAGTAGCAACACTGGAGGCAAGGAGGGTGAAGTGTCTTGCCCAAGGACACAACAGCACATGACTAGGACACAGTGGGATTCGAACTGCCAACCCTTCGGTTATTGGACGACCCGCTCTACCTCCCAAGCGATGGGTGCCCTAAAATAAAGATTAACATAAGTTGCCTGTTGTTCCTTATATGGTGGTATTTATGCTGCCATCCAAGACAATGATTGGTCATTGCCAAAGTAGCTAAGTTAGGCTGTCCATGCCATATGTTGTCCGCTATTATCGCAAGTGTGGTCGTCCTTTGCCTTTTGCATTGCAGCCAAGATTGCAACCATATAGGGTGAAACCTGGTGAAAGGACAGCAAGTTCCAAGCTGCAACTACACCCTAAAATAGTTAATTTTGACAAAGACATGCTTCTTTTTATGTGCCAATTCGTTTTATAAGGATTTAGTGATTTATAAAAGCGTTGCCTCATAGACTCCATGTTCTACCAAATCAACACCAATCCTAACACTATTTTACTTTAATGTCAGTGCCATTCAAGATCAGTTCTATCAATCCATGTAGTTTTTACCCCATTCTGAAATGATCATGTAAAGTGACAGACCTATCTCCAGCACTGGGGCTTTGCTAACAATGAGTGGAGATACTGTATATCGTTGGCTTCCTGATAAAACCGGCTAAGTGACATTTTTGGTTGGGAATAACAACCTGCTTCCTCCCCTATTATAGCTTCAAATTTCAGTCTCCTGTGAAAGTTGTTTACATTCCATCATAAGTACCGACATTAAAGGAACAGATATTTTTTTGTCATATTTCACAGTTTCCTGTTATATAAACAGTTTTTTGTTTCTCCTGTAAAATTTGCCAAAAGTCACATAGCAGGTTTTATTAGGAAGCCAAAAATATCTGGCTATTTGACATGAGGTAGGAAATGTCTGTGAGTTTATTTTTGTCTTTTTACATCATTTTTGTTGTTTTTCATCTGGCTTGTGTCTCATTTTTGGCTTTTTTATTTTTAAAAATAATTCTAAACCATAAATAACTGGCTAGCTCTGTTTGACTGAATCTTTTAATCAAGATCAAAAATCAGCCTTTAAAATGAAAACTAAAAATTACTTCACATTACTCTTGTAATGTCCAATATCAACCTGTATGGACATTTTTTATCGATAGTCTTGACTATACCACCCAAGTGTAATTGCATTGTGCTTTTTAGAGAGAATGCACTTTTTACTCAAACTAGTACGTGAGCTTTGACACAACTGAGCTACAGTAACAGTAGGTCTCTAAACTTCAACATGTTTGGAGGAGAATTCCGCAGATTTACTGGCATCTCAACAGACAGCAGAATTTCTAATGTGACATCTTTATTCTTTAAGGTTTGTTGACCTCCAGATGACAGATGGATAGATAAAAAAAAATGTTAATGTGTTCTCTACCTTTATTAATACATTAACCATTAAGGTCTTATTATCTTGATTTTCCAGATGGATAATGGGTTTTTCAAAAGTAAAAAGTTAAATTGCTGTGGGAGAAACTAATTAATGTCTGTAAATAACTCAAACAGAGCTGTCCACATCAGTTTTAATGGAGCTTTAAAGAAAAGATGGAGGAGTGTTTGGTCACAAAATCAGGAGGCGTGATGTGAAACCTGTGTCTTAATGGATCAACACATACAACGTCTATTGTAAGAAGAACATGCATTGTTAGAAGGCAGAGGGAGAAACTGTTGCAGCGGTGTAAGAATGTGAAGGGAAGAAATGAGCGGTGATGTGAAGAAGGTATGGGAAATCTGGCAGGAGTCCTGTCTACTACTGTAGTGTAAATGCAAAATATCTTTGAAGGAAGAGTAGCCAAGAAAGAGCAAATGCCAGAGAGAGCAGTGCTGTCACTCACTTTCCCCACAGTCGTAATGCCTTAAGGCCCTGGACTCGTGTAGACGCCTGAAGGAAAAAGAACCCAAACACACACAGACACACAAACGGCCGGTACTGGAGGATGACAACACTGTCAGGTTCTGCTAAAACACATCGGTGTTCTCTTTTTAGCTTTAACGCTTCAACATGGAGGCGTCTTATCATTCCTATGTGTTGGAATGAGTCAGTTCAAAGAAACCAATCAACAACTGTTTGGCGAAGGCTACTTTCACTTCTTGCATTTAATGAAAACATTTAAATAGCTGATATGAACGCAGAACAGGGAAAGCTTTTCTCTTCTGTAGCATTACAATTGCAAAAGGATACTTTGTTTTGTTATTCTCTGGAAATTACAACTTTTAATGTAATTTTTTTTAACTTTAGTGGCAGCTTTTGTACAGGTATTAATTTGCAAATGCAAAAAAAATCAAGTATGACAACAAAACTGACCTACAAAATTAGTGTTTTGTCAAAATAAAGCCATTTTATTCTTGAATATCATTAATTGACTCCATTAGCTTGGTAATTAGCATCTAAAGCTAAATCAAAAACCTTAAACCACACAGGTTAACATGTTCAAAGATGATTTTACCTGCAGTCCTTTTTTTTTTTCTTTTTTTGCTGCATTGGTCGATGTATTTTATTCAAATTCTTGTATTCTCATGCGGATTATTTATGCTAACATGTTTTTTGTTGTTTAATCTTTTTAAACTGTTGTAGCTGAAAAGATGTAGAAGAAATGCACTGAAGGACAGTAGAATGTGCTGGGGTGCCTGATAAGGGGGGGTAAACATAACAAATTCATGGGGCCCAGCATTTGTGGGGGTCCCATAGAGCAGTGGAGGGGGTCCAGTGGGTGTAGGTTAGAAGTTGTGAAAATGACGTGTAAGATCCGTTGTGTAATAGAGGCACAAAAGTTGGGAGTCGGACATTAAAAGCATGTTAAGTTTCAGTGTTGTTTCACGCTAGCGTAAGTGACATTATGTAAGGACCCCCCCGGTCTGACAGATTGAGCAGACACTGAATTTATGAAGGGTCTATGAAGGCTTTTTTTTGAAAACTGAGAGTAAGACATGTACATAGAAATCCCTGTACAGGCTGTTTTCATGGCTCTGGGTACCTGAGACAGAAACTAAGTTAGCTAACATCAACAAATGACCTGCATGAATCTGACTCCAACACAAACTTTATGTACTTACACATAAATCTTACATATGGAACCTTTCATGAAAGTATTATTCACTGTTGTATTAAGCCTGCTCTAAGTCCTCTTTGCACATCTCCCGTTGACCTGATTTCCAGTCACCTGTAAACCAGTGCAGGTGATGCTCCCTGTTGTTGTGATGGTGATCTGTGGCGGACCGACTAGGGCTCACATTTCTCCCAGTTTCCGTCTCAGTTGTAAGTAACGCTGCCAGCTCTGTGTCAGACAGTGTCAGCCAAGCAACACAAGAGCTTTAAATGGGGAACACAGATCTAGTTTTCCACCCAGTACTGAGGCTCAAGTTCCTGTCAGTGCTGCCCAGTTTCACAAAGCCATGAACCCGGTTCACATTACAGCATGTGAACAGCAAGCAGAGATTTTTTCCTGTCTGTTTCCTGTGTGTACTATCAGGAGCTTTGTTTAAGTATACAGCATCTTGTGTTTGCTTGTTCAGGGATCAGGTGTTATATTTACCATACTGCTTGTTGGCTCTTTAGAGTTCTCACCCTCCTCATAATATGTTGCTTTTTTGCAGATTATTTGGAAAATAAAATTTGTCTTTCAGCTTACCCAAAGGCTATGCATATATATATATATATATATATATATATATATATATATATATATATATATATATATATGTATATATATATATATATATATATATATATATATATATATATATATATATATATATATATATATATACACACACAGTCATCAATCAAGACATCCTGGGTGTCTTGATTGATGACTTCCGCACTTTCAAGCTGCAAGTGGAAAATCTTGTGAAGAAACTGTGGCTAAAGCTAAGTGTTTATTTTCTAAACAAATTGTTTTTCACCAGTTCATTCATGAACTGGTGAAATGTCCAGGGTGTGCCCCGCCTTTGCCCGTAAGTAGCTGGGATAGGCTCCAAGCGACCCCCATGACCCTAGTGAGGATAAAGCAGGTTCAGAAAATGAATGAATGAAATTGTTTTTCTTTTAATGCAAAAAAGCAGGTTGTTGCTGCAACTTATTTATCTGTGTTGGATTATGGATATATTTTATACACGAATGCTTCTGCTCAGTGTCCTCAGATGATCGGCACTGTCTACCATGCTTCTCTGAGGTGTCGACTCACCACTGTGGGTTGTACTCTCAGGTAGGATGTCCTGCTCTGGTCACCAGAAGGATCAGCCATTGGTTCATTTTTATATTAGGGCTGTCAAAATATATGTGTTAACGTGGATTAATCCATCATCATGACTAATTTGATTATAAATTTTAACGCAATTAACCCATGTGCAGTGAAGAACGACTCGGAACATCTCTGGCAATGCATTTTGGGCTGTTTGTCCAAGTAGAGTTACCATCACACATGAACAAATGGTCAGCTGATCTGGTAGTGATAGGCAGCAGAACCAACCCCTAAAGATAGAAGATGCATGTTGGTCCTCTGGATGGAAATATGAGGACAAAAAAACCCAAGACGGAACAGTCGACCAACATAAAGTAATACACACACTCTGCAGGAAGGAGCTTTCTTTTCACCGAAGCACTTCTAGCTTAAAATACCACATTAAGCATACATTAGTCAGGGTTTCTGCTAGCACTTCTGCTAGCACTTTGGGTAACGTGTTGTCCAGCTCGCGACAAACACACTAAGTGCATAGGTATTCTGAAATGAATCCATAGCAACCCTGTGATTAATCTGATTTAAAGATTTTTAATCATTTGACAGTACTAGTTCATATATAAGGCAGTACTTGGCCTTTTGCCTGTCTACATTTGTACATTAATTACAAAGAGAAATTCCGATACTTATTCTCTCCGTACAAATGATCACATATTACTTTCTGTTCCATTCACTCGTACAGAACTGGGTCAAAGGGCTTTTGTTTACTCTGAACCTTATGGATGGGATCAGCTGCAGAAAGACTGGAAACAAACTGAGTTCATTTCTTTGGACACTTTTAAGTCCAAACTGAGCGTTCTTCCATAGTTCCATAATTTGCTCTTCTTTTTCTTAATCAGCCTGTAAATGTAATTTTTTACTAACTATCGTCTGTGTCTGTTCTATGTGTTTTAACTGTGTAATCTTGTAACTGTGTGTTATATTTGCTGCTGCCTATCTTGGTCAGGACTCCCTTATAAAAAAGGTTCTTAATCTTTATGGGATATTTTTTCTGGGTAAATACAAATAAAATAAACACAGACATATACTAGTTTTGCTTGAAAAACACAACAGTCTCTCTGTGATGAAACATTGATCATCGTATGCCCCCCCTCCGCTCTCACCACCCACTAAAGTAGATCAATGACTACTTCGAATGTCCTTTTTTTCACACACACAAACACATTGTGAGGGTCACAGCAGGGCACGTGCTCATGGATTAATCAATAAGAGGCTGGAAGTCCAGACTACAGCTAATAACAGGACTCGGTTAAACTGTCCCCTCTTGTTACCATTGGATGACTGTAAAATTGTGTAACACTTGTGGGTGTACAAGCTGCCTTTGGTGAAGTTACTGCTTTTTTAATGTGTCATGTACTATCCAGTTTTTAATTAACCTAATCTGAGCAATGTCATGTTATTGTTCATTGCATATTTCAGTACAGTTCATTTCTGCAAATATGTTAAGTTTGAATAAAATGAAATATGTAGTCAGTATTTGATGTGAGATTAGAAACTTAGACACTGAGTAAAGGTGGGCGTTCGAGGTTATAAAACACAATATGATGTGATTTTCACTGCTGACTGCAATTTTACAGATGTTCTTCAAGTGTATGAAGTTTATGGGGATTTAGGAGGCTTTGATTGCAAAAATGAAGTGTAAACTTTCTTTTTTCTTTAGTGTATGTAAAATAATTGTGTTTTTGTTACTGTAGAATGAGAAGGAGGGGGACATCTTTTACATTCTGAGATGTTACCATGCCATGTTTTTACAGTAGCATCTAACAGACTTCCTCTTTTACTTAATCTTCTATGTTTGAGCATGGATTAGAGTTAATAACCCCTGAAATGTGCGGCCCTTATCCCTTTATAGGGCACTCAGAAATACTCTAAAATTAAAATTTTTAACCTTAGTGTGTTATTGCTGGACATACCAAGACTTTATTACTTTTGTGAAATTAAAAAAAAAAAAAAAAGAAAAAGTATTGTCATGTAGAAAATCAAGGTCAATGAAGTTACCATATTTGGTCCCTTGCCCATGAATGGCAAAAAAAAAAAAAAATCCAAGAAGTATGTGTATATATATATATATATATATATATATATATATATATATATATATATATATATGTATATATATATATATATATATATATATATATATATATATATATATATGTACACACATATAAAATACTAGAAAACCACATGTAAGGTGAAAGGAACATGTGTTTTAGAACATTAGAACATCACTTTTAGAACATTAGACCAACATAAGTACATTAGTACCATTCCTTACATTAGTACCATTACTTTATGGTACCTAACAAAGCAGGTACACTCACTGTCCATGCAGAGGTGGACCTTACAGACCCTGGAGACCACATTGGACCTGGGATTGTTGCCTCACTGTAATTGTTGCTGTCACTGTCTTTTAATCTGTGTGGAAATTACCAAAAATAGTCACTTGCTCGATAAAGGGTTAATAGGTTTTTTTAACATAATTGAGAAAAAATTCAACAATTCCCTTTCAGTATAGTGTAATTCAAGTGATCTGAGATAAAAGGGAAGACTTCAGCCATGGTTTCAGTCTGTAGAAAATGCTTCACAACACAGGTTTTGGTTATTCACAGGTGTTTTCAGACAGATAGAAGGGATAAGTACATGACTGACAGCAGCGATTTCAGATCACTGACCAGACTCTGTGAGAAGCGACCTGGACGTGATTTGACTGCCCTACTACCTGTCTCAATACGGAAGCTTCACTTTATTCGTGGTGACTTGCAAAATGAATTTTTCTCCACATTTAAAGTTTTCTAAGTTATTTATCACCATTTTTTCTAATATTATCCTTTGCATTTTGCATTTTTCAGTCAAAATTAGACATTTTCCTATATTAACTTACTTATCTATTTGTCTATTAAGGCTGAGAGGAAATTCAAAGGTTAGCCTCTTATATTTACATTTTGCTTCGAATTTGTTTTTGCATCTTGTGACATATTTATTTACTTATTTTGGTCTGGTATCATAATTGTTTTGTAACATTTCGTCAGGTATATATTTACCTGTGTTTTGTTTGTTTTGTACTTCCTAGATATGTAGTTTTGCACTTGGTTTTGTATTCATTTTGTATTATCTTTGTATGTATTTTGTTTGGTTTGTCTGACTTTATTTTTTTTTTATGTATGACTTTATAGCTAGTTGTGTATCGCTAACCATTAAGGCTATTATTATTTAGAAGGGGGCAGGAAATATAAGATTTTTCTTCATCCTGCTCCTTTTCGAGCATGGGCATGTAAATGTTTGTTCACTTGATGACTATTGAATGTCTGCTGATGATATGCACAGCCATGAACAAAATAAATGAAATGTAATGAAATTATATCATAACAGAGAAAATGGAAGAAAAAAATTGACTTTCTCAGCAAGTTATATCATTTACAGAATATAGATTTTTTGTCAAACTACATGACTTTATCTGGTGAATCAATGTTGCAGAAAATGACAGTGTTTCCATGTTCAGTATGGACTCTTTGAACTTCCAAACAGGTTATATCTGATTATGCTGAAAAGCAGAGAAACTGCAGTTTACTTTAATTATTTCGATATATTAATAGGATTAGTGTTTCAGAAGTTATTAAACATTTAAGATCTGTAGATGCTTTTGATCACTGGTGGCTGTTTAGGTCTTTAAAGGTTAAGACCTGAAATGAACAAATGAACATAATTAATGGCTCTAATGAGGGACTTTGAGTTATTTTCGTGGCCACTATATGTGAGCATGGGGATATTCAGCTGGTTTTAATCTGCAACTTCACTAATAGTTATCTTTAAGTATCAAGCAATGAACTTATGAGAGTGTTATGATTTACATTTTAAAGAATATCTTTTAAATCTGTAAAAATTGAAGTTTCAGTATTTGGAAGATCGGGATTACAGAAACTGAATATGACAAAAACACTTATAATTTTAACGGAAAGCAAGTCATTCTTTTGTTAACTTTGAATGAGCCATGTATGTTCTCACATGGAGGGGTTCCACCATGTCCACCATGTTGTACTGCCATGTCATTAACCCTTTAACCCCTGACGTTATGATAAATATTCCTAAAAATTCAACTGTTTGCCCAATAGGAATAACTTAAATTGTAACTTCCTTGTCCAAAAAGCCCTCAAAGGACAATCCAAACACAGCTCTGAACATGGCTTCTTTCTTTTTGTGTTTTTAGCAGCCACCATAGGGGTGGGTATGGTGGTCGACAGGGGCCAAACACATTGCAACAGCCCAGTGCGTCTCAGTTAGAGAAAACAGCTGCAAGACACAAAATCAAATGGATAATCATCAAATGCTTTGCAAATAGAAAAATGATGCAAAGCGCAAAATGATTCAATCCAAGAAAACATCTGCAAACGAGAAATTCTGCATAAGCAGTCACTACAATGGAAGTGCTCCAAACCTGTAGGGGGCGTTGTCAGCTAAAAGCTCAATGCAGAGACACACAGGATGGAGAGAGAGACGGAAGATGGAGAACAGCTTACTGACTGTTTCAAACTACAGTGGGAACAGATTGAAGTTAATGTGACTGTTATGTGATTTTATTTGACACTAGTCTGTTGTCTATAAACGCTGCCCCCTACAGGTTTGGAGCACTTCCGTTGTAGTGACTGATTATGCAGCATATTTTGTTTGCAGATGTTTTCTTGGTTTCCATTGTTTCTTTATTTGCAGAGCATTTGATGATTATGCATTTGTTTTTGTTTCTTGCAGCACATTTTTTCATTGGCACCACGTTCCTCTTTTTGTACCTCGTTTAGACTTGTGTTTGAGTTTGTGAATTTGCATCGTTTCTGTACTTGCAGCTGTCTTCTCTTAACTGAGACACATTGGGCCGTTGCAATGTGTTTGGCCCTTGTTGGCCACCGTCGTCAGGTGAGATGAGGAGTATTTAGTCAGTTGTAATTTGCACCTTACTTAACCAGTAGATAACACTAAATATCAGAAGCTGAACCTTTGATTTTTTCCTGTTAAATCTTGATGTAACTTAATCAGCTAGTGCTAATCCCTGTCAACACTTCCACAACAGGTCAGATGGACACACTGCAGGAGCTTTATCCTTTTTTTTTTTTTTTACTTATTTTTGTGAAGCATTTTGTAATCTTGGTCTGTGAATACACTGACTTGGAAGAAGAGCCCCAGTTCAAACCTCTTTCTGTAAAATAGCATCTTGATTCCAAACAGGATCTGTCTCATCCAACTCTCTGTCCATCTGTCTCTTTTCTCGGTTCCTCTGAATGTGCACGCATATAAGCACAACTGCACACAAATACACGCTGAATGTTTGCAGGTGCAACATTGCGTAACTTCGATTTCCAAATAACTCTATTAGTCTTCATTTATTCCAGCAACTGTGAGTCATGAATTAATAAGTGAGAGTGAGCTGTCTACAGGCAGCAGTTTGAAATGGTTTCAGACGGAGGAGTTCAGTTGGCTCACTTGATATAAATTAAAATGTATCTGTGCACATCATGGGAAAGACTCCAGAGGCAATCCAGGATTAATCCTTTGCACGTACTGGGTTCTAGACCCTCTGATCCAGTTCATTCCTTTACTTTCTTGGTAAATTCCAGTGGCATTTTCAGTTGAATAACCTCTCAGCTGGCATGTCTGTTTCTACACATGAAATTTGACACCATGGCAGCATGGCCCAATTGTTTATCTGTTGCTAGGTAACCCACTTCAATGATGATTTTATGATTCTTGGCATAGCAACGTGATTGAAAGGCTATTGTATTCCAAAATTACTTATATCTCCCAAAATATTGGTCCTATCAACTTGCTGTTTTCATTAGTCTCTTCCTTGACCAAAAATACATAAGTATGCCAAAATGAAGCAGTTTTAGCTCTTTCTGGATTTTGTGTGATGTCTGAGACACACACACAGAGTCTACTTTCCATTTATAATATAGATAGGGCACTCATAGAAATGCACTGAAATTCAAAATTTCAACCTTAGCGTGTTATTGGAGGACATAACAAGACTTTATTACTTTTGTGAAATTTCTCAAAAATGTTTTATTGTCATGGAGGAAATCAAAGTCAGTTAAGTTACCATATTTGGTTTCTTGCCCATAAGTGGCAAACATAAATAAATATCCTTGAAGCTTAGATAAAAATACAAGAAAAACACATTTTATTTAGAATATTAAAGCATCGTAGAGCAGTGTTTTTCAACCTTGGGGTCGGGACCCCACGTGGAGTCGCCTGGAATTCAAATGGGGTCACCTGAAATTTCTAGTAATTGATAAAAACAAAAAAACAAAACAAAAAAACTTACTAATAAAAAATATATGGTGAGTTGAGATTATTGTTTGTTCAGTATTAATTGTCAGCCTTGTAAATCCAAGATGGACTGACTGTACATATCCTGACCAAGGAAAATAAAATTCTCACTTTGTGCAGTAATCTACACCTGGCTTTTCTGCCTCCGTCCACAATAATATACATTATATAGACTAAATGTCATCTATAATTAATGTTTATTTGCAACACAGTATAGCAAACTATTACATGATCAAAAACAAATTAATTATAGCAAAAGAAATTTCTCCGTTTTGAATATCTGGGGTCGCCAGAATTTTGTGATGTCAAAATGGGGTCACAAGCCAAAAAAGGTTGGGAACCACAGTCGTAGAACATTAGACCAACATAAGTGCTGATCCAGACCCCTGTCCACATCCACATTCTCCCTTTGAACATCATTCCTTATATTAGTACCATTACTTCATGGTACCTAACAAAGCAGGTACACTCACTGTTCATGCAGAGGTGAACCTCACAGACCTTGTAGACCACATTGGACCTGAGATTGCTGCCTCACTGTAACTGTTGTTGTAACTGTCTTGTAATCTGTGCATAAATTACCAAAAATAATCATTTGCCCGATAAAGGGTTAAGTGTGTAAAAACAAGAAGCAAATGAGGGAACCACATTTTCCATTTCCTCTGTGTATTCATCATTATATTCCAGTCTCTAACATGATTGATATAAACCTGTTATCTTTATGTTTGTGTATCAGGTACTACAGCCAAACATGTGGTGTTTCTGGCGGGGAACACAGCAAAACATGGCCTGCGCTGCAAAGCCTGCAAGATGAGCCTCCACCATAAATGTGAGAACGGAGTAGGACAACAGCGCTGCATGGGCAAACTGGTAAGAGCTGAACTGGTGTCACAGACCTAATATTTTGCCTTTTGCAGGAGTATTTCAATGCAGGAATACACGTACATTCATTTTGTCGCACACATTTACAATTTAGAGGAATATATTTACTGATGTCATAATGATTGCAACTGAAACAGGCATATCAAAATTGGCTATGTGGCCGTTTCCCACCCGAATGCACTTATTCAGACATCACACTCTATGTGTGAGTGTGCTGGTACATCTGTGAGCACCATCCATCCTCGTCATCGTGCTCATCATCGTTATATCATCACTGTATCTGTCTGTGTGTTAGATAATATTAATGCACTACACTGATTTTAGACACGGCTGACCTCCTTGTCACCTCCGTCAGGCTGTGATCTGCTGCCATCGGGTTCAACCACTAAATTATTATCAGCCATTCGAGGAAAATCACAACCATATCATAGTTTAATAGAAACATAGTATATTATAGTATCAAAGTTTCATGCAGATCTTTGGGCTTTAGTGAAGAATAACATGAAATACTTGACTCCCAGCCTTAAATGGAAGAGAGGTTTTCAGTATCATTAAGTAGGTAATTTGACCAGTATGATTGCTGAAAATAAAGTTATGGCCTTCATATGTTGTTGCAAGAATTGAGCTGATTTACATAATAACATAATTTACATATCATTTTTCAAAACACACCTCAAAATCAATGCTCAGATGGAACATTTTCATCCATTTCTGTCCTTAAATGTGTTCAGAGGTTATTTGAGAACCACGTTAATAGAAACCCATTGTTTTAAACTGCAAAATAAAATGCAAAAAAACAAAACTGTACATAAAAACATGAAATAACGTCAAACAGCCTCTCAGACACCTAAGCAGGCCATCAGTCCATACAGGTAAGCGTCTTGTTTCATTCCCTTCATGGCCAACACAGTAAAACAAACACATGCAGCTGCTTTCCATGTCTTGGTAAAAATAAAAAATATAATCCCTTCACAGTCCCCACTTTCCTATCAACCTGTGTCAAAACAGTATGTTAAAGTCAACTAGTAAAATATGATAATGACGCTAAAGTAGTTGTTAATGTTATTAAAATCAAATCACACAAATTGTTACACAGAGCAAAAATTCAATCCATTCCTGCTCGTTACAAAAATATTAAAGTTAAAAGTGGATAAAAACACTAGGACTCACTTCATGTGATATTTGTTGTGCTCAGAACTAGCATCAGCATGTTTTATGCCGAAATAAAATCATGTTTTGGAGGAAAAAGGTCAATATTGTCAGAACTGTCAGGTGTAACACTCTCATTCTAATCCTTATCACTAGGGCTGAGTAAAAAAATTGATTTGACTGGTTTTGGATCGATTTTATGAGATCAATCACGAGTACCTGCCCTGGATACTGCCGAGGCATGGCTGGCCCCATCTTGCTTGGGGAAGACGGTGCATCTCAATCTCGCTAGCAATGGTTCTGACGTGGGAGGGGCGTGGAGGAAGGGTGGGGAAAACACCTCCACGGGAGGTCCTCCTGTCCTCAAACTCGAACTCGTAGTGTGAAGGAACTGGCCGCCCGGACCGTCTGGTGGGCGGAGGCTTTCTGAGGCGTTTCGCAGAAGCCGGTCGTTCTCAGAATATTAACTTGGAACCACACTCAGCCATAGGTGATAGCTGGGATGCCGTTAAGAAGGGGGTAACCATGACAACTTCATGGGGCCCAGCATTCCCAGGGGGCCCATACAGCAGTGGAGTGGGACTGGAGAGTTAGAGGAATAATAAAGCATCTTTGGTTTCACTTTCACTTTGCACCGCTCCAACAGTCACAGCCCCCCCCCCCATAATATCAATATTGATACCTGTATTGATGTGTTGCATGGCTGCGGTAGTCAAATAATCAGGTTACGGTTCAAAATTGTACTTTGGTATCACTACATGAATCTCAATCAATCAATTAACACTGAATCTAATCAATATTGGATCAAACTGAATTGTGATCAATCGATTCAGAACCTTACGAATCGAAATCAAATCGATTAAGGAAATTGGCCACGATACCCAGCCCTACTTATCTGTTCGTAACCCAAACCAATTCATTTTGTGTCTCAAACAACCCACCGTTGTCATTTATGACAAAAACAACAGATATCTGCGGTATTTTGTGTCATTTTTCTTACTATGTGAATTAATATTGATTGTATGACACTACGGCTGCACTGAACATAAAACATGTGAGTAGATTATGTAATATTACACTTCGTCGGTAATCGATGATGGTGTCTTCACCAGGCCTGATAGCAGCAGATAAATGATGCATATTCACTGCACAGATCTGTAGTGGAGTGTAAAAATAGACCAGTCTTCTCTTTGTGTTTTTACATGATACTGTAGGTCATGGTGTTTGACTAGCAGTGACCAGCTCATGTGCAGTTTGGTTTTGACAGTTTGACTTGTTACTGTTTCCTGTTTCTGGCAACACAATCACAGCATACAGTTATAACTGCTAATCTTCATCTCCCTTTCTCTCTGTCTCCTTCTTATGAGGTCCTTTTTATAAGTAATGGCTTGCAGTTGCATAGTAACTTCATTGTTTGCATCGCTTATGTCTATATGGTAACCCTTTATAGTGTAGTCATTGAAATACTCTTCAAAGTTTCAACCTTAGTGTGTTATTGGACATTATCATCTACCTCCTCTTGCCATAAAACATCTGAGCAGCACTTGCTAGAAAGTAAACACATGCAATAAAACAACAAGGTCATAAACTGACAAAAATCACTCATACTCACTATTTACAGCTTCAAAATAACCATTAAACCTCCTTGAATAATTGTATAGTGTTATAAAAACCAGCATGCTTCTGGACCTCACTGTGGCACGAGATTGGTCCCATATTTAATGTTTAAGGAAAAGACCAAAAATAGTCACTTGCCTGAAAAAGGGTTAACTGCATGTTCTAACTGTTCATTGTGGACAAAGTGTGAAAAATTCAGAAGGAATGGTGAGATGACATGTTTGATCATTCAGGATCGACAGCTTGTTGTGTCTCTTGTTTCCTAAAAAACAAAACAATTAAAATTCGTTAAATAATGGCTAAGATCTTTATTTCTGTCCTCTCCAGAAGATCCCCCACCTTTTTTGAAGAAGCCTGTATTTCCATTTTCTTTTGTTCAACAGGTAGAAGTAGTTGTTATTTCCATGAAACCTCTTTTTGATCCACTCATACTAACATGCATTTTTTTTGCAAATGCAACACTTCCTTTCCCATTTCAAAACAAGTGCCCCGTAGCATTTGACTGGATAGAAACCATTCATTGCTACACATTGTCTTCCTTTTGTATATACGTGTTTCTACAAATAACAGTGTAGCTAAAAAAGAAAGACACACACCTGTAGTGGCTGAAATTGAACAGTAACACATCAGATAATTGATCTGTTATAAATAGATTATATTGTTTAGTGCATTAAGTGAACATTGTTCTTAAGTAGCTGTACATTATGGGACAGGCACCAGGAGATTATCTATTTAATTGTTTATCTAGCCTGTATTTTGAGGACTGTCTTTTATTTGTTTGTGTCTACTCAGCTATTAATAGAGACGTAGCTTGTAGATGACTCACAGTTTTTACCTGAGGAGACATTACATGTATTTTAGTTCAGGTTTATTGTTGATTTGTGTAGAGTCGAAATGCCTCACAAAGAAAATCAATAAAAATTACTTGTCTGCACATTAATGCATGGCAGATGTGAAAAATAGCCAAAGTTAGCATGTTGAACATTACTTAAAGCAATTAAAAGCCAAAGAGTGAAAGAGGATCAACAGGAGCTTCTTAAAGATCCTTTAATTTTACATTTTGCTATAATTGGGCTTCAGTTGGCAGCTACAGTGGATGTTTTCTTCTAATAGTTATTATAGTAGATAAACAAGCTTCTCAGAGATAAGATTTCACACGTCAAACCTAATGACCCTGCACTGTAATAATACTATAAACCAACAATAAAAGTCAAACCCCGGTAGAGTACAAGCCCTTTTTGGCAATGTGTATTGTATTCTGTCTCAGCAACTCAATAAAAAGTCTGTCCTGGGGCTTGTACTTCAGTGTTACTGGGGGATCTTAATTAAGATTTGGTTTATAACATGAGTCACAGTCACCGTTGTCCCTCGTCTTCAATGGCCTTGCATTATAACGAGGCCATTTTGAGCTGAAATTGGTCTGTAGGGGAGGGCAGGGTGGGTTTTACTGCTCAGGATTCAGCTGAACAAGTAAATTCTGGTGCCAAGAAGCAGTCATCACTTTTATTTCCATAACAGTTCAGAAATCTGGTGGTCAGGACTTAATTGGGGGTCTTAAGTCCACTGTGAAGAAGAACCACTGCACTCCTGTCAGGTTACCAGTGTTGTTCAACTTCCAAACTGTAATCCATTACAGATTACTTGTTACTGTTATTTATAGGGGTGTAAGAAAATATCGGTTCTGCAATATATTGCAATATTTCATTTTACAATACTGTATCGACATTAAAAAGTACTGTGTCAATATTTTTTTAGGTATTTATTCAAATGCAGATATTGTGGAGGTTCATTTTTGTTTTTTGTTTTTCTTTTTTGTTTATATTTTATTTATTATTATTTGACACTCTTTTATTAAATAATGTTAGTTGCTTTGTTGGGATTGCACAAAAATAATGTCCTGATGTTAGCTGTGAACTAATAGAATATGAACATTTGAACTGGATCTTAAACTGTAATGTCTGTAAAACAGAATTTAAGTTTTTACACAGGAAAATTTTGTGATATCGCATTAGATCCTGCTCTGATCAAATAGAAATGTGTTTAGTATTTGTGCATATTTCTGGTGTAATTCAATTCTTCAAGGAAATAATCACTTAAAAAAAAAAAAATTGCCTTTTTAACAGTATCATGATATATCGTGATATATCGCATTGTGAGCCTGGTGTTGTGATTTGTATCATATCGCCGGATTCTTGCCAATACAGACCCCTAGTTATTTAAAAGTAATTCCTTACATTACAATATTACTGTCTCAGAATTGTAATGCGTTACATGACTCCTGTATTACTTTTGAGTTACATACAGACTATTGTCATGATGGCCGTCATTAGACCTAAGCATTCGAGACTTAAGTCCTGGATGTTTTGGTAGTAGCCCTGGATCTCTGAGCACACCGTTTTTGTTTTTTTTTGTTTTTAACCCTTTCATGCATAGTGGTTACTACAGTGGACAGCTATTCTACTGATGTTCTCTTGTATATTCATGGATTTTGTTGTTTTAGTTCCATTTTAGCCAACATGCATCATCCCATACACTGCAATTCTTACCATTACTGTGACTTTGCTGTTCTTGATAAACCTGATCTGCACTAAAATGTTTGAGTGTAAATCAAATGCTTGTTATTGTTATTAGACTGCAATTTTTAAAACAAAATGTGTTTCTTTTTGCATATTATCTCCATGAAGTGAGTAATGACTGGTATTAGAGTATGTTAAAATGTGAGAAAACATCAGATTAGCAGCTTTAAAAAAAAGTCTTTATTTCATAGATTTCACAAAGTATATCAGTAAATACACATTTATTTGCTTCAAAAATTAAACCCATGGTGTGCAGCTGCAACTCCATGAAAAATAGGTTCATAAAAAATTTTCAATCACATTGGTTTTTTTTAATGCCGAAAGAAGAATAAAAACACTCTTGTTTAAGGCTCTCATAATTCATGCATGAAAGGGTTAAATAAGCATATAGGAGTAAATACATGTTCCCATCACTACTGGCACATGCAGCTGTATGGCCTGTGCGTACCTCATGTGTACTGTGTGAAATTTGAGAAAGAAAGAGAGAGTGTCGCAATACCCCCACCCCCACCCCCACCCCCAGATGTTTACAAATCCTAATGACACCCGTACTTGTCATAAATGGTGCATGTGCAGTAGAACCCCCCTCCAATACAAGAGATATGAGAGCCTTGAGACACAAATTTACGCCCCGAAGTACATGTGGACGGATAGCTCAGTAAGTAACGCTACGCTCTACAATGTTTGAATCCCAGCAGGAACGCTTGCATTTTTTTCAACATTTTACTTGTTCAAACAGGGGGTGCAGCGCTGAGGAAACCGGTAGATAAATCTGCAATCAATAAAGAATGCTAACTAGTCATAGAAACATTAGCTTACCTTGTCATTGCTGATCACAGGGATCATGCTAATGCTAACTAGCATCTATAAAACAGGGTTAGGGTTAGTAATGAGGATATATCCATGTTGTGAATGTACTGTCTTCTACCATCTTAGGAAATAGAACTTTCCTGCTGCATTTTTTATTCCGTAAGGTCTTGCTGTTTTTTTTTTTTTTGTTGTTTTTTTTTTTTTTTTTCTTTTTTTTTAATTTCATTTATTTCATTCATGGTTGTGCATTTCATCAGTAAACATTCAATAATCATCAAGTAAACAAACATGTACACATCCATGCTCGAAAAGGAGCAGGATGAAGAAAATCTTATATTTCCTGCCCCCTTCTAAATAATAATAACCTTAACGGTTAGCCATACACAACTAGCTATAAAATCATACTGTATAAAGTCAGAAAAACCAACTAAATACATCCAAAGATAGTACAAAATGAATACAAAACCAAGTGCAAAACTACATGTCCACAAAGTACAAAACATAAGTAAATATAAACCTGATGAAATGATGCAAAAACATTTTACCAGTCCAAAATAAGTAAATAAATATGTCACAAAATACAAAACAAATACGAAGCCAAATGTAAAACTTATAACCGTTCATATAATCTCATTGTTCTTTCTTTATACACTTTTTTCAGTTGGAATCTGTTTTTACAGTCCTTCAGCTCATTTGAGCAGTTAAATAATGGGCAAAAAGTGTGTTGTAACGTAAGCGCTACTGAACATGTACCGAGTTAAAAATGACTGAAAATTGATTAGTTATGCCTTGCACTACTGCGTTATAGCAAAAAGTAATCTGTTACTGTACTGCATTACTTTTGTAACGCATTATTCCCAACATTGCATGTTACATTGTGTGATTTCCTACTTTGTCCATGTTAGGGTCTACTCCAAGAAAATATTGGTTTGAAATAAGAAGGATTTTGTTGTTGTGAGTCAGCAAGAATGAAGAGAAAATATGTCACATGGAAATGACATGGAACAGTACAGGCCATCTTTCTCCCCCCACTGTTGTGACGTTTTTCCACTAGATGCCAGAGGGATGAGGCTTGGAGATATGATCGGCTCTCAGGAGTGGAAAATGAGGTTGAGAGGTCAAGCATAAAAAGGGACATTTCCCCAGCGGAGTACAGCTCCAAATTCAACTTACTCTAAACTTGGACACTTCTGCAGCCATGCTTATTTCTCTTGGCATGAGAACCTTCTGCAGAGACATGGAGTTACCTCATACTCTGAATGTTTATACACCCAGAAATCATGCATCGTCATTTTTCGGCAAGTTTGTGAGTTTACTAAGACACATGCAACTCAAAAATCACTGACATTCAACATGTGGCAATGTGTGGTTCAGATCTTTTTTTTTTATATAACATGACTTCAGTTTTGTCATAGTATACACTACCAGGCAAAAGTTTGGACTCACCTGGTTTTTCTTTATTTTTATGACTATTTCCATTGTAGATTCTCACTGAAGGCATCAAAACTATGAATGAACACATATGGAATTATGTAGTTTAAAAAGGTGGGATAAAACTCAAAGCATGTTTTATATTTTAGATTCTTCAAAATAGCCACATTTTGCTTTTATTACTGCTTTGTGCATTCTTGGCATTCTCTTGATGAGCTTCATGAGGTAATCACCTGAAATGTTTTCCAAAAGTCTGGAAGGAATTCCAAATGATGCTGAGCACTTGTTGACTATCTGTGGTCCATCTCATGTCATTTAAATAAGAAGGTGAGTCCAAACTTTTGCCTGGTAGTGTAGGTTAATGTGAACTTCCTGTCATATGATCTGAACAAAACCAATAGTCTTCAGCAATAAACAATGATTCAGAATGATAGCTACACATAATTATTGCTATGACTGACAGTTTCTCATAAAAATACTTATTATAGCAGTTGTTCTGCCAAACACAGACTATTACATGTCACTCAACTACCTCTTCAGGCAGCTTTTTTTCTCATCGTTTAGTGCTTTATTTGTGCCAATGTGCATAACACAAGAGCCTGTACTTGGAAATACAGTATGTGAGACTAGAAAAGAGCTTTGCCATCATGAAATTATGCCTGTCACAATGATTGCATAATTGCTAAAGCACAAATATTTGAAATTACCTCAATTATTTTACATAATTGCAATAATCATCTCTAGTCAACTGTATAAAAACAGTTGGGTGAAACTGTTGATTCCTCTGTATTTATTCTGCTGCTGTGTCCCTGGATAGATAAAACACATCCAGTTGTTATTCTACCACTTTACATGAGCAGAGAAAGTGGATTAAGATGATAAGTTAAGTTACAAATGAATGAAAAAACAAACTAGGAATGTAACTAATGTATTGGTATGGATATATAATATGTATTTTTACCAACAGGAGTGCGTGATGTTTTTTCTTTTATAAATTTGCATGTTTGAATCTGTGTTGATTCAGTGATACAATGATAAAGAGCTGAAAAACTGAAACTGAAGAGAAATTGTTCTTTGTTAAAATGGGATAAATAACAGTAAAATCAAAAATAATATTTATCAAATTGAAGAGTTCTGTCAAAGGCTGTCAAATTCTGCAATCCGTGCATCGTGAGAAAAACAAAGTTTGCCATTTGGCATTGCATTACATCTGTCAAACTAGATGTTTATGGAACAAGTAGATTTTTATTACATTTTTATTTAACCAGTAAAGACTCACTGAGATTGAAAATTCTTTTGCAAGAGCATCACTGCCAAGAAAGGAAACAGCACAGTTAACCCTTAATAGGTAACCTGGGGTCCCAGCAGACCCCACGTTTTTAATTTTTTATGTTTTCACGCAGTAAAGGAGAATTGTACTTCACGCAGTAAAGGAGAATTTATTTAGAAAATAAAGCACAATTTTGTTATTTTTTTTCGTTTCATTGCTATCCTTTCATACTATAAGCAATAAAGTATTGTAACTGACTAAAAAATAACATTTTTAGATGTTTTTATCACCGTAGCTGTGGGGGGCACCATGGTTACCTATTAAGGGTTAACCATGTTATATAGACAGGGGGGCAACCAAACATACAAATACACAAATATTATACTCCTTTTCAGGCACAGCAGTCTTTTTCTGTTATTCCATTTTTTTTTTAATTTTTGTTTAGTTTTATTTTTTCCCTATGTTTTCTTATTATGTTTGTGTCTGAAATAAACTAAACTAAATTATATGAAATACAAGGCAAGTATAAAATAATCAGTGCAACTAACAAAAGATCTACAACTAGATGTTTCTGCCTCCTTTGGATTCAAATCATTTTAAAAGTGTTCAATTAGACCAGATCCTTAAGTTTCATGTCGTTTTATAACTGATTCCAAGCAGAGGGAGCAGCAGAGTTAAAGGCATTTTTTCTAGTTTAGTTCAGACCTTTGGAACTGACAGGAGGCATAAATTCTGAAACCAAGGACTGTAACGACCTGTACTTTTTGACAGATGTAGTTTTGAAGATATAATAGAGGCAGGCTAAAGATATATTTGTAGGTGAGAACATGCCCATCCTTCATACCTCCTTGTAGACAAAACAGACGTGAGCAACATCAGACAGTGATGAGTGAGGTCTTTAAAGTTCAGACTAAACCTCAGAGCTCCAGATTAACCATATCTAGACCAGGTATGTTATGAGAGGATGCATACATGTACATTTTATCACTATAGTTCAGTACAGACATGATGCTGCAGGTCTGTTTTTAACCTCATTTTGAAGTAAAAATGGGTGTAAAACACACATTTCATTATTATATCCACATCATTTACCATTGTTTGGAACAACAGTGATCTGTTTTAGCTTTCCAGATAAACTTTTAGCATTATCTGCCCAATTAGTTAATCTAATTATCTCTTTTTTGGACACATTACATGTTTTGTTACCTTGGTTGAATATTTCATTTTTGGGCTTTGTATATTTTAGTCAAATTTAGTAAAAGTTAGTGTTTCGAAATTGCGCTGATTAATTATGCACAATTATGCACTCAATTAAGTTAATAAGATTTATACTACTGTTAACAGAATAGCAGCCTGACAGGAAATATAAAGTGGGAGGATTATTGAAAACACCTTAATGTCTGAAATTCAGTAAATTAACCTTAAAAGATGGTAGAAAGTAAAACATATGGTTAAAAATTATATTAAACATTAATAGGAATTTCTTAATATGTTAACTTATTCTAATTATTTAATCAAATCCTATCTTAAATAACCCAAATTATTACAATTATAAGATGTTAATGTAAATCTATCTATTATAAAAGCCAAGTGGCCTCTGTGTGTGTGTGTGTGTGTGTGTGCGTGTGTGTGTGTGTGTGTGTGTGTGTCTGGAGATTCACACAAAATCCATTCAGAGCTGACTGCTGCAGTTTGGAATACTTGTGTATTTCTGGTCAAGGAACAGACTAGCGAAAATGACAAGTTGATAGGACCATTATTTTGGGAGATATTAGTCATTTTGGAATACAATAGCCTTACAATCACGTTGCTATACCCAGAATGCTTTGGCGGTGACTGCTGGACAAATGCGGTACAGCATGTTTGAATACACAACAGCATAAAAACTACCACATCTAGAACCTGTGGATCCCCACAGGTCAACACTCCAGTAATATTGTAATTGCCTATGAAATAGTAATTTGCCATCTTTGTCACATGTTTTTCCCCAAACCACATTGTTCCTGTGCACCGCTGTTGTCATAAAGTTTACTAAATGAAATCTCCTGCTGTCAGTGATAACGTCAGCGAGCAGCGTCTTTCATTTTGTCGCCAAATGAACCAGATGGTTCCCAACCAGTGTGCTCTGTTAACCTTTCCCTTAATGAGTTTGCCCCTGTAAATCTGATGTCTCAGTTCTCAAGATGAGCCTGAGGAGCTCAGGGGTTGCTTATTTTAGCCACTTCATCATCAGAAGTGTCATATGAAAAATTAATCAGGGCTGATTAGTTATGCTGATTTCACCATCCACGATGATTACATTAAATGCAAACAAATAGGAAAAAAATGGCAGGCCAAAAAAATAGATGTAGTTCCTCAATACTGATTTAAATATCCAGAATAGAACTGTTAACAATTAAAAAAACAGAAAAAGAAATGTGTCCAGTGTTATTAGTGTTGATTAAAAGCATAAAACTAAAACTAACAGTGAAAAGTATATTGATTTTTTTTTTTTTTTTTTTTTAACATAAAAAATAGTCAGCATTATGAAATAAAATTATATTGCGAGTAAAATCAACTTATTTTTGTTTTTCTCTGTGATGTATCCATATTATGGGATGATAAAAATATTATCATCATCATTATTATCATCTAGCTAACCCTTTTATGCATATTGGTCACTACAGTGGACAGTTATTCTCAAGTTGTTCTCTTGTAAATTCATGGGTTTTGTTGTTTTACTTCCATATCAGCCAACACAGTGGATGCTTATGCTCCATCCCATACACTGACATTCAGACCATTACTGTAACTTTTCTGTTCTTGATAAACCTGATCTGCAGTAACATGTTTTAGTCTAAATCAATTACTAATTGTTAATAGACGGTAATTAACAGTTTTCTTAAACAACAAGTTGTTTTTTTGCATATTAGCTCCATGAAGTGAGTAATGACTAGTATTAGAGTATGTTAAAATGTGAGAAAACATCAGATTAGCAGCATTAAAAATGTTTTTATTGCATAGTTTTCACACAGTATATCACTTTCTGATGATGTGTTTTAAATACATGTTTCTTTTCCTCAAAAATTAAACATATGGTGTTGATCTGAGTAGACATTTTTGTAACTCCATGAAAAATAGGTTCATTAAAAAAATTTCAATTGCATTTTTTTTTCACATGCTTAAAGAGGAATAAAATCACTCAAGAAAAAAAAAAAAAAAACTAAGGTTCTCATAATTCGTGCATGAAAGGGTTAATCCCTTGAAATACACACTGAAGGAAACCCTGACTTTCAAGGGTGCAAACATAAAATGAAATAAAATAAAATAAAGAACATGAGACATAAAGCAGTAATAAACATGGCCAAATAAGGTAATACAAAACACCTAAGAAATAGCTCTGATAGTAAAAATAAAAGTACAGCCACTATAACCAAGAGCAATTAAAAACAATAAGACAGCAAATAAACCATTAAAATGTGTCAGTGGTAATAATAACAATAGCTGAAATCATATCTAATGTCATGCATTGTTTCTTCCTCCTTTTTGAGCTTCTACAAATACAGACTTTCTTCACTAAACCTGAAAAAACTGATGATACAACTAAATAAGGACAAGTCAATTCCTCAAACTAGAGCTGATATAGAAATGAGCTCAGAGAGGCCATGGTTTACAGTGAATCACGGTGAATCACAGCCGTAAGTGGCTTATTGCTTTTATAAAACAGTTACTACATGTACCTGGCAGGGATTCATAAAATAAACACACAGCCACAAAAATGCAATAATGTACCCATACCAAACTTTCTTCCCGTGGAGCCGTGTACTTCTGTGACATTTTACAGAGTAGTTGCTTAGCGACAGACAGATGTATTGGAAAGCTGCTTAAAGATTTTAACATTTAAGTTTAAGTTTTGCTTGTTTTTAGTGGTTTAGGGCTGTTTGACTTGGAAAAGCTGTGTTTTAATTGCACAAAGTCAGGAGTAGGGGTATCTTCTCTCAGTTTGGTTCGGGTGAAAGTAACGCTGCACAGACGATCCGCATTTCTACCCTTTCACCGACATGATTTCTCTGCCTCCAGGTCGGCATCAGATCGTTTTGGTTCATTTCTCTCACCCCAGGTCTGAAAACAACGAACTGACAAAGCTTCATATCTTGACTTTTCCTGCTCCTGCGTTTCTCTCTTATTATTTTTAACATGTCTGCTTTTTTACTCGTCTTCTTCCTCCAGTTTATATCAAAATTGGATGTTTCAGAATAATTTGTCTGTCACGGTAATCCGCTTGTTAAGCCATGATGATATTTCCTGTTTCTGTCAATTGTGATGTGATGATAAAGTGCACCAGTTCCCATCACATCTGTCAAAGAGCATCTAAAAAAGGGGTGTCAAACTCATTTTAGTTCAGGGGTCACATTCAGCCTAATATGATATGAAGTGGGCTGGACCAGTAAAATAATATAAATAATAGGATAAGAACTTTTGAGTGATAAAAGTAAATTCCATAATGAAAACATTTACATCTACGAATTGTACTTGAACATATTATGAACAACCTGAAAATTCTTTAGCAAAATAAGTACAATGTTAACAATATTACGATTTAGATCAGGGGTGTCAAACTCATTTCAGTTCAGGGGCCACATACAGCCTAACATGATCTAAAGTGGGTCGGACCAGTAAAATAATATAAATAATAGGATAAATAATGTCAAGTCCAAAGTTTTCTGTACGTTTTGAGTGAAAAAAAAGTAAAATTCCATTATGAAAATGTTTAAACCTACGAACATAACATGAACAAAAATGAACAACCTGAAAGTTTTTAAGAAAAAAAGTGCAATGTTAACAATATTACACCTAAGTTGATCATTTATACATGTGCATCACAACTTAAAAATTTAGTAACTGGCAGAATATTGTATAAAATTCCACATACTTCTCTTAAGACATTTCGGGTTGTTCATATTTGTTCAGGCTATTCATATTTTTTGCAAAAGGATAGTCTGTAAATGTAACTTTTTTTCTAATTTAACTTTTTTTTTTTTTTTTTACACTAAAACAAAGAAGAAAATTTGCAGTTTTCATTATTTATAGGTTATTTTGACAGTATTTTACTAGTCTGATCCACTTTATCCTAAATTGACCTAAAATGATTTCAACATCCTTGATTGTTAATTTCTTCAGTGTAATTTTTGTATTTCACAAATTCATCCTAGGGGCCAGATTGGACCCTTTGGTGGGCCAGATTTGGCCCCCAGGCCACATGTTTAACACTTGTGCTTTAGATTACACTGGGTTACAAAAAAATGTTTTTTGCAAGTTGTCTAGGTTTTTTCAACTGAATTAGGACCATTTTGCACCGCTAAATCCAAAAATGACATCTGTTTTTCTCAATCAGGTCAGGTTTTTTTGCTAATTTGATTTTGAAAAATGTGATCTTCTCACAAAATTGATTACGTTTTTGTGACTTTATCAGTTGATTTTTTATATAGTTCTCACCCAAAATAGGTTTTAAGAGAAAAAAAATCATTTGATCACTTGATTCCTGTTAGGTACAATGGTGTATTCACCGCAGATGTAGCAGAATACGTCAGGCTTATTTTTGCAAGATCTTCTAGTCGAAGCCATTTCATTCACCTGTAATATTAAAAAAAAACATTAATCATAAATTGGCAAAAGTAAAATCTTCAGAACTCGTTTATTGCAAGAAATATGAAAGAATTTTGTATCATATGGTGTGAAAATGTCCATAAATGTAAGCAAAAATGTTAAAAAGCCAATATGTAGCATAGTTCAGAAAGTTGACCTGATTGAGCAAAATTAATGTGATTTTTGGATTCAGCACACCAAAATTATCCTCAGCTCAAAAAACTTAAACAATAAATTTGTTGTTGACCAGCGTTATCATTTATACATGTGAATCACAATGTAGAGATCACAGTGGATCTACAAATACACAAAACATTAAATAACAGGGAGAATATTATTAAAATTCCACATACTTCTCTTAAGACATTTCAGATATTCACATTTTTTGTTAAAGGCTAATCTGTAAATGTAAACATTTTTGTGTAATTTTACTTTTTTTTACACTAAAACAAAGAGACAAATTTACAGTTTTCATTATTTATAGGTTAGGATGATAGTATTTTACTGGTCTGATCCACTTTAGACTGAAATGACCCAAAATGATTTTAACATCCTTGATTGTTAATATCTTCAGTGTAATTTTGGCATTTCACAAATTCATCCCAGGGGCTGAATTGGACCCTTTGGTGGGCCGAATTTGACCCCCGGGCCGCATGTTTGACACCTGTGATCTAAGTCATTCCCCTCATATAGAATTACATTTTTACGAGGCGTCCTACATCTAAACACTTGTCACCTCTTTATCTGTGCTTTCCAGTTTGAGTGAAGGTAAATAAAGTAAAAATTACTCTAAACACATAGATGAACACCAAGTGATGCAGTGTTGTAAACAGATCAGCATCTTAAACGGTATTTAAGACAAGTAAAAAGATAAAAAAAAAAAAAAAAAAAAGTGTCATCATTGTATACAAGCTGTGCTGAGGTTATTTCCATAGTTTTATTCAGTAGTAATTCAGCTGTGTCTATCTCCCAAATGTGATCATGCAAACTGTAACAACAGAAAAAAATTACACTCATTATTGTATTTTAGTTAAATAAAGAAACAAATAAATGTTTCCACTTCTGAACCATAATTAGTTCCTGACTAAAGAAAGAAATTATTGCAAAAAAAAAAAAAATCATACAGGTTCTGATATTGACTGGTTGGACCCATAAATGAGTTTTTACAGCTCGTTCATGTCAGATTTCTCTAATGGATACAAATATAGTCCAGTCACAGGTGTGTGTTTATGGAATATTTTATCAGGGCTTTGAACATTAAATAAGTTTATACTTCTTCCTACTCCTTTTCGACCATGCGAAATTCAGACTTACACGTACTTGAAGATAGCTTCTGTTCATTTAAATGTTTTGTTTTTGTCTTAATTTGCTTCGTTTAGTTTTAT
The DNA here is from genome assembly GCF_902148855.1 of Sphaeramia orbicularis. Classification (NCBI taxonomy): domain Eukaryota; kingdom Metazoa; phylum Chordata; class Actinopteri; order Kurtiformes; family Apogonidae; genus Sphaeramia; species Sphaeramia orbicularis. The sequence continues at coordinate 24,357,276 of NC_043978.1, read as the reverse complement.
TTTGCTTCTTTGCATGTTCAAAATAAATAAATACATACATACATACATACATACATACACATACATATACATACATACATAGAAACATACATATACATACATACATACATACATACGTACATACATACATACACATACATACACACATACACACACACACATACATACATGCATACATACATACATACACACATACACACACATACACACACACATACCCACATACATACATACACACATACACACATACATACAGTACATATGTACATACATACGTACATACACATACATATACATACATACATAGAAACATACATATACATACATACATACATACATACGTACATACATACATACACATACATACACACATACACACACACACATACATACATGCATACATACATACATACATACACACATACACACACATACACACACACATACCCACATACATACATACACACATACACACATACATACAGTACATATGTACATACATACGTACATACACATATACATACATACCTACATACCTACATACACATATACATACATACATACACATACATACATACATACATACATACATACATACATACATACACATATACATACATGCATACATACATACATACACACACATACATACATACACATATACATACATACATACATACACACATACATACATACATACATACATACATACACATATACATACATACATACATACATACATACATGCATACATACACACATACACACACATACATACATACACACACACATACATACATACATACATACATACATACATACACATATACATACATGCATACATACATACATACACACAAATACATACATACATACATACATGCATACATACACACATACACACACATACATACATACACATATACATACATACATACATACATACATACATACATACATGCATACATACACACATACACACACATACATACATACACACACACATACATACATACATACATACATACATACATACATACATGCATACATACACACATACGCACACATACATACATACACACACACATACATACATACATACATACATACATACATACATACATACATACATACATACATACATACATACATACGTAAACAGAATCAAGAACCAGAACTACTGGATTTGTAAAACTAAAATTAAACTGAAAAACTAGACAAAAAATAATAACTAATAAAACTTCTGAAACTATAATAACCCCAACTGCATTCATGATTTACCAAAAAACTAATTATCACTCAGGAATGTATCATCATCAGCTGAGGTGCAGATGACAAACTATCTGCAGTGGAACTTCAGTCCTGTCTTTCAGTGTAATGAAGGATTCAAAACTAATGGGAATGTATTGATCAGATGTGGTGATGGTTTGGGAATGGATGGATAAAGGCTTAATGGCCTTGGGTGACAAGAGGAGGCCATAACAACAGGCTGATAAATGGAGTCTGTTCTGTGAAGTCCAGTTTTTCTAGTTATGTACACTGCATTGTAGAGTACATTCCATTTTCTTTTCCACGTGTTGAGCTGCACAGTAAAAGTATTATAATATTTTTTCTTATTAACCCATAAAGACCCAGTGCTACTTTTATGGCAGTTTCCACATTATTATTTTTTTTCTCTATTTTTAACTTTTCTTAAATGATTTATCACCATTATTTCTAATATTAGTATCAGTATTTTGCATTCTTCAGTAAAAATCAGGTGTTTTCCTATATTTAATTTACAGATCATGACTGATGTCCATAAAAGCTCAAGATAAAGTTGAATGTTATATCAGAAACATAGAAAATGGAAGAAAAACTGACTTTTTTTGTAAAATATATCATTAACTGAACATAAACCGAGTGTCTCCATCCACTGTCATTGATCAAACTTAATGGGTTTTACTGGTGAATCAATGTTGTTGAAGATGGCATGTTTCCATGGCAACTACAGAGCCTCTGAACATCCAAATGGGTTATATCTGATGACCATGAAAAGATGACAAACTGCATTTTGCATCAGTTATTTACATGTATTAGTGGATCAACAGGGATTAAACAGTTTAGATCAGTAGATGATTTTGGCTGACATTGGATTTATTTATTTATTTATTTATTTATTTAACTTACCATTGACCTTAATAGCTTTCAGACTTTATATTTGCACCAACCTGTTGTAAGAAATGCACTGAGTCACTATAATTAATTTATTCAGACATTAAGAACTACCTCAGTTAATGAATCAATGTTGTAGAAGATGATGATGTTTCCACGGTAACTACGGAGCCTCTGAACGTCCAAATGGGTCATATCTGATGACCATGAAAAGATGACAAACTGTATTTTACACCAATTATTTACATGTATTGACAGGAGTAATGGATCAACAGTTATTTAACTTTTTATGTCATTAAATGATTTTGGTCACCAGTGGATGTTTGGGTTTTTATGAGTTAAAGTGACAGTAGGCATAAATTGTAGAAAACAAAACAAAACAAAAAAAAGTAGAATTTGAAAATCTACAACCTCTGTCTGTATATTATTCTATTTTATGGAAAAATATCACAGTTAGGAGAGGTACCATGTTATTTCTGTGACAGCCACAGAGTATCTTCAGTATCTCGGCAGTGTTTGGTGATTACAGATCTCTGAAAGACCTCAAATTGGCCAGAATCATTTCTAATAAACTAGATTTTCTTTATGCAAAAATGGGGTGTAGAATCCTTTCCTCACAGATGCTTAAATTACAACCTTCTGAAAGGTTATGGATTTTTTTTTGCCCAATGACACCAAAATGAACTATTGGAGCTTTAAATAACAATGTGCTGGAAGTAATCTAAATTGAGTGAAACTAATGTTGCATTTCCGCCACGGGTTAGTGCAGTATTGAAGCCTGACGTCATTTTGTAAACAGTGTCAGACCCTTCAGCATCTGTGATCATCCCCACCCTTGACATGTTTCTCTTGTTTTGTAATTTCTTCTAAATTAATGCGGATTTCTTGAAGGACTTTGCATTTAATCACGGACCAGTTCTCTGAGTCAGATAAAGCTCTTCAATTGAACAAAAACACATGTTAAATTAAAAAAAAACCTCCCTTTTATATGCACGATTTTCTCTAACACACCAGCCATTAGTTGTGAATCACCATATCTTTTGCTTGTAATTTTTCAAAGTCAAGGTCAAGTTTATTTATATAAACTATAAAGACTAAGTGGGATTACTTGGTTTTGTTGCATATTCAAAATAAATAAATAAATAAACTAAACTATATAGCACATTTACAACAACGCAAAGTGCCCAAAGTGCTGTACAAGGATATAGGTACAAAGAAAAGATATAGTAAAACTAATCAAAATGCATAGATATAGAAGATAAGATATAGTAAAACTGATAAAACAGATACATAATAATAGGATAAATAGTACCTAAAAATACAATCAGAAAATAAAACAAATAAAAGTCACAAATTTGTATTAAAAGCCAGTGCAAATAGGTGCGTCTTTAACCCTTTCATGCATGAATTGTGAGAACCTTAATCAAGATTTTTTTCCTGAATGATTTTATTTCTCTTTAGGCATTAAAAAAACAATGCGATTGAACTTTTCTTTTTTTATAGAGGTGCAAAAACGTCCACTAAGCTAGACACTTTGCGTTTAATTTTTGAAGCAAAGAAACATGTATTTACTTACATACTGTGTAAAAACTATGAAATAAAAACATTTTGATGTTTTCTTACATTTTAACATACTCTACTAGTCATTTCTCACTTCATGGAGATAATATGCAAAAAAAAAACCCAAAAACAACAACTTCTTGTTGTTAATTACAGCCTAACAACAATAACAAGGAATTGATTTACACTCAAACATGTCAGATCAGGTTTATCTAGAACAGCAAAGTTACAGTAATGTTATCAAATGCAGTGTATGGGATGATGCATAAGCGTCCAATGTATCATCTGATATGAAACTAAAAGAACAAAATCCATGCATATACAAAGAACAGCTGTTGAATAGCTGTCCACTGTTGTGACCACTATGCATGAAAGGGTTAATTTTTGCATTTACTAGATGTATTCGTAAAATTATTTGGAAGTGTTTGGAAAAAAAATTATTCTTGCACTGTTGCAAGGGCCTAAGTCAGTGGTTCCCAACCTTTTTTGCTTGTGACCCCATTTTAAAATCACAAATTTCTGGCGACCCCAGACATTCAAAATGGAGACATTTTTTTTTGCTAAAATTTGTTTTTGATCATGTAATAGTTTGCCATACTATGTTGCAAATAAACATTAATTTAAGACAACATTTAGTCTATATAATGTATATTATTATGGACGGAGGCAGTAAAGCCAGGTGTAGATTACTGCACAAAGTGAGAATTTGATTTTCCTTGGTCAGGATATGTACAGTCAGTCCATCTTGGATTTACAAGGCTGACAATTAATACTGAACAAAAAATAACTCAAACTATGAATTATGAAAGAGCTGCAGCATCTGAAACTGACCACAATGAACATTTGAAAGATAAACAGTACCACAGTGCTTCAGTTTCAGCTTCACAGTTTGTCATGTCTTTTATGTAATGGGATTGTCTGTCAACTCACCATATATTTTTTATTAGAAAGTTTTTTTATTATTATTATTTTTATCAATTACTAGAAATTCCAGGCGACCCCATGTGGGGTCCCGACCCCAAGGTTGAAAAACACTGGCCTAAGCTTTATAAATATATGTCAGCAAAGTGCCAGTGTGCACAACTTCATCTCTGCAAAGTCAGTTGTATGCAGAAACACTCTCCAAATGGAGTTGTGTGCAGTATTTCAGTGTTAGAGTGCATCGCTGCCTGAGGTGCTGCATATTGATTTTTCTCTAATGTCTGTCGCATCTCTTTTTTTCCCTCTTTGTCTTTCTCTCCTCAGCCAAAAGGCTTTCGGCGGTACTACAGCTCCCCATTACTGATCCAGGAACAGTATGGCTGCATCAAAGAAGTCATGCCCATCGGTGAGCAGCTTAATCTCCATAATAATAATAATAATAATCATAATGTATTCTCTGCGTGGAAGGGAAAACTTTACTCCACTTTTCCACTTGAGCTGTTTTATACAATTTACTTACCTGGTTTTATGGCATTGTAAATGACCGCTTGGCCCTCGTAAAGGCTAAACATTTGTTTGTGATCATCCCTCATCATGTCTTGTATAATCTTTTCCAAAGCCTGCGGCAATAAGGTGGACCCTGTGTACGAGGCACTGAGATTTGGGACGTCGCTGGCACAAAAGGCCAAGAGGGCCAGTGGCTCTGATTCTCCACAAAGAAACTCGGTGAGGACACGATCAGATGTCTAGTGTTTGCTTTTATCGTGTTTAAATCCCAAATCTAAAACATATGGTTGGCTGTTTTCATTTTGTTTCTCCGATTCTGTCCCTTTGCTCCATTAAGTCGTACTCATAAAAAGCCTTGTAAATTATCACAGTTGAGTTAAGGTATTATTTTTTGGTCTCACTGCATTAGACATGGCCGATTCTCTAAATAGATACTGCCACTGCAGAGCCGTAAACACTACCAATAAAGGCAGTCTGGTCCAGACAGTGATGAAGGGATATGTCTGTGCAAACGCTCATGTTACAACGCTGAAGATGAACTGGACTGATTGTAGAGCCGCACTCCCCAGCCAGCCCCCACTTCCACGTCTCTGTGCAAGGAAATCTGTTTTTCGTAGCTTATCACTTTTAATGTAAGCTACAGTGAATGAGCGGTTGGATGTGTGCCTCTGTATGATGACATCTGAAAGCTGTTGTGTTTGGCCCATCCTGCTCTGTCCTGTGCAGCTGTTAGTGAATGGGTGTGTGTCAGTGGAGCATTACACCAACACAACGTGAGCTCAACAGGGGTTATGATAATAGTTTCCAAATGCAGACTCAGAAACAGAAACAGCATGTTTAGTACACCCATAGAAGAAGGTCTATCTATCTGTCAATCTATCTATCTATCTATCTATCTATCTATCTATCTATCTATCTATCTATCTATCTATCTATCTATCTATCTATCTATCTATCTATCTATCTATCTATCTATCTATCTATCTATCTATCTATCTATCTATCTATCTATCTATCTATCTGTCCGTCCGTCCGTCCGTCCGTCCGTCCATCCGAGGTCTCTACTACTCTAGTAGTTATTTATGTTGTTTTTAATTTCATAGTCTCTTAGTTTTTTAGTTTTTAACTTCATAGTCTCTTCACCATCTGTACTGTTTCCTTTTATCTGTTTTTCTTTTGTTCTGTTTTGTTTTGTTTTTGTCTGTTGGGGCCTCTTGCTAGATCGTCATTGTAAATGAGAAGCTGTTCTCATTTGATTTTACCTGGCAAAATAAAGTACTAATAATAATCCATCCATCCATCCATCCATCCATCCATCCATCCATCCATCCATCCATCCATCCATCCATTTCCTTTATTTGGACTTTTAAATGAGACTTTTACATAAATAAATAAATAGTTTAAATCTATCTATCTATCTATCTATCTATCTATCTATCTATCTATCTATCTATCTATCTATCTATCTATCTATCTATCTATCTATCTATCTATCTATCTATCTATCTATCTATCTATCTATCTATCTATCTCCTTTAGTTGGACTTTTAAATGACACTTTTAAATTAATAAATAAATAAACTAGAAAAGCACTCGGAGAGCGCAGACCTCCGCCAAGGCAGATTCATTTTCATGAATCTCAGTCTCATTCCAGGTTTTGTGTGTAACCCATCGTGTCCACTGGTGTTACATGCAGAACCTGCCCATTTAAACACAAATAAATCGTGATTGATTTTTTGCAACAGTGGTCATTTTTCTGAAACACTCTGCCTTGCATAATTAGTTTGATTCCCAAAATGTACCAATGAGAGAATGAAAAGATATTCCAAAAAATGGTAGTACATAATTTTTGTGTCCTTTTTATTGTGTTACATGCAGATTTTTGTATAAAAAATAATATGAAAAAATATAAAAATGTGTTTTATCTTTACTTTATTATATTAAAATAGACCCAAAGTGCTTCCAAACTTGCTTCATAACATTAGTCTACATCTGGTTTGAATTTTTAGCCCCTCTGTCCTGTTTTTAGGGACCAGTTTCATAGAAGCACCCACCTACATACTCTATCTGATCTTATCCTTCCTCATCTCTGCAGACCAGTGATTTGGATAAAGTTCCAGAAGAAGTGGTGGCTCACAGCAGTAAGCAGGAGCTGTCACGAAAACACAGCGACGACGGTGAGTATAGGTCGAAGTACACTGTGTGTGTCTGGACTGAAGCCAAAGAGTTACACAAAGAAAAAAAAGTCACTGCTGTTGCTCTTCCCACAACAGAGTATGAGAAGGTTGCAACATCAGATTCTCCACATATGAACCAACCAATACATCTCTTTCATTTTCCACTGAGATGAAATGAGAGGGAATGCTTGAATTTGTTTTCGTATGCTGTGTGCAGCTCTTGATGTAGCGGATGTTGGAGATTTTCAATCGTCTTTGTACTAAAGAGTCATTGACCCTTTGCAATCTGGAGCATGTACTGTCTCCACTGAGGGCAAAATGAGGAGCTACAATAATAAAGCAAGGACATTGGTATTGTAAAATGTCCTTTGAAGCATGGGTACATCACTATTGAACAATTTCCTTCAAAGAATAGCAAGTGACCCAAGAAAAAAAGGAATACGTTCAACTGATGAAACATCTACTCCTGATCCTTGTCAGAGCTTGACAGGCCAATATTTCCAGTTAAAGACAAGATATCTCATAACGTAACAGCTCTAGAGGAGAGCAACCATTCTGATTTCACAGTGACCTGAACTATGACCTGGGTTTTTCTCATTTTGTCCTGTATAAAATGAGAATTGTGGTTCTTTAGCGAGTCCAAGCAGGTTGTCAGTGTTTTGCGTTGTTCCATACAATATTATAGATTTAATTTTGTCTTTTGTTTTTAGTTTTCACAGTTCTCGAGAATGGGATGGAGCACTACCCCCAGCCACAGAGAAAAACGGACGATTCCCCGGTGAGTAACTCAAACTTTTGGACACATAATCCCCCAAATACTTTTCTACAGTGCCAATTTAACACTCCAGTACTTATTTTCTAACATTCATGTGCATTTAATCCTTGGGCCTCACATGGGACATTTTTTTGCTTTTTAATTTTTATATCATTTTAGTTTGTTGATGCATGTGACATAAACTTTCTGAAATGTGTGAATTTTCCTCAACTCTTATAATAAGTCTATCTAACCTAGGGATGTAACGATTACCGGTAAAACGATAAACCATGGTAAAATTGCCGATAGTTAGTAGTACCGTTTATATTCTAATTATCATGATAACCGTGTTTGATTACCGCACTTTTAGGGAAAAAATGCCTATGTAAAGATCTGCTTTTATGTCAAATATTTGAGTATAGTTTTAATTTTATTACAGTTTTGATCTTATATACCTAATATTTGGAAACAATATTCACTTTTAAATTCTTTGAAAAGGTTTGTTAAGCATCTTTGTGTTATTTATGCAATAAATTATATACATTTTTCAAATCGGACTTTTATATATTTTTTTGTGTTTTTTGTCCTTTTGTGTTTTTATAGTAGATTAAAGTGAAAAAAATAATAGACAGATGATATAAATGAAGTTGTGCTGAAAAAACTGATACCAAACATGGGTATAGTAAACATTTGTTTATATAGTATATAAAGGCAAAATCAAAAGTACTGAAAAACGGCCAAAATAGGCTCAGACCCCTAATGGTTAATATTTGAATGTTTCTGCCAACAGAAGGTACATTGTGCCTGTTACTTTTATTTATTTATTTATTTATATTTTTTTAAATACAACTTGGTTACATTATTTCAGTGTGTATATAAGTACTTTTTGAACATTTTGAGCACATTTCAATAATACCTCGATAATAATGATAATTTTGGTCACAGTAACTGTGATATGAAATTTTCATATTGTTACATCCCTAATCTAACCCATAAGGACCCAATGTGACATTTGCGGGAGTTCCCAAATGAATTTTTGTCTATCTTGAACCATTCTTAAGTGATTTATCACCATTTATTGTAATATTTTCTTCTGTATTTTGTGTTTGTTTCCAGTGAAAATCAGGTATTTTCTTCCATTTAATTTACTGATCATGTAGATTTTATAAGTGAAGAGTAAAGTTGAGGATTATAATATTAAAAAAAATAGAGAAACCTGAAGAAAAAGTGACTTTTTCAGCAAAATCTCTCATCAGCTTAATATAAACCAAGTGTCTCCATCCACTTTTCCTTTCTGAAATGTGTGAATTTTCCTCAACTGTTATAACAAGAAAAGCACTCTGAGAGCGCAGACCTCCGCCAAGACAGATCTGCCCCCCTCCCCCACATCACCACCAAAATTTAATCATTTCTTCCTTGTGTCAGTATCAACATTTCCTGAAAATTTCATGAAAATCCGTCCTTAACTTTTTGAGTTATCCTGCTAACAAACAAACACGCAAACAAACACGCAAACACACGAAGCAAAGCGATCACAATACCTCCTGGCGGAGGTAATAAGTCTAACCCATAAGGACCCAGTGTGGCATTTGTGGTAGTTCCCAAATTAATTTTTCTCTATATTGAACCGTCCTTAAGTGATTTATCACTATTTATTGTAACATTATCTTCTGTATTTTGTGTTTGTTCTCAGTGAAAATCAGATATTTTCATACATTTAATTTACTGATCATGTAGATGTTCATAAGTGAAGAGTAAAGTTGAGGATTATAATATTAAAAAAATAGAGAAAACTGAAGACAAAGTGACTTCTTCAGCAAAATCTCTCATTAACTGAGTATAAACCAAGTGTGTCCATCCACTGTCATTGAGCCAACTCCATGGGTTTTACTGGAGAATCAATGTTGTAGAAGATGAGGATGTTTCCATGGTAACTACGGAGCCTCGGAATGTCCAAATGGGCCATATTTGATGACCATGAAAAGATGACAAACTGCATTTTGCACCAATTATTTACATGTATTAGTAGATCAACAGGGATTAAACATTTTATATCAGTAAATGATTTTGGTAGATGGTAGATATTTGGGTATTTATGGGCTAGACCACAGGTGTCAAACATGTGGCCCGGGGGCCAAATCCAGCCCGCCAAAGGGTCCAGTCCAGTTCTTGGGATGAATTTGTGAAATGCAAAAATTACACTAAGATATTCATAATCTTTTTAGTTCAGGTTCCACATTCAGACCAATTCAATCTCAAGTGGGCAGGATCCAGTAAAATACTATCGTAATAACCTATAAATACTCACAACAAATTTTTCTCTTTCAAAATGTAAATATTTTCATGTATTTACACTAAAACAAAATATAATTTCGTTAAAAAATGTGAATAACCTGGACAAATATGAACAACCTGAAACGTCTTCAGAGAAGTAAGTTCAATTTTAACAAGATTCTGTCTGTTATTAAATGTTTTGTGTATTTGTTGATCCACTGTGATCTGTAAGTTAAAACGTACATGTGTAAATGATAAACTGAGGTAGAATGTTGTTAAAATCACACTTATTTTTTCAGTTTGTTCATGTTATTCACATCGTTTGAAAGGATAGTTTGTATATGTAAACCTTTTCATAATGTAAATGGACTCTTTTAGCTCTGAAACAGAATACTTTAAAGTTAACATTATTTATATATTATTATGTCATATTGTTATATATGTTCTATTATTTTACTGGTTCAGCCCACTTCAGATCAAATTTAGCTGAATGTGGCCCTTGAGCTAAAATGAGTTTGACACCCTTGGGCTAGACTGTACAAGCCAAAATAAGAACATTCAGCTCCACAGCACCCATTCAAACTGCAGTTTTGGATCCCACTGCCATTAAAACATAAAATCACAAATTCTGTTAAATAAGGTTTTCAATCCACAGAAGTGGTTTCAGATTTAGTTCATAGTTTTTTCTATCTTCTGTTACAGTTTGCCAATATCTATATTTCTGGAGAGTGACGCACAAGAGTGAAATAACATCAGACTGAATTTATATCCTTTATTTTTCTTCTGAACTTTAATCATATGCTTACTCTTTAAAGATGTACTGCAGTCTCATTTGTCTACAATTACGCCGGTGGGCCTTTTAAGCCTCTTAAATGTAATCTCAGTGAGTTTAAACACTGATAACAAAACAACAGAAGAGCTGCCATAGAGAGTCCTGCTCTTTCCAGTTGTGCCCCGTGGAACCTTATCTCAGAAAAACTCAGTCAGTGGTAAGAGACAAGTAAATATTTTAACCTCTTTGAATTCTGGCATCATTTACACATATGTTTATCGATTTAAAAGGGAACAAAGTTGGAGTTTATTGTAAAAGTGTAATTATTATTGTAAATACAAAGACTACACAGCAGAAAGTTACAGAGGTGACATCATTGTAACAGCCTACATCCAAGATCTAGTCACTGAAGACGTCTTTGCAGCTTCAACATGACCAGACTTGTAATTATTTTCACCTGTTTTGATATTTATTCACATCACTCTTAAAGATTTAGCTGAAATTCAGCAATTTTGGTGTTGGTGACATGTCTGTTCAGCTGTTTAACACAAGATAGATATGTCTTTACTATCTTCTCCACATACTGAAATTTTCTCGGCATGTAAAATTTACTTTAAATTGATAAACGTCATATTTGTAAATGGTGGCACCGTGCAATCCAAAAATTATTTGTTTATCACCGTATATTTGGTGTAGGGGTTAGCTGTCTTGCTTTAGATTTTTAGTTAGATAGCTTTTAGAAAGGTTTCTTATATTATGCAGAAGACAATGTGCAAAAGTCCTGGAATCTCAGGATCTCTTTATTGAGGTACAACTAAAAGATGTGTGAAATCTGTAGACCAAGGGTGTCAAACTCATTTTAGTTCAGGTGCCACATTCAGCTAAATTTGATCTGCAGTGGGCCGAACCAGTAAAATGATAACATAATAATATATAAATAATATCAACTCCAAACTTTCCTCTATGTTTAAGAGCAAAAAAAAAAGTAAATTTACATTATGAAACAGTTTACATTTACAAACTATCCTTTTAGACAATGTGAATAACAATGAACAAACTGAAAAAATAAGTATAATTTTAACAATATTCTGTCTCAGTTTATCATTTACACATGTACTTTATAACTTACAGATCACAGTGGATCTACAAATATGCAAAATATTTAGTAACAGACAGAATATTGTTAACATTACACTTACTTCTCTTAAAATGTTTCAGGTTGTTCATATTTGTTCAGGTTATTCACATTTTTTGCGAAATTATACTTTGTTTTAGTGTAAATACATGAAAATATTTACATTTACGAAGAGAAAAATTTGGAGTTGTCATTATTTATATGTTATTATGATTGTATTTTACTGATTTGACCCACTTGAGATTGAATTGGTCTGAATGTGGAACCTGAACTAAAAGGATTGTTAATATCTTTGTGTAATTTTTGCATTTCACAAATTCATTCCAAGGGCCGGACTGGACCCTTTTGCGGGCCGGATTTGGCCCCTGGGCTGCATGTTTGACACCTGTGCTGTAGACCGTCCTGCAAGAGATACAAAAATCAGAACTAAATCTCTTCATTCATTCATTCATTTTCTGAACCTGCTTTATCCTCACTAGGGTCTCAGGGGTCATGGAGCCTATCCCAGCTACTTACGGGCGAAGGCGGGGTACACCCTGGACATGTCACCAGTTCATCACAGGGCTTACATATAGACACAAACAATCACTCTCACATTCACACCTGTGAGCAATTTAGATTAACCAGTTAACCTATCAGTGCATGTCTGTGGATGGTGGGAGGAAGCCGGAGTACTCGGAGAGAACCCACGCAGACACGGGGAGAACATGCAAACTCCACACAGAAAGGTCCCACCCCCATCGACTGGTGTTGTAATTGAACGCTAAATGTCATCTGTGGGTAAAAATCAGTACTTAATGTGAGCACTGATTGGATTTAGTGCACCTTGATCTGTCTTTGGGCAACTTTCTTGGAAGTTTTCTTAAATGACCTTGTGGTATCAAGCTTCCAGTCTTAAATCCTTTTTCAACATATTTCCTTATATTCTGCTTGAACATGTCTTGATAACAGACACTGAGACTATTTATTTATTGAATTTTAGTGGCAAACCTGTCAATGAACGAAAACATTTTAGGGACGAACGCTTCTAAATGCGTTGTCTGTCATTCAGCAGCTGTTTCTACAAGTTCTAAAAACCTCTGTGGCTGACTTTGTTCACTGACCAGCCCCTGAACTCTCTGTGGTTTGTCTGAGAACAGATACCCAGCCAGTCCATTCTGCATTCATTAGCGTGCTGCCCCCCCTCCACCTCTATCTCCACTGCTGAATTTCCCAGGACATGGAGGGAAAATGTTTCTTCCCGTTGCAACAAATCATACCCCGGCCGACCACAGTGGAGCGAACAGCCCTGACCTTAGTGTTTGACAGTGCAGCTCTAGGGGTGGATGTGCTACTGTATTTCTTCTCCGCAGTACAGATGCAGTGCTGATGGTGCAACATTTGTGCTGGTGAGAGAAAAAAAAAGGTTAAACCTCTGTGAATATCTTATCACCCCCCTGCGGAGTCACAATGAATATTTCATGGACAGATTTCAAAACTGTTCTTTCCCTTTCTGTCTTTTCAACTTCGTGGTGGGTTTTGTGGGAGAGGTGCTTTCAGTATCAGTGTTCTTTGTACATATCGTCTACATGCAGCCATCTATGGTGTTTATGTGTTTCGCTTAACATGTTTATCACTGATGTCAACAGTGGAAAAAGACCATAGACACTCGGACAAACACAAAAATGAACAAATAACCATAGAAGGCAAACACATGTACACATGTGCACACACACACACACCTCTTCTCGGCAATGCAGTCCGGTCATCCATTTCGGGGAAGAGAGTTTAGGTGCATGGTGCGGTGTTATCAGGTTGGACAGAGCACAGCTGGCAGCGGGGTGTTTGTCTGTCAGCCGATAGGGCCATTAGCTCAGACTGGTGGACAGACAGATGGAGACTCAGCGGGTAATGAGCAAAGGAAAACGCTTCTTCACCAGTGACGAAGCCACCGGTTTGAAGAAGAGGCTCACACACAGTCACACACACTGGATCGCCATCTGTTCACACTTTTCAGGTTTAGTGCTGAACTCCCAGAGATCAATGGACGATAAAATGATCTGGCTCACGCAGTCATTTCCCCTTTTGCATGAGATCTGTTTGGGAAGTTTGAATCGTCGAAGGTGGTGTAGTTTTCTGTTTGAGTGCGGGAACTTCTGCTGCTGGAATAAAAGGCAATGATCTTAGGTTGAAATTGAAGCCAATGCAGAAGTGAAGTGTAATACTACAGAGTGACGGTCAGGGGGCACCGCTACCAATTGTGAGCCCCATGAAAGCTAAATGTTGTGTGTGTGTGTGTTTGGGGGGGTGTCCACAGTCCACACATAATGTCATGTGCCCTAGCATGAAAACGAAACTGAAACATGCTTTCTTTTTATTTTATTTTTTAACTTGTCCTGTCCAGCATCCTAACAGCAGAATGGTAGTCTGGCTGCCTGTTGGTGCTGAACAAATTTGCTTTGCCAAGGGAAACTTCATAAAGTATATGAAGCTCCCCTTGATATTCCGCTGTCTTTATTATGAGTTTTGTTGAACCACATTTCAATGCCGGACCTGACATGGGTGGGGGGGTGAAGGGGGGGGGAACAAGAAAGGAGAAGGTGGCAAAGACCCTCACAAAAAATATCAACAATACAAACAATAACAACCATGGTGATAATTATAATGGTAACAATAACTACAACCAGAACTGAATAAACTGGACAGAAGAGAAAGAAAACAAAACAAAACAAACAAACAAAACTACAATAAAATAAAATTAAATACATATTAAATGATAAATGTAAGAGAAGAAAGCATGAAACATGCTTTCAATGTCCGATTCCTGACTTCTATGTCTCTCTTACACAGCAGATCTTACAGGATATTTTCACAACTTCTATCCTGTGTCCACTGGACCCCCTCCTCTGCTCTATGCCCCCCCCCCCCCCCCACACACACACACACACACACAAATGCTTGGCCCCTTGAATTAGTCATGTTTACCCCCCCTTATCGGTCCCCCAGGTGACACCCGAATCAAAAAAGGGCAAATTGAAGAAACCCATTTACCAGTTGTTTGAGGAGTTGTGAGTCTCTGGTTTGATCCCCACTTCAGTGCACGTCATTCCTCTGCTCACCCACATTTTCATTCCCCACTTTCAGCAGTCAAATATAAAGACAAACATGTTTTTTTTTTTTTATATATTTTTAGAAACGCCAACATCCCACCAGATTTTTTCTTATTTTTCTCCAGGAGTCATTATGGCCTCATTTACTTTATTTAGACTCTCTAATTATTAGTTTTCATGCGTCATCACAGTCGTACTGGAACGCCTACTTGGAGGCAAAACAACATTTCTCGGCACACCAGTTTTTTTATCAGGGTTATTCAGTCACAATGCCAGATATTTGCACTAAATGACTCCCAGACAGCCTGGGTTGTGTTTCAACAGAATCATGTTCAACAAAGAAAACACAATTGCATCAAATTTATCATTTAATGTAAAACTCCATGTCTTATTTAATGCATACAATGCAATGCAATACAATGGTGTGTTAAGTCTGGGATGGGTAATATTTAGAGACAACTTCAGTATTTTTCAAAATTACCCTTACATAAAATACATGAATTATCCTTTTTTTAAGCATGTGATCATGTATGACCACATGTTTTTGCACATGGGAAAATGATGTGGTTTTGACACATTTGCATGGCATAATATGCGAACACCAAGTAAATCACAATACCAAGACACAAGATTTTTTCAAAAAACATATTTATTTATCATTTTTTGGTGCAGATTTAAGTTACATTGAACATTTGAATATTAAATTTCAGAGGCATTAAGTATGTCCCATTCTTCCCACCCCCTCACCCTTCCACTTCTGGTTCTACATAACATACTTAATGATAGTAATAAAAAATAGCAAAATACTCATAGAACAAAAAAGGTAAAATTAAAAAAAGAAGAAAATGAAAAAAGAAAAAAGAAAAGAAATTTTTTAAAAAAACCTGAAAAAACTGAAATTTATATATTGCTAAGCAAAGAAAACAACAGTCTAATAGTAGACAAATCTGCTTATTCACAAGATTTTAATCTCAACAAGCTTTCCCATGTTAAATAAAAATAGTAATAAAATAGATTACATGTCATATACAGTATAATAGTAGCAAACACGTTTTTACTTGCTATAATGGGTTCATATATAATTCCAGGCATTTCATGTGGGAATTTCTTCCAAAATCACACATGTGAAATTCATGCGGTTTTCCTATAAGAGTATGGAGTCATAAAACTGAAAGAGAGATTGAAGTTGTAAATATATTAGTGCAAACTTACAAATTCACCTATGAAAAAATAGGAAGTAGGAATATTAGGTATAACTACAGCTAAAGTCCTATGGAGATTATCATGTCATTTTAATATCATAATGTTCAGTAGATGCTCAGCTTTGGTAAAATGGGATCATTATTTACTAATATGATCATGAGATGAAAGAATCACTCATAATCTGTGTTCACTTCCACTTCTCCTATTGGACTGAATGGGACAAAAATCTGCCAGTAGTCACCTGAAGGGGGCGTGGCATGTGACACAAAACAGGAAGTAATTCTTCAGTAAACTGCCCTGTGACTGTTGCCATCACAGTGGCTGCATCAACTTCTGAATACACTGAATATATTTTTTTTTTTACATGAGAGGTTTAAAAATGAAAATTAGAGCTGTTAAATTAAATGTGTTAATATTATGATTAATATAAAAAATAATACTCAGATTTGAAACAAATTGACAAATTGAATGGAGCATTGTTTACTTCCATGCTAGTTGCTTGCAGGTTGTGTAAAGGTACCTGTGTTTTCATTTGTGCTTTAGGACAATAACAGCTGTTACACATAATGTTTTATATATTTAATTTCTCATTTCTTGATGTCATCGGTGTAATCTCACTTCCACAACTTCTATATCCACTGGACCCCCTCCACTGCTGTATGGGCCCTCCTCAACTACTGGGCCCCAAGAATTTGTCATGTTTACCCCCCTCTTATTGGCGCCCCAGAACATATGCAATAATAAGAAGAAAATAGTGCGACCAGCCTAAGTGTTGTGTTAAACTTCCTGCCTTACACTCATATAAAAAGTGTATTTTAAGGAAGACAAACATGGCTATTTCCGTCCTTCTTTCCCATCCTTTCCTCCATGTCTAATGCTTAAAATACTGCCTTCCTCTTTGGTAACTCAGCTCCAAAGGCTGCTTTTATCTTGGCCCGCCTAGCCTCTCATCTACCGTGCCAAGCTCCCACAGCGTCAAGATCCTCTCAAGGCCAGTGAGCACCTCTTAGTTAGCTGTAATGGATTGCTGCCGCCTGATATTGTTGTTTTCACCCAGAGGCCACAGATGCAGTTTGCCTTGTGGCTGCATTTAACTGGACTCATCCATCAGCCACGTTGCCAATCCACGTGGGTGCTTTCCGACGGAGCCACAGAAGACCAGAAACACTTCTCTTCATTACTATATGTGCCAAGAAGAAGGCAAATCCTCGTGCTGACTCACTAAAATAGCCATTTGAGTGCCTTAAAAGTCATATTTTGTCGCTCAGTTTCCACCTAAAGGAAGGGGCAGAGTAAGTTATCTGTGCATTTGGAGGGATTTCAGTAACAGGCAGGATTCAGACTCAAGGTTTTGGTAGTGAAACACCCACCGGTTTTCTGTGCAGGTGTGAAGAGCTCCAGACTGATGGCATGTCTCTCTGCTAATTGTTCTAACACCTCTTTCCAGCAGCCTCCTCTCCACCCACAAAGCTGTCCTGTTTTAACTTTCCTTGGCGTTTGTGAAAAAAAGCCGAACAGCAGACGAACAACAGATCCAACCGTTCACACTCAGTGTTGTCGGTGTATTTAAAAAGCAGATTGTAGAAGAACTTATGCTCCTCGGGCTATAAACAAGGGCTTCTTCCACTTATGTGAATATTAAAGTGTGAGACTATAACTCCAGGAGCCGTGACAATAGACAGTATGGTGTTGTACAATAAGACACTTTCCAGTACTGTAATAATAAAAATAGCCTCTAAGATAAAATTATGAGATAGTGACACAAATTCTACCAGCAATGACTTAATTTCTCAAACTGATGGTTTAATTTCTTCTAATGCTTAAAAAATTAGGAAAAATA
This sequence comes from Sphaeramia orbicularis, assembly GCF_902148855.1. Lineage (NCBI taxonomy): Eukaryota > Metazoa > Chordata > Actinopteri > Kurtiformes > Apogonidae > Sphaeramia > Sphaeramia orbicularis. The sequence continues at coordinate 24,338,890 of NC_043978.1, read as the reverse complement.
ATTTTCATTTTCACCAAACACTGACTTAAGCATGTCTCTAAACTACCCAGAAACTTTTTCCAAATAATAACTAATATCAAAATTGTGATGTGAGATGAATAAGCATTATCTGTACCTGTACAATAACCACCTTATATCTAAAATAATGAGGCACTTTCTCATAATAATGCTTTAGCACCTCAAAATAATGACTTAATATGTCAAAAATAATTAGAAACTTATTAGAAAAAATACTGACTTACCATCTGAAGATATTTTGAGATATTTTATTAAATGGCTTAATATATCAAAATATCAATTTAATCTCTCAAATTAATGACATATCTCAAAATAAGGGAAACATTTGTACAAATAGTGACAATGTATCTCAAATTATTGTGATAATTTGTGAAATGAATCACTTATTTTAACATAATAATCCAGTATTTCAAACTGAGATCATTTCTTATAATAATATATTTTACAAAAACTTTAGTATCTCCAAATAGTGAGAAAACCTCTCAAAAGAATTGCTTACTGGTCAAAATTATCACACGATAAAATAAATCTCAAAATGACTTTTATCTCACAATAATATTTTCCTATCACAAAATAATGACTTATCTCAAAATAAGTAATATTTCTACAAACTGTAACATTGTATCTCAAATTACTGAGATGATTTCTTAAATTAATGACTTGATTTATAAAAATAATGAATGGGTATCTCAAACTAATCGACTCATTTCTTGTAATAATGGCTCAATATCTCAAAAGAGCTACTTATTATCTCAAAATAATGGCACATTTTCTTAAAGTTGTGATCCAGAATCTGAAGACAAAGAGATATTTTATCATAATATGTAGATTTTTTATATTTAAAAATAATAATTTACTACATGAAAATTATGATTTCATATGTTAAAATGATGACAAACCTGACCTTTGGCCTCCGTCTCTCATCAATTTTCTCACATAATCTTTTTTTCTTGTTATTTAAAAATATCTTTGAGTTCATGGAAAGTGACTTCCTGTTTCCATTCATTTGTACGTGTGTGTGTTTGTTGTGCGTTTCTTTTCCAGCTGGAGCAGAAAGACATCTTGAAGCTCAACACCTTCGTGGCCTTGTACAGTTTCAGTCCCCAGGAGAGCCATGACCTGGAGATGAGGTCAGTTCAACCACAAAGACACATCAAACTAATGAAATCCAACACTACAGTGTCCACTGTCATTAATCCACACAGTCAAAGCCCACGGTCAACAGACTGACTGACAGCTCCACACTGGTTTCTTTTGATCCATTTTTCTACTCTTGAGGTGAAAATACAGGTAACAACAAAAGAAACAAGACAAAAAATACCTCATGCTGTTCAGTTTCCACTAGAAATGTTATCAAAAATGATTGAATCTGATAAACAGGACAGGAGGAAACATCTGATAATCCATCTAAAATACCATATGTAGCTTTATAATTCATCAGTTTATTAACTCATCTGCTGTGTAAAACTTATACTTTAGGATAAGGATATGAAGGATAAAATAAATCAGATATATCAAGAATAAAGTCATAATAAGCTCGTTTCCATCCATCATAAAACTCCATATATTGTCTGATTTCTGGAGTTATGAGATTATTCAAGTGATCCTATAAACAGCATGTGATATACTTTATATCACATATATATATACACATATATATATCACATATATATATAAAACAAATCATACAAAACAAAAGTGACATAGTCAAACATGTTCAAATGTATTTAAATTAGCATTATTTGTTTGTAAAGCCTGGAAAAAGCGGCAGATGTGTTTGTTTAAATAGGTCAGTATTTTGTTTTGTTTATATACTCTGCCTATTGTGTGGTATTTGATTTTTGGTTTGTATTTATGGTGTCTTATAAGCCCATGTAAGGGCTGGGCATGTCTGTATGCAAGACACAATAATAAAAACATTCATTCATTCATGAGCAGAAGACAATAATAGGAATTTTCATTCACTACATATGTACATACTCTGAAAGAAATCCAATAATGGACTGAAACCCCTAAATCATTGTTTTTCAATTGTCACATTTTCTGAAGTGCATGTAAATGTGTCAGATCCCATTATTACAATGATCTGATTACTCCCAGATATTACCCCCCCCCCCCCCCCCTTGAAGGGGAGGCAAGGGGTATTGTTTTTGGTTTGGTTTGTTTGTTTGTTAACACTCTAGCAGCAAAACTATTGGTTGAATTCATACCAGATTGGGTTTATAGATTGCCAGTGACCCTGAATAGATCTGATTACATTTTGGGAACAGTATAACAAAGTTTCAATTTTATATGAATTTTTTCATTCTTTTTTTTTTTTCCCATTTACTTATAATGAGTGAAATTTCACATGTCAATTCATACCAAATTGACTTTACAGATTGCCAGTGACCCAGAATGGATCTCATTATATTTTGGGAACAGTAGATCAAAGTTCAAATTTTTTATGAATTTTTAAAATCTTCCCATTTACTTATAATGGGTGAAATATGTGCAAGGGGCGGGGTTTGTTGTGTCTGTCACCACTTGTTATATTTTTACGGTCATATAGGTTCAATGTTTTGCGGAAAAAGTCAAAGGATTACAAAAATAAAGTTATAATTTTATCTGTGTGAAATTACTTAATAGAAATGAACAAATTAAGATAAGGGGTTGTGTCAAATAATAGAATGAAACAGTATAAACCTAGTATTAAATCTAATTCTAAATACAAACAGCCACTGTTGTGTTTAATTCACCTGGTAATTTTGACAACTCTAGTCATTTCTCCTATAATTATGGCTTTTTTCGTGAAATATTTAGACTTTATTCATGTAATATAGTTTTTTTTTTCCCCCTTTGTCTGTTTTTTCTGTTTGAATGAGCTTTTCTTTCCAAATGGAGAACACCAGAAACTGAAGTGTGCATGAAAAAAAAAAAATCATTACAAAAGGATCTAATTAGCTTCCTCTTTTAGGTAAGGGTCCTCAAAGATTTATTCCTCTGGAGCGGCCTCATTAAAGGCACCTGTGTGCTCTGATGGCCTATTAATATCAGTCAATCTCAGATCCATCCTGAGAGAGACACGTCATCTTTAGGAACTTCATTTATGGGTTCATTTATAGCTCCCGAGAGGCGCTGACACTTTTCCATCAGCCAAGATTGAATATGTTGTTTTTGAATCTCTTTTATAAGAAATGATGAAATGTTCAAGTTTTGATGGCCAATTCCTAGACAGCCATTAAGGTGGAAAATTGGGAATGACAAATGTATTTCACAGTGAAGAGGAAGTATTCAGATGTTGGAGAAAAATACTGTCATTTTGCTGAATGGGTGCCATTTGCTTCAAAAAGTCTTCTAAAATAAACTTTATTTAATGTTTATTCAGCAGTTTATCTAATAACATACACGGTTAGCTATTAAAATATCTAATGATGCTTCTCAGTGTTTTTTATAAGTACTAACATTAAATAAAGAGTTGGTTACATGCAGAAATGTATACATATTTGCAATATATCTGTTTTTTGGCAGCAGTTAGTTTTGGACTGGCTCCCTGTAAACATGATAGCAACGCTGTAAAATTGATATTAAATGTCAACTGAAGTAATTTAAACTTTAAAACAGGATGACAGTTAACATTATTCACTGTAATGAATCAATAAACTACATGAAGCTACTCAGTTACTCTAACTCAGTTCTTTTACTCTTTTTATGAGTAACAGGAATGAAAGTAGCAGGATTTAGTCACATAAATAAATGAAGTAAATAGAATTTTAGCAATGTAGAAAAACTTTATTGTTAAAATAAACTAATTAATTTAAGAAATAACTCAGGTAACAGGGCAGCACATTGTAAGTGACCATGTATGATGTATGACATAGCTAAAAAAAAAAAAAAAAAAAAAAAAATCACAAACACAAAAAAAGAAAATAATAAGTAAACAGAAAACAGATTTTAATTTCACTGTGGCATTCAGAAAACTCAGAGGATTCCTGCTGAACATGTTTTTTATGGGATGTTTCACTTATTTTTTTTAGGAGGGACAATGTGTTATGTAGCAGCACTGAGTGAAAACCTGGGGACAGCTTGAAAATGAACGTATAAGAAAAACATAATTACTCCACCCTCCAAAGGGGAGGCAAGGGCTATTGTTTTTGATTTGGTTTGTTTGTTTGTTAACACTTTAGCGGCAAAACTATTGGTTCAATTGATACCAAATTGGGTTTATAAATTACCAGTGACCCAGTATAGATCTCATTACATTTTGGGAAAGGTAGGTCAAAGTTTAAATTTTTAATGATTTTTTTTTTTTTTTTTTTTAAATTCCCATTTACTTATAATGGCCGAAATATGTGCGAGGGGTGGGGTTTGTTGTGCCTGGCACCAGTTGTTTTTAAGTATTTCTAATGGAAAATATTTACAGCATAATTATAAATTCATTTTAGCATTGAGTCAACCTGTAACAATCTATAAAAATGGTTTGTATCATATCCAAGCAGAGGACTAAGCTCAGATTTTGTCATTTTTTTGCAGTTTTTAGGCCCATTATGATGTTTCAGTGGCTTATTTTATTGTTTTGAAATCTAACCATGCAACATTTGTTTACTCCACTGTAGGGATGTAACGATAGGAAAATTTCATATCACGGTTATTATGACCAAAATTATCACGGTTATCATTATTATCGCGGTATTGTTGAAACTGAGCTCAAAATGTTCAAAAAGTACTTATACACACACTGAAATAATTTAACCAAGTTGTATTTTGAAAAAAAAAAAACAAAAACAAAAACAAAAAAACAAATAAAATAACAGGCACAATTGTCCGAGCCTATTTTAGCTGTTTTTCAGTACTTTTGATTTTGCCTTTATATACTATATAAACAAATGTTTACTATACCCATGTTTGGTATCTTTTTTTTCAGAACAACTTCATTTATATCATCGGTCTATTTTTTTTTTTTTTTTTTTCACTTTAACCTACTATATCAACATAAAAGGACAAAAAAACACACAAAAAATATAAAATCCAATTTGAAAAATGTATAGAATTTATTGCATAAATAACACACAGATGCTTAACGAACCTTTTTAAAGACTTTAAAAGTGGATATTGATTCCAAATATTAGGTATATAAAATAAAAATTGCAATAAATTCAAACTATACTCAAATATTTGACACAAAAGCAGATCTTTACATAGGTGTTTTTTCCCCTAAAAGTGTGGTAATGAAACACGGTTATCATGATAATTAGAATTTAAACAATAATCCTAACCGTTGGCAATTTTACCGCGGTTTACCGTTATACCTATAATCATTACATCTCTACTCCACTGTCAGTTTTTTGTGTAATACAAACAGTTTAGTTCTATTTAAGAATATTTGCCTTCTTTCAAGTAGGGGCTGTGTTTGCAGTGTAAAACAGTAAAACCCACCCAACAGATTTTATCCCGTTTTAGCCGTGAATGAAAAGGCGTCAAACTTGGGAAAAGGCCCACAGGAAGCAGAGCATTCACCATGAACAGTCCTTCAGCTTAAGTACCCATTTGTTTCTGAGAAATCCCCAGAGGATTGAAGGATATGATTGTTCATCTTCCCTCATCTCTCTTCTACACACACATTCATATCGTCTTCCTCCTTTGGTTCAGAGAAACTTCAATCATCGGCCTTCATTTGTAATTCATTGACCCCCTATCCCCTCATACCTGCTTTACAGAACAGAGCGCTCAGAGCTTTGTTTTACATTTCCTCGCTGATGAAAGTCTGCATCGGTGTTTTTTCTCCTCTGGGTCTCGCTGCAGACACTAATCAATACATCAAACACAAACACGTAAAGCACGAAATGGAATTTTTAATCAAAAGCTTCAATTTTCATATATTGTGTGAAAATCAAGTTTGTGATTAGTTGCCATCGCCACCACATGCACTGATTACATGATTACGTTCAACTCTGTGGTGATTGTAATGATGATGAAAGCTGCATCTTAAAAAGAAATCCAGAAGATCAGTAACTTTTTCATTGTTTAGTCAATAATGATTCCTCTTTTTCGCACTCTCACGGCTCACTTTGCATTCAGTTTGATCCACTGCATTAAAACGAAGATGCTCATTTGGTTCGTTTCCTCTTCATCTACTTTGTTTTCAAGATTTTACAAGTCAGATGCTGTGTTTTTCTCACCTTCACTTAAAAGTGTTGTCTGAGTCATGCTGAGTATTGCCAAGCATAGGGCGGCCAGTGTTGAGAAGAAGGACGGAAGTTACGTAAACCGTAATTAGGTTCAACTGTGCTGGTCCTTTTGATTTTTATTGGTCAAACTTCGCCCATGGCCTTGAGCACCTGCTTGTGATTAAGCCACATGTGATGATAGGATGCAGTGATTCATGCGTTTCCTGGATAAAGTGGAATTACTCATAGGAAACAGGATTAATGTGCATCGGATCAGACACTGAATTTATGTTGTTTATTATGTATTTAGGGGGTCTAAGTACACCAGTTGCATGCAAATTTAGTATATCATATTGTTTTTGTACTATTTTCTAAGTAAAGGGGTTATTCGTAGATCTCAGCTGTAGGGGGAAGTCATGTACCAGAACACACTTAGGACCAAAACCACCAACACATCAACCCTATGTGTCCACAAACTGTGTCACTCACTGAATGACGTATAAACATCATTGTTTCCACACATCTGTATTATGGTGTCATCAAGTTTTCGTCTTCAAACTAAAACTGTCTGCTTTTGACAAAAAATGGGTGAATGGGATCCTGACTAAACTGAAGCTGCGGACATACATATATAAAACAGAGTTTTATGTCAGAGCAAATTTGACCAAGAACCAAAGGTCCCTAATTGCTTAGTTGCGTACAGGAATCCTTCCCTTGGCCTTAGAAACTGGGAGATTTTACCCAAATCCCAGAAGAAAACAGACTTTGTGGACTGTGTGATTTGGGGGAAGTGGAAAATGAATCCCATTTTCTTTTGTATTGTCCTCTATATGATGAACTGAGAGGCTCTTTGTTGGATGACATGTTTATCCGAAATCCTGATAGGTTCTGGAGTGCTGATGATGACAAGATGAAATGATTGTTTAGTTCAAATGTGTATAAATTAGCATTATTTGTTTGTAAAGCCTGGAAAAAGCAGCAGATGTGTTTGTTTAAATAGGTCAGCACATTGTCTTGTTTATATCTATTGTGCCAGTTATCTGGTATTTGGTCTCTGGTTTGTATTTTTGGTGTCTTATAAGTCCATGTAAGGGCTGACCATGTTCTTATGCAGGACACAATAATAAAAACTCATTCATTCATTCATTCATTCATTTAAAACTCATTAGTCTAGCCCATCCAGTTTTCTCAGTGTATTCAATACTGAGAAAACAGTCTGGAATTGGGCCAATCACTGTGAAAAATACACAATCTATTTTATACTGACCAATCACAAGTCCAGGGGGCGGGTGTTTCACAATATGTCATACACAGTGACTTCTTTTTGTCGTGAGTCAAAGTCAGTTCCAAGTCTATGAAGATAATTTTGTGTCTGTATTATGCAAGAAAAGGTGAAAAAAGGAAAAACAAAAAATACTGTTTTGAAAAAAAAATATCAAGATTTGAAAAGAAAAATGAAGGTGGGCCGGAGGACCAGGCACCAACCACACTGTCAATCCAAAGCAAGCTATCAATAGAAATCCACCCCTTCTGCTCGTGGAGAGCCCGCCCGCGGTGTTCAGTTGATCTTGTAAGCAAAACCTTTTGCTTCACAAAAGATTTTGGCACAGAAAACTTTTCTACTCGCAAACAATTTTGACCCAGAAGTAAGTACCACTTGAATTTGCAAGCAAAACTTTTTGATTTGCAAAAGATTTAGAGGTGCAAAACCTTTGGACTTGTAAACAAAACTTTTAAAATGACAAAACATTTTGGCCGGCAAGCAGAAGTTTTAGATTTGAAATGAAAGAAAATGAGATTTTGTTAAGCTTAAAAATATTGAAACCTTCATTTTTGTTTTCAAATCTTGATTTTTTTGTTTCAAAACTGTTTTTTGTTTGCCTTTTTTCCCTTTGCTTGCTTAATAAAGACACAAAATTATCTTCATATAAGTCCACAAATCTCTTTACAACTGTTGTCGATCATTTACTTCATTCAAAAATAAGGACTGAATTGCAGATTATACCCTATTTTCTCAAGTTTCTTTGACAAAAGCAACTGTAATCATTCACTGAAGTTTCTACTCGACCCCCACCACCACACACCCTGATGGAAACATGCTGAGGTTTGTTGACATTAGATATCTGCTTGTCGCATAATTACATCACATCCATCTTATCTCTGATTGGTTTACTCGGCGCCTGTTAGTCCCGCCTTCATATTTGGATTCAAGCCCCGTGATTCCACACAGATTTCTCATTGACAAAGACGGACGGCTGGCCAGGCTAAAAACCCTTAGCTGATTATTGTTACAGTAAGTCAAAATAACACTGTGTCTTACAATCTCCATGTGTTGCATCAGCTGATAGTTTACATTATAGCTCTGTTAGCTTTGCTCTGTTTTTAGACAGACAACAGCCACAAGAAAACCCCATATCACCTCCATTTTCTGTACGGTTTTTGTTGTCAGTAGCTGCACTAAAGATCTGTTTGGAATCGTCCAAACAAGGTCAGAACTGTCACAGTTTAGGCTGAACCGTGGATCAACAAATGGCAAGTTAGCAAAGATAATAACATCACATAATAACTTTAAACCTTCGTAAGTCTCATAATCAAACTCACTCATGTAGAAGAAACGCTGTGATTTCAGCATCAAACTCCATTCTTCATTTAGAGCTGGGTCCAATGGTGAAAACAACAACAGTGCTTCTAGCTTTTATCACTTACTTTCTTTGACTGTAAAAGTTGTTTCTTAATGGTTCTCATCCCATCTGGTTACTTTCTGATGTTTTTGTTGAAGGTGTGGTGGTGTTAGTTTTCATCACCATGGAACACTGGCAGAGTGACTCACTCCTCCCTCTAGTGGTCACATAAATCCCCATCCCATTGTAAATATATTCAGTTTACATCTCTACAGTCCAGTACAGTGGCATCTTTTGCAGAACTTGGGCTTTGTATTATATAACATTTGAAAACAGAAATACTACATAAAACCCCTTTAATAAATGACCTAACCTTATAATAATTAATCAGCTGCTATCTGAAGCTTTTTTCCTCATCAAGAAAGTGTTTAACTTTATTTTCCACAATGGTAAACGACCGTATGAATATTTGTGTCATCTACTGTATCAGTTCATCAGTATAAAGGTTTAACAACAGGACAATAACACGACTTTTCCTTTTTGTATTTCTTTCAGAGCTGGAGATAGAATCTTATTGGCTGATGACTCCAACGATGACTGGTGGAAGGTTGGTATTTCTGTGGTTTTTTGGGTTTTTTAAGAAAGAATAATCCAACATCCTTTTTATCGACATGCCCGCAATTTTTTGTCTTTGCCACAGTGACAACATAGCAAGTCCTGACACACTTTTATAAAATTCAGATTAAAGAATTCTCTTTCCTGAAAATGTGCTAGAAAATGCATGTCAATATGAGCGTTTTACAAACACAATACACACCTTTTCATCAATACATTCAGAGCACAATACACTAGTGATACTAGTGATGCTTATGAAAATAAATACATGTAAATGCGTAACTATGGTTATACAGAAATGCCGACTAAAGCACCTACAAAATGAGCTGCTTTCACTTAACACTTGTTGCAACGTCGTCATTTAATTGCATGTAAATTAGAACTGCACAGTAAATGAATGAATCTTCATTTAATCAATGAAACGCTGTGTTTGGTAATATTTTAGATTTGTGTACACTGAGCTGGGGCAATGAAAAAACATGCAAAATGAAAGTTTCTACTTTTCTTACAATTATTTTGAAGCTTTTGTACTTTTTTAACACTAATTCCTGCACGCACCCAAGCATTTTCTCAGATCCTGAAGCAAATTAATTTAAAATACAGTCACAACATTACAAGCTCGTCCACAATAATCAATAAAACTTCTTTTTAATATAAAATTATGCAGCCTTTACCCTTTATTTAACACATATTATATTATATATTGGTCTTATATCTGTTCTGTCCCACTGTTTAGTATCAATCTGTCCCTTTGTTACATCCTGTCTCTGTACACTTTTGTCTATATGAGCCCTCTCTCTATGTATATGTATACTAGCAAGGAATGGAAGACAGTATGAGCGTAAAACTTGAGAATGTTACTTGTTAAGAACAAGCTGTTATTAAAAATAAAGTTGTCCTCTGTAGAAGGGTGGTGGTGGTGGGTTTAAAAAAAACAAAAAAAAACATTTTTAGTATAAAATCCTGCAGCCTTTACCCTATATTTAACACACTCAGGGTCATATTTGTGCTTCACCTTCTTGCCTACAAATGACTCTTGACTATTTGTGTTACCGTTCCAACAGCCATCCTGCTGCACATCTGTCAAAGTAAATGGCTGATATCAGATGGGTCTGGTGGACTAAACCCACAGACACTGCTTGCCAAGTTGTTGTCCAGTTTGTATATAGCTAATGTGTTTTGTTTTTTTTTTCTCCACGAAATGGTCCAATAAGAAGTGCATTGATAAATTACAAGTAGTCAAGCTGCAAATTACAGGAGCAGAGCAACAGGCAGCTTCAGGACACAAATGCATGACAGATAAATTAGGGAGACAAAAGGGCCAAAGCGTGACTGTACAGAGGCAGACTGCAGCCACCAGACCATGAAGAAACTCATCACACATTTTAATGCTGTTGTTGTTCTCTGCAGACTGAGTCTAAACAGAGACATCTGCTCTTTGAACAATGGATATTTTAACATGTCAGGAGATATATAGAAGAAAACACTACAGTACACTTTTATATTAAGTATCAGGTTGTGACAGGTTTTCAGATGTGTTTAACCCATAAAGACCCAGTGTTACTTATGTGGCCGTTCCAAAATAGATTTTTTTCCTCTGTAATTTAACCTTTCTTAAGCAATGTATCACCACTTGTTATAATATTATCTTCTGCATTTTGCAGTTTTTCAGTGGAAATCATGTATTTTCCTATATTTAATTTGCTGATTATGTAGATGTGCATAAAAGCTCAGATTAAAGTTGAGGAATATTATATGAGAAAGAGAGAAAACTGAAGAAAAGGTGACTTTTCTAGCAAAGATATCAATAATTGAACAGGAAAAAAAAAAACATCTCCATTCACTGTCATTTATCCAACTCCATGGGTTTTACTTGTGAATTAATGTTGTAGAAGATGACGGTGTTTCCACGTTCACTTCGGAGCCTCTGAATGTCCAAATGGGTCATATCTGATGACCATAAAAAGATGACAAACTGTATTTTACAGCAATTATTTACATGTATTGATAGGATTAGTGGTTCAGAAGGTATTAAACATTTTGAATCAGTAGATGCTTTTGGTTTCTGATTGGGATTTGAGTCTTTACGGGTTAAGCATCACCTCAGAACAAAACATACCTTTAACATATTACTATCACATAAGACAATATTCAAAGCTTCCAACATACACTTGGATTAAACTCCATTTTTAACTGCCGGGTACAAAATAGTGTTTCTTCCTGACATAATTAAATCATGGATTCCTGTATCTTCTGTTTGATGGTGTGCATTTAGTGTTGAGGACATAGTTAGACTCAGAGAAAAAATGATAGACTTTTGTCACAACATTTTTGCGTGTAAAAGCAGATAAAGCTCCTTGACTTCCATCCCAGTGAAACAACCTTCACAATAACAAGGACTGAACCTGATTGACTTAAATGGGATGCAGCCATTGTTTGTTTTTGTCTTCATGAGACAAAGAACCATATGTGTAAAAGACCTATTACCCAAACTGCCAACAAGAATATTGGTGAGAAGTAAGCCTTTCTTTACTTTCTAAAAAGAGAAATAATCTTTTCAAGTATTTACTGTATTTTCAATGAAAAATAATCTCATTTTAAGTTAAGTGCTGAACCCATTTCTCAAGCCTACCAGGTGAAAATGACATTCCCAAAATGAGTGGAGTATATTTCATAAACAACAGCATTTTTATCAATAAATTTGGGTTCAAAAGAAAGGTAACACCTGTGACACTGATGTAGAAGTGTCAGATAATTGGCAAATGCACTGTTTCAGAGTAAATGCTGCTAAAAATAAATGAAAACCAAATGGAAATCATGGGTTAGTAGGCTTTGGGTCCCCATCACTGAACAGGTTAAGAAAATGTTTCCAACTTTGTCAAACTAAGAAATTGTAGCTAATTTTACCCTTTCATGCATGAATTATGAGAACCTTAATCAAGATTTTTTTTTCCTGAGTGTTTTTATTCCTCTTTAGGCATGAAAAAAAAACAATGTGATTGAATATTTTTTTTAAATCAACCTGTTTTTCATGGAGTTACAAAAATGTCCACTCAGCGACACCATGATTTTTATTTTTGAAGCAAAGAAACATGTATTTAAAACCCAATATCATAAAGTGGTATGAAAACAGTGAAATGAAACCATGTTTAATGCAGCTAATCTGATGTGTTCTCAAATTTTAACATATTCTAATACTAGTTATTACTCACTTCATGGAGATAATATGCAAAAAATTAATATTAACAATTGATTTCCACTCAAGAACCAATCAAGAACAGCAAAGTTACAATAACGGTATGAATTGCAGTTTATGAGATGATGCATAAGTGTCCACTGTGTTGGTTGATATGGAACTAACACAACAAAACCCATGAATATCCAAGATTAAAGCTGTAGAGTAACTGTCCACTGTAGTGACCACTATGCATGAAAGGGTTAAACCATATTGAACAGGAGGAAGCTGAAAAAATGTGTCCCATCAAGGCCCAGTAGAGGAATAAGATTGTTTTGTATTGTGCAAGAATGAGGCCATAAATTAAGTAAATTATAATTACGATTTTCTCCAACCTGTAGACAGAGGTAACAACAGGAAGTACAGAAGTCTTAAAAATGTCCTCTCTGGCTACAGTATAGTGAAAGGTTATTATAACATTTTTGCTAAATGATGTCAAAAACTGAAGCTTTACTACAACACACACTGGTTATGATTGTTTATCTTCATTGTGGTGGTTTGTCTACAGTCTGGAGTGCACTGTTACAACACTGAATAACACTCATCAGCACAGTTTATCAATAGAACAAAAGAAAAACATTCTTTTATTTGTCTTTTGTCAGCTCTCCCACAAAAGCCCTAAGGCAGCAGAGAAAACAGATTCTTTGTTTTGCCTTTTTGGAGGTGAATTTACAATGTTTGTTTCAGGGCAAATGAGGATTTATGATATTACTCAAGGTATTTGTATGAAAATGTGTGTTTTACTTTGTTTTAGAGTCAGATTATGACCCAAATACTTTCTTTTCTGTGTGTCGGTGCACTCCTAGTGGCTTGTCACTTATCATACCTCGGCTTTATCGTCAGTAGTTTTTGCTTTATTATATGACAATAAATAAAAAGTGCAGCTGATTTTAGATAACCTTTCTTGCTTCAACACTGGTGGCAAATTTTATCTGATTATTTATGAATGAATGAATGAATGAATGAATGAATTTATTTTTGGTTTTACATCAGTCATTGTACTCAGTACATCAATTGTAATAAACATAAAAACCAAAAAAGGAATAAGCTAAAAGCAAAAGCTTATTTTTTTGCCTATCCTTTTCAACTAATACACTGCTTACATCAACTTAAATGTGTACAGCATCGAGCATTCACACCATAATAACAAATAAATAAATAAATAAATAAAAAATCAACAACAAAAACATGTCTACCGTCTCAATTCAATATTTCTGAATAATTTAAACTTAAAGTACTCTTTTTTTTTTTTTATGAAAAGAAAGTTGATATGTCACACATAAGTCTACAATCCTTTTGTCTGTTTGACTTTATTTTGCATGATTTTTTTTTAGGGGGTCATCGAGGACAGGATTGGCTTTTTCCCAGCAGCCTTTGCTCATCAGGTGCGGACTGGAGATCAGGTGTTCAGGTGTAACAGGACGTTCATCGGATGCAAAGAGCAAGGCCAGATCACACTTAAGGAGGGACAGGTACGGAAATGACAAACAAATGAAACACTTTTTACAAATGTGTATTAGTTAGGGTAAATGCATGGAGGATTGACTCGACTTAGTGAATAGTTATACCAACCGTCACAGACCACTATGACAGTTACAGGCCATTTTCCTCTGATGTAACATTCAGGGTGGGAAGCTCAAAAAAAGCTATCAAAAAATAATGTCATACAGCCAAACTGTTGGAATCTTATAAATGCATGAAATTGACAAATAGCTATTGATTCTTAACTAAAAAGACCCTTGATAGTGCATATCTTAATAGATATATGAGGCCATATTTTTAAGTATAACAAGATATTCTAAACCATTAAGAAGCAGCATAAACATTCAACTACTTCCTTGCTAATGTTACTGTCTGATGTGTTAATAAGACGACAAGAAAGGTATAAGATAAGATAAGATAAGATAAGATAAGATAAGATAAGATAAGACTATTGATCCCACCATGGGGGAAATTTCACAGTTGACAGCAGCAACATACAACACACAAGTGCAAAGAAAAAGACAGGTAAAAAAAATAAAATAAAAAAAAGCTTGTTATATATGCTAAAACACACACAGTATTTCTGTGTAATGTTAATAAAGACACAACTGACATAAACATGTCATCATGTGAACTTGATCACTTAAAATGACAGCAGGATAGTCAGATATTTCTGAATTAATTTACACCTTCATTACTTCATATTGTATGACATATTAACATTAGCTGTTTTCTGGTTTAAATTTCACATTTATTGTTGCCTGATGGTTTCAAATATCATTTTTACTTTATAATACGGTCTGATATCTTTCCAGGATTGGTAGTAATTGTCATATTTTCTATATTTATGCGACTTAAACACAGCATGATGATGTATACTGTTGTGCTAAAGTCCTAGACCAACATTAGGTTTATTTGTTTAGTATATTTCTAATGACCACACATTTGTATTTCTCAGTCCCTGTATTAAAATCCAATGTGGATATATGACAAGTATATACAGCAGTAAAAATAAACATTTCATGGAAAAAAACATAAACACAGCTTCTATTATCCAAGGAGGGAGAATTTAGTGTGACGTCCCTTTTACCCTTTTATCCACATATGTTTCTGATATTGGAATATGAGATTTAAATGCAAATATTTTCTGATTAATTCGACACATGTCAGATATCCGCAACTGTTTGTGCTGCTTCTTGTCATGGGGTCAGGGGTCACGATAAATAGGGGCTTTAGCCTTTAGAATACATTTACTTCAGTTTTTTACTTGTTTTTTAGGGCTGTGCACATATTACATGCATTTTCTTATTGCATCTAAAGAGAAGAGAATGAGAAATAACTATACTGACCCAGAATAGACCTCATTCATTCTGGGATAAAAAGGTCAAAGTTTCAATTTTTTTACAAATTTTTTAAATCTTATTTTTTCTTCTATTTACTCACAGTGGGTGGAATTTCACATGTCTGTAGCATCAAAACTATTGGTTGAATTCATACCAAATTGAGTTTATAGATTGCTAGTGACCCAGAATTCATTTTGGGAAACGTAGGTCAAAGTTTGCATTTTTTATGAATTTTTTTATTAAATCTTTTTTCTTCTCCCATTTATTTATAATGGGCAAAATTTCAGATGTCTATAAAAACATCAATTTTGTTTCAATTTACTTCAAATCTGACACATATATAGAGGAAATTGATATGCTGACATTAGCACACACATAGACATGATGACATCAGCTGGATCGATGCCAAAATAAGCAACAATACGTGCGAGGGGCGGGGTTTGTTGTGGCTGGAACCACTTGTTTATTTTTGTCTTAATAAGACAAAGTACCATATGGGGAAAAGACCTCTTGCCAAAACTGCCTAACAAGAGTATTTGTGAGAGGTAAGCCTTTCTTTATTTTCTAAAAAGAGAAATAATCTTTTCAAGTATTTACTGTATTTTTCAATGAAAAATAATCTCATTTTAAGTTAAGTCCTGAAACCTTTTCTCAACTCTACCAGCTGAAAATGACATTCCCAAAATGAATGGAATATATTTCATAAACAACAACATTTTTATCAATAAATTTGGGTTCAAAAGAAAGGTAACACCTGTGACACTGATGTAGAAGTGTCAGAATAATTTTAGGTTTGTACACATATTACATGTAATGTAATAATGTAACATGTAATGTATGTATGTATGTATGTACGTACATGCATAAACATAAACATATTTTCTTGTTGCATCTGAAGAAAAGAGAATGAGAAATAACTATACCGTATATGCTGGACAGAAAAAATTATAGACTTTTGGCACAACATTTTTGCATGTAAAAGCAGATAAAGCTCCTAGAAATAACTATATATGATCATTTCAACCTTGCAGAAACAACGAAACTATAAGTGGCCTAAGACATCTGCACAGTATTCTTGTAATAACAGCATGTGCACTTCCCATCCTTAATATCAAAGGAAAATGGCCGTAATGTGACTGTGGTGAATGGGATGAAGAAGCAATGACCTTAAACATTAACATTTCAACATGACACCTGTGTCTAATTTACGATCACTCCCCGGCCTGTGCAGCACATCGGATTCACATCATCCAGCGGCTTCGTTACAGTTTTATTAGCTCCCGTTGTGCCTCTTCCCTCCAGCATCCACTTACTGAAGAGCTTCAGTGGAGCGGGCCGACACAGGGTCCCTCTCAGGAGTCAGCGCTAAATTAGCATTTTGGCATAATGACTGTACTTAGACCAGCCCCCATTTTTCCCACAATGCATTCCAGGGTACTTGGGGACCTAGAGGACTCTTAAAGCAAGCAACCCCCAGCGGAGATAAAACCACTGAACGCAAGATCAGTCTGTGACCCGATGCCTCGCTTTTCCAGCCACTTGAACCCAGGGGATGGTTCAGTGTAGTACTTAAAGCCAGTATGTGAACACAGTGTTCTGACCCATTATCAGGCTCAACATATTACAATGAAATGATTAATACCTCCGCCAAGGAACAGTGGAGGTTATGTTTTCATCTGGGTTTGTGTGTGTGTGTGTTTGTTTGTTTGTTTGTTTGTCTGTTAGCAAGATAACTCAAAAAGTTATGGATGAATTTGGATGAAATTTTCAGGAAATGTTGATACTGGCACAAGGAACAAAATGATTCAATTTTGCTGATGATCGCGGGGGGGGGGGAAGGATTTTTGTTTGTTTGTTTGTCTGTTAGCAAGATAACTCAAAAAGTTCTGGAAGGAGTTTTGATGAAATTTTCAGGAAATGTTGATACAGGCACAAGGAAGAAATGATTACATTTTAGTGGTGATGGGGGGGTTGATGAAATTTTTCAGGAAATGTGGATACTGGCACAAGGAACAAACAAGAAAAGCATTCGGAGAGCACAGACCTCTGCCAAGACAGATCTGCCCCCCCCGATCACCACCAAAATTCAATCATTTCTTCTTTGTGCCAGTTTTAACATTTCCTGAAAATTTCATGCAAATCCGTCCATAACTTTTTGAGTTATCTTGCTAACAAACAAACACACAAAGCAAAGTGATCGCAATACCTCCTGGCGAGGTAATGACTAAATTTTGGTGGTGGTTGGGGGGGGGGGCGGGGGGCAGATTTTTTGTTTATTTGTCTGTTAGCAAGATGACTCAAAAAGTTATGCAAGGATTTTGATGAAATTTTCAGGAAATGTTGATACTGCCACAAGGAACAAATGGTTAAATTTTGGTGGGGAAGGGGGGCTGATCTGCCTTGGTGGAGGTCTGCACTCTCTGAATGCTTTTCTAGTTCATCAATTATTCATATTCATTTTTCCTCTTGATAAAACACTACAATGTATTTTCCTTTCTGATGGATTTGAACCACAACCAAGAAAGAAAAATGGTCAGAAATGTAAAGTGATTTCTTACTTCCCCATCTAATTATCATAGCAGTGTGATCAAAAGTCAAGTGCATTATAATTACCATTAACCTAAAGTGTAATGATAATTGTTACAAATTGCACCTACTCCAGTCGTCTGAGTAAAATGCTACTATTGTACCTCCCTACAAACCACAGATAATGTGCTATGCAATAATAATAAGAAGAATGGATTAGATTCATGTAGCGCTTTTCTATCAATACATACTCAAGGTGCGTACAATCGATCTATTATTCATTCACTGTCACATTCACACTCAGGTGGAGGTAAACTACATATGTCGAGTCACACACTCGTCCTCCAGAGAAGACTGCAGTGTCCCTAAATGTAGGAGCATTCACACTAAATCGGCCTTTTTCTCAGTTGCCATAAGTTGCTGGAACAGTTTGCCAACAGAGATTCAAACATACACAGGATTTCAAAAGTTTGCTCACTGGACAAAGAAATGGCTACTATCAAATCAAGATTGTAAGAATGATAAGAATGCATGTTGTGTCTGGAACCCATGATGGTGTGTGTGTGTGTGTGTGTGTGTGTGTGGGGTGGGGGAGGGGAGGGGGGTATTTTTCTCATTTCTAGTCAAAATATCTCATCACACTTAAAATAAGACATAATCACCTAAAGAGTAACTTTTCAGTGAGATATAAGAACTGATTTTTTGACAATAGATCTTAAAAATCTTATTTCAAGAAATCTTACCAAGATAATTTTCGCTTGTTCCATTGACAGATTGATTAATTCAATATTTTTTTGTTTAATTCAAGCAAAAAAATCTGCCAATGGAACAAATGAAAATTATCTTGATAAGATTTCTTGAAATAAGAGTTTCTAGATCTGTTGTCTAAAAAGAAGTTCTTATATCTCACTGAAAAGTTACTCTTTAGGTGATTATGTTATGAGATATTTTGACTAGAAATGAGAAAAATACACTTGGTAAGATTTAGATTTTTGCAGTGTAATGACCACTCCAAATTTCAATGATAAAAATGTTTACATTAACAAACTATCTTAAAAAAAAAAAAAAAAACTGTGAATAACCTAAAAACCCTGAAATTTCTTAAGAAAAATAACAACAATATTATGCTTCAACTTACAATTTGTACATGTGCATTACAGATTTACAAAGACACAAAACATTTAGTAACAGGCAAAATATTTGTAAAATTTTGGAGATTGGAGTTTGGAACTAAAATAATTTTAACACCCTTGCCTGTAAATATCTTCAGTGGGATTTTTGCACTTCAGATTGGAATCTTTGACGGGCTGTTTTTGGCTCGTACGCCTTATGTTTGACACCCCTGATGTAAGCACACAACTGCATGAGGATCTTACCTTTAATTTGTTATTGTCATATTAAAATAGACATTTTCTTCTGCCTATAGATTTGTGTGAGCAGTGAGGTGGAGCACAGCGGCTTCATCAGAGTGGCCAGTGGAAAGAAGAGAGGATTCGTCCCCTGTGATGTTCTGGAAATCATCTGAGACTGAGACACTCAAACAGAGACAAAAGAGAACGATGGGAGGAGTGGGAAGATAACAACAGCCGCTTGAAGATCAGAGCCAGAGAAATACTGAACCTATAAAACAGATAAAAAACACCAGAACAAGGAGTTTGGCCTCAGATGTAACTGGAGTTTGGACTGTTCCTTCTTTAGCCCAGAGGGACCGAAGCTGAGATGACAGAATGTTTCTTGTTTGTGAGGAGATGGAAGATCAATGTGTCACTGGATATGATTTATTTTATGAAACTGATGTTTTTTTTTTCCCTTAGTTTTATTCTGCTACAGTTTGTTTGCTTGTTGAAAGTGGAGAAGCTGGGCTTTCTGTTTAATCCCAATAAAAGGAAACTATTTTTTTTTCCTCCTATAATTATTTGTTTTTAAGGTTTCAGTGCATACAGTTACATTCCTCTGGCAAATAGTTTAGTTTCTCATGCTTTAACGCAATCAAATGTTAAGCTTATAATACAAAGTTGTTGATTCTGAAATATTTGATCACTTTTGAGTACCTGAACAAGTAAGAAGTGGGAAAAAAAATACAAATTTCTATATATAAAGGGAATTTTTTTGTGCAAACTCTAATGTTCACTTAAAGCTTCATTAACCCATAAAGACCCAGTGCTACTTTTATGACCTTTCTTAAATTATTTATCACCATTTATCATAATATTATCCTCTCTGTTTTACATTCTGTCAGTACAAATTAAGTATTTTCCTATATGTAATTTACTGATCATGTACTTTAATCCTCACGCTGAGATGACATTTGGGGGTTATATTAGAAACAGAGAAAACTGGAAAAAACGAGACTTTTTTGGTAAAATATATCATTAACTGAACATAAACCAAGCATCTCCATCCATTGTCATTGATCCATGGATTTTACTGGTGAATCAATGTTGTAGAAGATGACGGTGTTTCCATGGTAACTACAGAGCCTCTGAGCGTCTGAATGGGTCATATCTGATGACCATGAAAAGATGACAAACTGTATTTTACGCCAATTATTTACATGTATTGATAGAATTAGTAAATCAGAAGTTATTAAATATTTTAAATCAGCGGTTTTAGTCACCAGTGGATATTTGGGTCTTTATGGGTTAAACATTTCTCCACATTTTGCTCTTGTGACAGGAGGGAAATAACAAAGCACATCAGGTGCACCAAAGAGATGTGGGGGAGCATTTTAAGAGGAGTTTACTGCAATCAAAGACTGTCGAAATCCTCTGTGGTCTTCCAAAAATATCCACTCACACTCCCCTGGGTCAATATGTCCTTTATCACAATCCAGATTTAATTAATATTAATAATAATCAAAAGGATTCAGATGATGAAATGTAACACACACAGAACTGATTTGTCTCCGAAGTCATGTTTTCATAATGGTTTTATTGATTTCTTTTGCTTTTATTTTTTGGTTGGTTTCATTAAAGATGCTGCATTGCTGTCGATCAGCTAAAATCATATGTAACAGATACAAACAATGCATATGAGTGATTTTTTTTTATGATTTCAAACTCATATAAACAGTAGAGAATGGCCTGTAAGAAGAAAAAACAATGATGACATTTCTAGTTAGTGTGTTAACTTTAAATGTAATCACTCTCGTGGTGGGTTTTCCTCTTTGAACACAGACAGATTTAGGCAGAACTTCTCAGACTCCAGTGAATTCATGGCAAAATGTTGCTTTGTCATATAAGAAAGATGTCATTCTGCACTGAAACTTGGCTTTACTGAATGTCCAAGATTGCTTTATTGTACATACTGTACGTACGAGAATAAAATTTCTTCTTTATCACAATAATCAGACCTTTTTTGTGACTTTTGATGTTTCGTGTTCATTTATTCAACTTTTCATAACCCTTTATAGGTCACTTACAGAAATACTCTGAAATTCAGAATTTCAACCTCAGTGTATTATTGGAGGACATAACAAGACTTTACTTTTGTGAAATTTGTCCAAATTAATTTTATTCGTCGTTGAATGTAGTCTTCTACTCTATTTCAGACAAAAACACTTTTGTAGCCTGGAAGGGATTTTGGAGTATGATTACTCTGCAAGTACACAGTAAAAATAATTCATAGTGTTTGTGCTAATAGTATATGAAGTAATAATATGAAAAATACCAAATTCATGAGGTAGTTATTAGAAATCTTAATTTTATTCATCATTGAATGTAGTCTTTTACACTATTTCAGACAAAAACACCTTTGTAGCCTGGAAAGGATTTTGGCGTATGATTACTCCGAAAGTACAAAGTAAAAAGTAGTTCATTGTATTTGTGCTATTAATATATGAAGTAATAATAGCAAATATACTGGATTCATGAGATAGTTATTGGAAATGTTAATTTTATTCATCATTGAATTTAGTCTTTTACACTATTTCAGACAAAAACACTTTAGCCTGGAAAGGATTTTGGAGTATGATTACTCCAAAAGTACGCAGTAAAAGTAATTCATAGTGTCTGTGCTAATAGTGTATGAAGTAATAATACCAAAAATACCAAATTCATGAGGTAGTTATTGGAATTGTTAATTTTATTCATCATTGAATGTAGTCTTTTACACTATTTCAGACAAAAACACTTGTGCAGCCTGGAAGGGATTTTGGAGTATGATTACTCTGAAAGTACACAGTAAAAGTAATTCATAGTGTTTGTGCTAATAGTATATGAAGTAATAATACCAAAAATACCAAATTCATGACATAGTTATTGGAAATCTTAATTTTATTCATCATTGAATGTAGTCTTTTACACTATTTCAGACAAAAACACTTTTGTAGCCTGGAAAGGATTTTGGAGAATGATTACTCCAGAAGTACACAGTAAAAAGTAGTTCATCGTATTTGTGCGAATAATATATGAAGTAATAATACCAAATATACTGGATTCATGAGGTACTTATTGGAAAAATTAATTTTATTCATCATTGAATTTAGTCTTTTACACTATTTCAGATGAAAACACAGTTGTGAAATACATATGGAGGACAAAGATTTTATTTCATGTTAAAAATAGCCTTAAAACTGTTTTAGCCAATTTACTTTACTGTAATTATCAGATAAATCGTTCACATGAAAAACACTCGGGGCTGGCTTGACCATGCAGAGGAGAATCAGGGCTTGACCGCGGTAAAGTTTGGGAACGGTAAACGTAGGCAACTTAACCCATAAAGACCCAAAGGCATCTACTGAACTAAAATGTTTAATAACTGTTAATCCACTAATCCCATACATGCATGTAAATAACTGATGTAAAATACTGTTTGTCGTTTTTTCATGGTCATCAGATATGACCCAGTTGGATATTCAGAGGCTCCATAGTTACCCATGGAAACACCATCATCTTCTACAACATTGACTCACCATTAAAAGCCATGGAGTTTAATAAATGACAGCAGATGGAGACACGCCAGTTAATGATATCTTAGTTGAAAAAGTTGTTTTTTCTTCAGTTTTCTCTGTTTTGATATAATAACATTTGAATTAACTTAAATATAGTAAATTAGATATTGGAAAATATAAGATTTACAGTGAAAAAATGCAAAATACAGATGATAATATTATAATAAATGGTGATAAATCGCTTATAGGATCACTTTTGGGAACTGCCACAAAAGAAGCACTGGGTCTTTATGGGTTAAACATCTTTTTAGCTTAGAAATGGAGTTAGCTAATGATTGATTTCCAGCACAAACATCATATAAGTGCATAAATCTTACATTCTGAACTTTATGCCCCACATTCAACAACATTAAAAGTCTCAATAACTTCAACTGACTCTTTGTTTTGCAGGAGGATTTATAAATTCCCATGATGCTGCTGCTCTATCCCCTGCTCATCAATTAGTTGCCAATAATAAGCTCATCATTCGCTCAAGTGGGTTCCCAAAAATTATGCATCGTGCAATTACTGCATGCATATTCTGTTGTGATTTAGTTACAAATGAAAACTGGGTTGTGACATATTTACTGACTCTGTAAAGAAGAATCTGCAGAGTAAGACAGTTAAAGGGAACCATATATATATATATATATATATATATATATATATATATATATATATATATATATATATATATATATATATATATATATATATAATTTAGACAGATATCAAAGCTCTGTTTACTGACTTGCTGCAGTTTTTGCCACAGAAGGAAAGTGCAAAATTTTGTACTTTCAGTCTTGTATAATTGAAGCTAATTAGTCACATTTTTAGTGCAAAAGTCTGAAGGATGAAGTGAACATATTTTAGTGGTAGTGGCGGCTGGTGTTAAACAAGGCAAAAAAAACATTAACATGTTTTTGCACATTTCTATGCGATACTTGTGTTCAGTGAAATCTTCCTACGTGACTGGATTTGTTCCCAGGTTTCAACCCCACAAACCAAGTACCATTTTACCTCATAATCTGTTAACCCTTTATAGGCCACTCATTGAAAAACTCTGAAATGCAAAACTTCGACCTTAGTGTGTTAATGGACGTGGTCATTTATCTCCTCGTTGGTCGCCGTGACAACAGTCTCCCTCCTCTTGCCGTAAAACATCTGAGCGACACTTGCTAAAAAGTAAACACATGCAATAAAACAACTTTTATAAGGTCCTAAACTGACAAAAATCACTCATAGTCACTATTTACAGCTGCAAAATGTCTATAAAATCTCTCTGAATCAATATAATTTTATAAAAACCAACATGCTTCTCGACCTCACTGATGCAAGAGATTGGCTGCATATTTAGTGTTTGTGGAAATTACCAAAAATAGTAACTTGCCCGATAAAGGGATAAACTGAATTCCCACTGCAAAAGCCAGAGATGAATGCAACTAAACAGGGGACTGAAAAGGACTAAACTTTACTGGGAGCAGGTGAATCGTCTGTTTCATGCTTATTCAAGAGTCCAGAGCAAAAATTATAAAAATCACATAAACAGCTCCAATGGGCTCCAGAATGTGGAAATACTGAATGAGAGTACAGCCTCATGTCACCGATTTGGCAAAAGTTTGAGTCACATACACATTAATTTTACTATTTAACATATTCAAACACCAATTAAGTTAATAAAGTTAAAAAATAATGTCAATAACTGTTGTCATAAACTATAGAACACAGGTATTTTGTCATAATATTTGTAAACTTTTCTATTTCAGATTCACTTTTTCTAAAATTAATGTTTGACTTGTTCTTTGTCTCCAACCCCAACACTACTTTCGACAAAATTTCCCATTGTGTAATTTGAAACAATTTTTAAAAAAAACTACACTTTACAATGTCTTTCTTACAGTTGAAAATTTATTAAACCAGCCCTTTCAACAATACATGACAAGTTAATTAAGTTGAATGTTTCTCCAGCACAAAAGTCACTCATTCCATTGTGCTAAGACTTTATAATGAATAAGTATAAATATGATAAATATTAGTAAATAAGTAAATAGTAACACACCCAGTCCATCAGTCTGTCCACTGGTTCCCAGTACATTTAAGTCATTATACCATGGTGGCTGAAGGTCAAAGTAACCATGACCAAAGAAAACACAGATTATAAAAAACAGATTATGATAAACAGATAGTGGACAAATCTGACTGAATATATTATTTAACCATAACCCTAACCCTTACCCTAACCCTAGACCTAACCCTAACCCTAACCCTAACCCTAGACCTAACCTTAACCTTAACCCTAGACCTAACCTTAACCTTAACCCTAACCCTAACCCTAACCCTAGACCTAACCTTAACCTTAACCCTAACCCTAACCCTATCCCTAACCCTAATCCTAGCCCTAACTCTAACCCTAGGCCTAACCCTAACCCTAGGCCTAACCCAGTGTCATTTTTGTATACCAAATGTTGAAGGTTAACTTCATTGTCACGTGTTTTGAAGACACTTGAGTTGAAGTTCACCTGGTTACTACACACAAGTATTTAAACATTATTAAACAGAATTTGCCTGGCATTGATTTCCTAGACTGAAACAAAAATTGTGTTTGTTCTTCTAACAAGTCCTTTTTCTCTTTCTTGGAACAGAAACATTGAATTTTCCTTTTTTGGGTTATACTGATCACACCTGGATAACACAGAAATAAGTTTACTGTTTACTTTAATTTTATCTCAAAGCGGATTTCATCTTCTAATTACAAAAATAAAAGTTTATTTTCAGTTTTTAGTCTCTATGTCATACATTAGGTTTTGTCCTTTAGACTATTTCATTAATATCACATTTTCAAGGTTCAATTGCTATTTTTATTGATTTTAATTGCTCTTGATTTAACAATTGTCTTTTTTGTTAGTTTTTTTTTTTTTTTAACCATCATAGTTCATTTCACAGTTTTTACCTTATTTTTAGCAGTGTACAAGGGGGGAAACTTTTGTAATTGTTCTTGCCATGTCTTGTTTCATGTCTCTACCTCTTTATACCTTAAGTTCTGTCTGTAATTGTTTTATTTCATGTACCTCAACAGTGATGAAAATGAGTGTATTCTCATTGTCTTTTTTAAAATTTTGAAACAAATAAATAATCGATGATGAAGATGACGATTTGTTTATTATGAATCTGTGCAGATGTGGATGTAAACTGAACATTCACTGACTGGGGGAAACATACAAGAAGAAGGTGCTTATTCTAATTTGTTTCTATGACACTTTTAATAAATCCAAACTATTCTCTCATCCATCCGTATCTATCTCAGCATCCTGTGAATGTTGCAGATGTATTTCTCGGCTTCCATCTGACCAGGCAGTCTGCACACTAACCCTGTTCTCCAATATGAGACAGATTATTTCAGTGCAGACTCAGAGGTTTCAGACGCTCCATTAAGCAGCTGTTCACGTGTTTAAATTGTTGCTGGAGGCACAGTCCAAACACATGAGTTGAGACAATCACAGACCCTTTTCTGTTTCAGCGTCTGCCTATTTTCTGTCTGTTTAATGACACTCACCAGCCCATCACTGCAGGAGGCTGTCACGTCTCAGAGGTTTGACTCTAGCACCCCCTGTTGATCCATTACAGTCATAACAACATCTGGTGTGTTTGTGTGTGTGTGTGTGTGTGTGTGTGTGCGTGTGTGTGTGTGTGTGTGTGTGTGTGTGTGTGTGTGTGTCTCTAAGAGGGTCAGAGGAAAACCAGCTCATCCTTCCTCTTGTGTTAGCTTCTGTTATCATCCCTTATGTTGGTTTTGACCCATGTCTTAAATCAGCTGTAAAATACAGTAAAAATAATTATCTATCATCCAATTTGTTTCTCATCTCCTGGTTACCTTGTTAGGCTTCGTAAGCCATGAAAATACTGACTTTTTTTTTTTTACCTGCCACTACCCCCCACCCCTTCTCAGAGGAAACTTTATTATATAATTACAGCTTGTGTTTTACATTCACTTTGTCATCCATTCCTTGCTAGTATACATATACATATATATACACATACGCATATACATATAAATACGCATATACATGTATATACACATACACATATACATATAAATACACATACACATATACATATAAATACACATACACATATACATATGAATACACATACACATACATATACATACACATACACATATACATATAAATACGCATATACATGTATATACACATACACATATACATATAAATACACATACACATACATATACATACACATACACATATACATATAAATACACATACATATACATACATATACATATATACATATACATATACATATACATACACATATACATATAAATACACAAACACATATACATAAACATATACATATAAATACACATATACATATAAATACACAAACACATATACATATGAATACATATACACATACATATACATACACATATACATACACATATAAATACACATATACATATACATATGAATACACATACACATATACATATACATACATACATATACACATATACATACATATACATATATACATATACATATACATATAAATACACATACACATATACATATACATATAAATACACAAACACATATACATAAACATATACATATACATACACATATAAATACACATATACATATAAATACACATACACATATACATATAAATACACAAACACATATATATATAGACATATACATACACATATAAATACACATATACATACACATACATATACACATATACATATAAATACACATACACATATACATATACATATACATATACATATAAATACACAAACACATATACATAAACATATACATACACATATAAATTCACAAACACAAATACATACATAACACATATATATACATATACATATACATACACATACACATATACATAGAGGGAGGGCTCATATGGACAAAAGTGGACAGGGACAGGATGTAACAAAAGGACATATTGACATAAGACAGTGGGACACAACAGACATAAGACAAGACACTGGGACAGACCAACTAAGCGGTTGCTGTTGCAGATACTGATGCTGAAATTATTTGTTTTAATATTTTTGGTGTGGGCCTCTGGGCTTTTTTTTTGCCAGTAAACCCCTCAGTGTCCACTCTGGAAGTCACCAACTCTATACTGAACTGACCTCACATGTGGACATTTTTGCTTGTTTTGTTTTTGTGCAGGTATACTGGAGAAGAAGGCAAAATGAGAATCCCCAAAAGCTCACATGATTGTTAGAGGAGTTGTCTGTCAGTGTGTTGGCTGACAGTACACTTATGATTTCAGTTTCAACCCCAACAACACAAAAGTCATAATTTCAACAAGAACATTTCATAATTTAGTGAAAAAATATATATAATTATGATTTTGTTGAAAAAGAGGCTCCTGACAAAGTCAAAAGCATTGATGCAATAAATTAATTTAATGTGGTTCATTTATGCGTTTAAAACCTAAAATGGGTCAGTGCAGACCCTAACACAAGAGGAAGGTTAAAGGAGGAAGTGGTGGTTGAAATTCACTTTTAACCACTTCCTCTGTCTGAGCTGGCTTTGTTTGAATGTCATCCTTCTGCAAATTATTAGAGCATATCTTAATCTTTATTTGTCTACATCTTTATTTTATTTATCTTAATTTTTATCTGCATATGTACTGTATCTTTGTCGGGAATGTGTCAAGATTTAACCCTTAAAGACCTAGAACTAACCTGTTAGAACTACACTCATAAAGTTGGAGTACTTATGTTTTTAGACGTATTTCTCTTTTTATTCCTATTTATATACATCATTAATCCCCACTGACCAGTTACACTTTATCTAACAGAATCAGAATCAGCTTTATCGGCCAAGTATGTGAACAATTACAAGGAATTTAGCTTCTGTTTTTTTTTTTTTTTGTTTTTTTTTAAGCTCTTGTCGTACAATTTCAACATAAACACGAACACACTCAGACATAGACCTAATATAAACAAACATTCAAATAGAAACAAGAACAACAATGGGTTGAAGAACAGTATAAAATAAATATAAATATAAATTATATATATATATATATATACATACACACACACACATATATATATATTTATACATATATATGTATATATATATATATATATATATATATATATATGTATATATATATATATATGTATATATTTATACATATATATGTATATATATATATATATATATATATATATATATATATATATATATATATATATATATATATATATATATATACGTACAGAGATCCGATCTATTAAAATATATGTTTATGTATATATTATTTACAGTGAGGATTTATGTTCTCAATATGTACAGAGTGTAAATCAGTCAAAGTATAAATCACATTGTCACAATTATTTTACAAAAAAAAGTAAAAATATTTTATTCCAACTATATGGGCAACAATGTATTTTTGTGGCAAGATACAGATGGATTTTTGTGTACATTTAACCTTTCCAAAGTGATTTATCATAATTTTTAAAATAATATTATCTTCTGCATTTTGCTTTTTTTTTTTTTTTTTTTTTTGAAAAACAGGTATTTTATTATAATTAACCCTGTAAAACCTGACCCATTAGAAACTAGCCACAAAATGTAAATGTTTGTTTTTTTTAATTGAAATGTTTATTTGCCCTTTTAACAAAATCCAAACAAAAAATGTTGCCATATCATTTTGTTTATGACACATTTTTTGTCTCACATTCGATACATTGGATGTTCTTGGCAACTTATTGCTCACAACATTAACTTTAGATGCAAAAAAAAAAAATGATACCAGTAACATGTTGAAAATATAGAACATTTTATTTATTTATTTTTACATAAAACTTTGTACAGCCTTTTTATTTCCCATAAATGGCACCGTAATTTCAATATTTTTCAGTATTTTTCAATTTTTCAACTGAATAACAATATAAATGTTCTTCTTAATGTAACTTTTGGAAAATTACCAAAGATTTTCTGACAAAATGCGTGTTGGATGATTTAACAATAGCGGCCATATTGAAAAGGGCTTTTCCACTTGAGTCATATGCAACAGGTTTATAAGGAAATTATTGATCTTGTTGATAAGATAAAGGTCTCAGAACCTGGTGTAGCAAATATGATACAAATGCTTTTAAAGGGTTAATTTACTGATTGTGTAGATGTTCATAAAGCTCAGAGTAAATTCAATGGTTGTTATATCAAAACGGAAAAAAAATGAAGAAAATGTGGCCTTTTTGACAAAATCTATCATTAACTCAAAAACAAGTCTATTCGTCAAACTCCATGGGTTTTATTAGTGGATCATTATTGCAGAAGAAGATGGTGTGTTTGTGTTCACTACTGAGCCTCTGAATGTCCAAATAGGTCATACATGATGAGATGTTTAGGTGCATTGAAAAGATTAGTGGTTCAAAAGTTCTTAAACATTTTAGATCAGTAGATGCTTTTGGTCACAGCAGATGTTTAGGTCTTTAAGGGTTAAAAAAAAAAACATGCAGAACAGTCAAGTGTGCATTTTACAAGAAGGTGGCATATCCTCCTGAGATCCTGTAAGTCAAAGATTTTTTTTTTTTTTTTTTACATTACATAATTTCCTTGATTGGAAACCGAATGATGTCACCGTTTTTCAGATAATTTCTTTTATTTTTATTTCATGAAATGTCCTTTGCATTGGACAGTTTTTGCTTTTTTTCTTTTTGTTTTTTTTTCCACTACAGAGGAAAAAAATGCATTACTAGGTTTAAGGAGCATATATGTAGTTGAATACAAACAATAATAGACTCACATGCTGTTTACTGTTATTATATGACACATTTTAACACACTGAATCAAGATATTCTCGGTCAGACGCTGCATTGTCTGATAGTACTTTTCCGTTTTGCATTTCTCCGAACTCCTCTAACACAGAAAGTAATGTGTTAAAACATTTTCATCACTATATTTGCACACGTTTGAGATTTTAAGTACGTACTATGAACTGTGGTTATTAAATATGGTTTCAGAAAGTGTAAAGCAGGAAGGAGAGAGGCGCCGGCGGTCTGCGTGTTGTTCACAGTATATGAACCTGTGAAGAGCCATAAAGAACCAGAGAACAAAAACAAATACAATTAATGTGTGGGGCATTTGTATTTTAGATAAACAAACTCAGTACACTGATATATTACTTTACAGGAAGGTGAAGGTGGAGTCATGTTGAATTTATTCTCCAACAGTGCTTGACTTAGAATCTGTTATTGTGCTTCATTTCTTTTCATTCATTCATAAAACATTAATAATAAAGGCTTCTTTAAAGACTGGCAATACCTTAAAATAAAGTGCAATCATATTGGCTTGTTAATAAAAAAATAAAATAACGGTAAATGACTGAAATGCTGTATAAACTTACAATAAATGCATTTGGTTGCATTACTGTTCTTCATCCTTTTCACATATTCATTCATTCTCCTCCTTCTCTCTACCTTTTGTTTCCAGTCTTCTTCCTACTATCACTTATTATCACTTCCAACAAATATTCAAAATCTTTTATTCCTTCAGCTATCACGCTTTTAAACCGTGACAGCAGTTATTTTGGTTATTTTATATGAGATTTTTTTAATGTTAGCAGAACCTACAGGGTCCTCTAGTCTTTTAGTCTGCCTTGGTATTTATTGATTATTTATTGTTGATTATTTAAAGCATTTATTGTGGTTGCCTCCCAATGATCTTGTATTTTTATACTGACTTATGTTTGTCACATTACACTTCTTTTTCATTATTATTGATTTATTTCAAATATGGAAATGATACAAACTTCCTGATTCCTACTAACTGACTTCTTTGCACAACATAATATAGAAATGAAAATTCAAGGAAGCATAAAATAATAATACATACAAAAAAGAAAAAGAAATAAATCATATTCAAAAAGGAGTGAGAAGAAGCTTAGTTTATTCTACTTTGAATGCTGACTGATGTCAGTGGTAAGCTGCAAATGAATTGGCCGTATGGGATAAAGAAAGTTTTCTGAATCTGAATTATTAATTAAAGACAAAACAATGCTCCAAAATGCAGTGTTAAAAATGCTATTCTGTGCTTGATTTACAAACAGTGTGAACACATGTAAGCATGTGTGTGGGTGGGGGGGTCTCACTTTCTGCTGAAAGCCTGACAGGTCTATTATTGTAAATTCTTTGCGTGTACATGTTTCCTCTTCACTTCCTTTAAAAACCCTCACAACTTCATGACTCATTAATAAATGCAAAACTTTTTATGCATCAATTAAGGCTCATAATGTTACTTACTAATGATTTGTAACCTGCAAAAGTCATGTTCAATATAACATTCACAATTATTTCTTTAGTAAGATAATAGCATTTAAGACAGTGAGTGTTAAATGTGTGGAACACCCCCCATATGGATAAGTGAGTGATGAGGATGAAGGCAGTAAAGAGGCAGGACCACAGCAGCAGGTCCAGAGATGATCCAGAGAAAACCTGTGATGATCCAAGGAAAACTTGTGAAGCAATAAAGCACAGGTTTTTTTTTTTTTTTTTTATCCTGTTTTTTTTTTCCCCATTACATTTTGTCCTATTTTTTTTACCACTAAATTTTTTTCTCTGGGTTTTTCTGCCCACTAATTTTTTTTCTTGGGTTTTTTTCCCCACCAAATTTTTTTCCTGGGTTTTGTCCCCCCCCCCCCCCCCCATTAAATTTTTTTCCTGTTTTTTTTTTTTTTTTTTTCACATTAATTTTTTTTCCTGGGCTTTCTTTTCCACTATTTTTTTTTTCCTGTTTTTTTTTTTTTTTTTTTTTTTTTTTTCAAACTAAATATTTTTCCTGTTTTTTTTTTTCCCATTAATATTTTTTCCTGGGATTATTTTCCCCCTAAATTTTTTTTACTGTTTTTTTTTTTTCCCCCACAACATTTTTTACTGGGTTTTTTTCCCCACTAAATTGTTGAGGATTGTTTCCACAAAATTTTTTTCCCCTGTTTTTTCTCCACTGAATTTTTTTCTTGAATTTTTTCCCCACAAAATGTTTTTCCTGGGCTTTTTTTTTGCCCACAAAATGTTTTCCCTGTTTTTTTTTTTTTTTGCCAACCAATTTTTTTTCTGGTTTTTCCCCACTAAATTTTTTTCATGTTTTTTTTTTTCCTGGGTTGTATTGCCCCCATTAAATTTTTTTTCCCTGTGTTTTTTACCCCATTAAATATTTTTCCTGGGGGTTTTCCCCACTAAATGTTTTTCCTGGGTGTATTTTCCCACAAAATTTTTTTCCTGTTTTCTTTTTCCACAAACTTTTTTTCCTGGGTCCCCTCCCCACACACACACACACACTGAACTGTTGAGGTTTTTTTCCACTAAATTTTTTTCCCATTTTTTTTCCCTCTAAATGGGTGATATCTGATGACCATGAAAAGATGACAAACTGTATTTTACACATATTATTTACATGTTTTGATTGGATTAGTGGATCAGAAATTATTAAACGTTTATATTAGTAGATGGTTTTGGTCGCTGGTGGGAGTTTGGGCCTTTATGGTTAAGATAACACAAAAAATAACATAACTGTGTTTATTTAAGAAAAAAAACCTAAAATGTCTTGTTGATTAGAAATGTGTGCTGTGATGTAAGAAACATGAAAATATAAGTGAAGAAAATTCAGCTGTCACTCTTGTGGTAGACTCTATAAGTGCTGACTCAAGCCATTCAGAAGACAATTTGCAGAAGTCATTAAACAGCGTAAGAAGACACAGAAGGAGCAGCTGTGGACACTGATGAATGATGAATCCTGCCATCAGCATTGCTCTTCTCCTGCTCTCCATGAGTAAGGAACATTATTTCCCCAGTTTTTTTAACAGTATAAGATGTATTTGAGGCTATGATGATCTTT
Source organism: Sphaeramia orbicularis (assembly GCF_902148855.1). Classification (NCBI taxonomy): domain Eukaryota; kingdom Metazoa; phylum Chordata; class Actinopteri; order Kurtiformes; family Apogonidae; genus Sphaeramia; species Sphaeramia orbicularis. The sequence continues at coordinate 24,305,064 of NC_043978.1, read as the reverse complement.
TTCCTTTCAGCTGTTGCTCAGTCACAGAAGTCGCTGAAGAAGGTATATTTTCCATCCTGCCTGAAACTGACCGACCAAAATGAAGAGGAGGTGAGAAACACTGACATACATGATCAGATGAGAAGTTAACACTCACACACATCCTATCTGACATCAACCCATAAAGACCCAAACCTCCACTTGTGAACAAATCCATCTACTGATCTAAAATGTTTAATAACTTCTGATCCATTAATCCTGTCGGCCTGATCACAATCGAGGGTACCAGAAAGGGTGCACATATAGATAAAAAATAATCATGCTCTATCAAAAAATCAGACAGACCATTTTATTTGTCTGATATTTCTCTTTTAAAGTCCAGAATATTTTTGTATTATGGTGTTTACTAAAAATTTCGCAGGCTTGTACCCCTGTCAAATCAGAAACTATTGTGTGTACGGACACTCCAGCCTAATAGCCTCCATATTTAATGCCTACAAAGATATACAAATGTTTCAGCACTCAGGATAATCATTCATTGTTTATTGCACAGATGTTGTGTCCAAAGCATGCATGCTGAAAAATTCCATATATTGACAGAAACAATAAAATTAGACCCACATATTTTGATACGGTGGATGGACTGTACAAGATTGGAATGGAAATCTGGCTTACCACATGGTCGCATCTCTGTTAGATCTGTAACTAAGTCTTCCTGGTACAGGAGGAAATAAACATTTGTGAACAAGTTATTACAATATATCTATAAGGCATATACGCCATATTATTGATGGAAGTATATCGGTGTACGAACACTGCATGAATTTTGGTGAACAATGCGTCATTGAAAACAAGCGGTTCGACGTAAACATCCGTTTACCACATTGTTACCAAATTTTCTGCAGCCAGGGAGCAGACCAAAATCTGTCTAGTTGTGCATATTTAGTCCTAATAATACTTAAATAACAGGTTCCCGTTCTATTATTACAGTTAAAGGGCTGTAAAAGAAGGGTTTTCATAATAAAATGGTTGATTGTCTTCATACTGAAAATAAGAACTGATAATCAAACAAAAATGATCAATAAATGAAAAGCAATGTGATGTGTGTATTTTGTAATAAAAAAGACACAGGAGTTGAGTAGTAATTATTTATTGTGTTACAAAACATTATGTACAATAATTTTGCTCTCTTATAACGATCAAGTTGTGCACGTTTTCACGCTCATTGGGTCGCCATTTTATCAGTTTTCATCCGATTTTCTTCAAATTTGGAGGATTGCAAGATCTAGTAATAAGATGGCCAAAGAAACATTTTGGGAATGGTTTTGGGGGTATCTTTTTGCAATACTGATTAATAACTGATGCAAATATACTTGTACACCTTGATTATGATCAGGCCATGTCAATACATGTAAGTAATTGGTGTAAAATGCAGTTTTTTGTCTTTTCACGGTGCTCAGATATATTTGAGTTTTAATGAACATCTACGTGATCAGTAAATTAAATATCAGAAAATACATAATTTACACAGGAAAAATGCAAAATAAGGAAGATAATATTACAATCAATGGTGATAAATATATTAAGAAAGGTTAAATATAGAGGGAAACTTAATTTGGGAACTGCCCCAAAAGTAGCACTGGGTCTTTATGGGTTAATGCTGATGCCATCATTTACAAACATCTGAACAGTTGTGTTTCATATTTATCATATGTCATAATCGGAAGTGTTTTCTGTCAGATACTGCGTGATGATGCGTTTCCAGGTTCCTGTAGAGCCTGCAAGTTCATTGTCTCCAAAGTTCAACAGGAAATGGGCAAGGACAGTTCAAAGGTAAAGAGTGCAAAATATGTCGCGTAACATCAATATTCACAGTCCTGATGAGTCATAAGGAGAGGAAGAGGCTGCTCACAGTTTACAAGAAATAAGTACTTAAATATATGTTCATTACAGATATTGTATTTATAGTCCTATGTCACCGACTCTTTAGGATGTGCAAGAATATTGTTAAAATCAGTTATACAACTACAAAATGTGCAAAGAATAAAAACATAACTGTATAATGATAAACCACAACCATAAAAAAGGAATTTTGTAATTTAATAAGGAATGTATGGCCACAAGCTGCCATGTTTGTTGTTTGATGTGTGATTTAGGTGACACCACTGCATGTCAGTCCCATCTTTCTTTGCCCTTATCTCATTTTGTTTTGTTTTTTTTCTTATTATCTTCTATCAAATGAAGGCTCAAAATGACCGGAATATTCAAAAGAATGTATTGGATTTTTACAAAATGTTGTTCTTTGAGGCCATGAAACTGAGAAGTCACTGTTTTTGTATTATGGAATATGTTTTCACAAATGCATGCGTATGGTTTCTATTTTGGGTCAAAATGAAGAAAAATATGTATTTAATTCACTTTAATCATCTCTGATGGATCTCATATCTATTGTAAATTGGGCTTTGTTACACTTAACACAACTGAAGAGGATTTTTTTTAGTGTGCACTGACATTATTTTTTTAATACTATACATTAACCCATAAAGACCCAGTGTGGCAATTACAAAAATGAATTTTCCCTCTATTTAGCCTTTCTTAAGTGTTTTATCGACTTTTTTTATTATATTATTTTCTGCATTTTGAGTTTATTAAGTATAAATCAGGTATTTTCCAATATTTAATTAACTGATCATGTAGATGTTCATAAAAGCTCAGATTAAAGTTGAGGGTTATTATGTCAGAAACAGAGAAAACTGAAGAAAAAGTGATTTTTTCAGCAAGGATATTAATAAGTGAAGATAAACCAAGTGTCTCCATTCACTATCTTTTACCAAACTGGTGATAAAGGACTTTCAAAAATCAATGTTGTAGAACAGGGGTGTCAAACTCATTGTAGTTCAGGGGCCACATTCAGCCAAATTTGATCTGAAGCAGGCTGGACCAGTGAAATAATAACATAATAATATATAAATAATGTCAACTCCAAACTTTCTTCTATGTTTTAGACTAAAAAAAAAAAAAATTATGCGATGAAAATATTTACATCTACCAACTATCCTTTAAAACAATGTGAATAATATGAACGAACTGAAATTTCTTAAGAAAACTAAGTGCAATTTTAACAATATTATGTCTCAGTTTATCATTTACACATCTAAATTACAACTTACAGATCACAGTGGCTCTACAAATACACAAAACATTTAATAACAGGCAGAATATTGGTAAACCTGCACTTCAGACATTTCAAAATGTTCATATTAGTTCAGGTTATTTGCATTTTTTGTGAAATGATAGTTTTAGTGTAAATACAGTAAAATAACATGAAAATGTTTACATTTACAAAGAGAAAAATTTGGAGTTGTGAGTATTTATAGGTTATTATGATACAGTGGCGATTTCTCATAGACTACAAGGGAAGCTCGGCTTCCCCTAAAATTACGAAAATTAAATGGTCAAATATGTACAGTTGTGTTGACATTTCATTGACTACAAATGTGTTAGAACACGTTCATCTCACAGACGAGTTCGTTCAGAATCAGCTTTATCACAAATCAACAGACTGGATGTTGTTCACTTCTCATACATTCCCGTTGCGCTGTTTTCTCATTCGATCTCTGCTCAGCGCATTTGCCTGTAGACGCTCAGCGTCCATGCACTTCAATGGGACTGAGTGGAACAGTTTTTATCATTGCCTCAAAACTGGATGGTAATTGGATAAATGCCACGATGTTGTCCCGCCCCTGGACGCTCGGCGTCTCTGGGGGTGAATGGAGCTGTGGGCGGAGCTCGGCTGGGCTGGACGCCGGGATTCCATGTGCTGATTGGAGGGTCAGTGGAAAGGCTGAATCCCGTTTGGTTGACAGCTAGTTAGAGATCTACTCCTTCACTGACACAGTTCAGTTTAATACCGTTGCGCATTCTGCTGTGAAATCAGAGAAACCACTATGAAATTATTTGTTCATTTCTTGCACTGTAAATAAAACACACTCATTGTACTTCCTTGTTTCAATTTAACATAATTTCAACGTTTTCTTGTTTACTTGGTACGATAAGGTCACTGACCATTTTCTTAAAAAGGAACGGAGGGACGAATTTATATTTAAATAACTTGACCATTTTTGGGTTTTTTTTATGTAAGCCGACAATGAGCTTCTCCTCTCTGAAAGATGAGCAGCCACCACTGTTATGATAGTATTTTACTGATCTGACCCACTTGAGATTAAATTGGTCTGTATGTGGAACCTGAACTAAAATGATTAATACTGTATCTTCAGTGTAATTTTTGCATTTCATGGGCCGCTTGTTTGAGACCTCTGTTGTAGACGATGACATTGTTTCCATGTTCACTCTAGCCTCTGAACGTCCAAGTGGATCATATCTGATGACCATGAAAAGATGACAAACTGCATTTTATGCCAATTATTTACATGTATTTATAGGTTTAGTGGATGAGAAGTTATTAAACATTTTATATTGGTCAGTGATTCTGGTCACCAGTGGCTGTTTGGGTCTTTATGTGTTACTATGAAGAATATTCCCTTTAAGACTTAGGCGACCAATTGTATTGTATGGGAAATTTTCCATAAATTTACAGGTAGAATAACTTCTGCAACCCTGGCAGCATTTAAAGTCTCTGAAAACCCTGATAATCTAATTTCTTATGACTTGGATAATACTTGTTTCCATGGTTGCTGCTCCCTATACTAATCATTTAATCCTGCACTAATCATAGAACATGTCGTTTGACAAATATTTTCCATTTGTTTCAATCAAAGGCAAAAATCTCAAGGCTGCTGATGAAAACCTGCGACCAAATACCACGTTGTCTCAGGTCAGCATGCAGGAAGCTCATCCAGAAGTTCCAAAACAAGCTGACTGATGCCCTAGCCCACCCTGGGAATCCAAGACGAGTGTGTCGTCAACTGAAACTCTGCAAGCGTGCGAAGTCTCTTTAAATATGTGTGTTTCCAACTCTGTGACTGTATCCACGGTGGGTTGATGTGATGCTTTAAAGATGATCTTATGTTACATTATGTTGTAATTGGCTAATTGTAATAAAGTTTATATTAAAGTTCTTAAATTTCCTTGTAATTTCTCTGAAATACATTATTAATAACACTTAAGTTATACTTCCTCCAACCCTTTTTCGAATGTGCAGATGAAGTCATGTATATGTATAAGTTTTGTTTTTGTTTTTTTGTTTTCTTCCATGACTTTTTACTACCTGTTCTATTTCTAGGGACTAAGTAAGATTACTTTGTCGTGTTGCATATTCAAAATAAACCAAACTAAAAAATCAAACAAACAAAAAACACTGAGTTTGCATTTGACGGTGGGATTAATACTCGCGTGGTGAGTAAAAGTGGTTTTTGATGAAATCTAGAGAGGCTTATGACTAAATGATGATTCATACAACAGGATCATATTTTACATTAGAGTAAATATGTGGAAGTTACGTTTTTGCAACATTCATGACTTGAACATAAATCTGTAAAAGAAGGAAAATAAACTTAAAATTAAAATGTAGTGCAATAATTTAATAATTTGTTGATGTATTTGCAAACTCTTATCGTGCACCTACTTGATTCATTCCACAGTTTTGACCCATACTAAATGTATTTCATTAGTATTTGGGCTAAATATTGTTTTACTTATCATCAATAAAGATCACGGCATTTAAGTGCAATAAATTCACCTTATTTCAAATGTATTTAACCCATAAAGACCCACAAAGTTGCCAGTGACTAAAAGCATCTACTCATCTCTAATGTTCAATAACTGTAGATCCACTAATCTTATCAATACATGTGAATAACTGAAATAAAATACAGTTTGTCATCTTTTCATGGTCATCAGATACGACCCATTTGGACGTTCAGAGGCTCCGTAGTTACCATGGAAACACCATCATCTTCTACAACTTTGCTTCACCAGTAAAACCCATGGAGTTGGATCAATGACAGTGGTTATTGTTCAGCCAATGATATATTTTGTGAATAAAGTCACATTTTTCTTCAATTTTCTCTGTTTTTATATAATAGCCTTTGAATTTACTCTGAGTTTTATGAACATTTTTATGATCAGTAAATTAAATATAGGGAAAAATATATGATTTACACTGAAAAATGCAAAATACATGGGATTATATTATAGCAAATGGTGGTAAATCACCAAAGACAGGTTAAAAAGAGAGAAAGATTCATTTAGAAGTTACTGCAAAAAAGCACTGGGTCTTTACGGGTTAAGATCAACAATAAATCCTCAAGACAATTTTTTTCAAGAAAATATCTCAAAAGATCACAAATCAATGTACAATGTTATTATTATTATTATTATTATTATTATTATTATTATTATCGCCGTCATTATTATTATTATTATTATTATTATTATTATTATTATTATTATTATTATTATTATTATTATTATTGCCGTCATTATTATTATTATTATTATTATTATTATTATTATTATTATTATTATTATTATGTTGTGGTATTCATATATAAAGCATTGTGGCAGAAACCACATCAAAGACAAGAATATAGATCAGCTCCTACTGTTATACTTTTATTTGCATTGTGTCATAGGCTTCTGGAAAAGAGGAGTAGGTAGTGTCATATTTCATGAGAAGGTGGTCTGGTTGTGGTTTTCCTGTTGATCTGCAGAGGCTTGCAGAAGTTTCAGTCCGAAGCCCCTCATGTATAAAAGGTACCGGCCTTGCAACATACAGTTACAGACACAGATACAGACACAGATACAGATACAAAACACACTGATACACACTCACAGATAGACAATGAAGACCTCCTCAGTCCTGCTTGTGTGCATTCTGGCAGCATGTTCAGGTGCGTTCCTCTGTTACACTGATTTTATGTTCTAATTTTCAAAAAAAGCTGTTGTCTCCATCTGTCCATATATCTATATAATGCACCTGTTTTTGTCTTCACAGTGTGGACAGTGCACGGAAGATGTGTCGAGATCAGCAACGATGATCAAGTGCAGAATGACCTGGAAGTCGATGCAGCTGCACTAAAGGTAACGAGGTCTGTTTAGAGAAATGAAGGGGTGTCAAACATAGGGCAAACCCAGCCCGCCAAATTTTTGAAATGCAAAAACAACACTGAAGATGTTAACAGTCAGGGGTGTTAAAATCTTTTTAACCCGTAAAGACCCAGTGCTTCATTTGTAGCAGTTCCCAAAATCATTTTTGTCTCTATTTAACCTTTACTTAAGTCAGGAGTGTCGAACTCATTTTAGTCCAGGGGCACATTCAGCTAAATTTGATCTGCAGTGGGCCAAACCAGTAAAATTATAATATAATAATATATAAAAAATGTCAACTTCTAACTTTTCTTTATGTTTTAGAGTGAAAAGAGTAAAATTACATTATGAAAATGTTTGCATCTACAAACTATCCTTTCAAACGATGTGACTAATATGAACAAACTGAAAAAAATGTGTAATTTTAACAATATTCTGCCTCAGTTTATCATTTACACATGTACATTATAACGTACAGATCACAGTGGATCTACAAACACACAAAATATTTAGTATCAGGCAGAATATTGTTAAAATTGCACTTACTTCTCTTAAGACATTTTAGGTTGTTCATATTAGTTCATGTTATTCAGATATTTTTGCAAAATTATTCTTTGTTTTAGTGTAAATACATGAAAACATTTATATTTACAAAGAGAAACATTTGGAGTTGTGGGTATTTATAGATTATTATTATTATTATAGAATTTTACTGGTCTGACCCACTGGAGATTGAACTGGTCTGAATGTGGAACCTGAACTAAAAGGATTGTTAACATCTTAGTGTAATTTTTGCATTTCACAAATTCATCCCAAGGGCCGGACTGGACCCTTTGGCGGGCCGGATTTGGCCCCCGGGCAGCATGTTTGACACCTGTGACTTAAGTGATTTGTCATCATTTATTCTAATATTATCCTCTGCATTTTGTGTTTTTCACTGTATTTTCCTATATTTCATTTTCTATACTTATTTTAGATGCTCATGAGAACTCACGGTAAACTCAAAGGCTGTCATATCAGAAAGTTAAAACTGCTGAAAAAGTCACTTTTTCTTCAAAGATATCACTAACTGAACATAAATCAAGTGTCTCCATCCACTGTCATTGATCAAACTACATGGGTTTTACTGGTGAATCAATGTTGTAGAAGATAGTGGTGTTTCCACAGCAACTACGGAGCTTCTGAACGTCCAAATGGGTCATATCTGATGACCATGAAAAGATGACAAACTGCATTTTACACCAATTATTTACATGTATTGACAGGATGAGTGGATCAGCAGGTATTAAACAGTTTCGATCAGTAGATGGTTTTGTTCGCCAGTGGATATTTGGGTTTTTATGGGTTAATTTATATTCCACATACAGACCAATATAACCTAATATAATATATATAATATAACCTAAAGAAGGTCAGACCAGTAAAATACTATTATAATAACTTAAAAATAATGACAACTTCAAATTTTTCTCTTTTGTTTCAATGTAAAAATTTAAATTTCATTAATATGTTGACATTTACAAACTATCCTTTCACACAAAATGTGAGTAAGCTGAACAAATATGAACAACCTGAAATGTCTTAAGAGAAGTAAATGCAATTTTAACAATATTCTGCCGGTTACTAAATGTTTTGTGATGATCTGTAAGTTGTAATGTACATGTGTAAATGATAAACTGAGGCATGATAGTGCTAAAATCGCATTTATTTTTCAGGTTGTTCACGTGATTCACATTTTTAAGGATACTTCGTAGGTGTAAACGCTTTCATAATGTAATTTTACTTTTTTCACTGTTATTATTTGATTGGTTCGGCCCACTTCAGATCATATTGGGCTGAATGTGTCCCCTGAACTAAAATGAGTTTGACACCCCTGCTTTAGATGATCTGTTGTTGAATCACTGTGTCATTTCTTTACTCACTATTAAATGTTGACTGCCTTTTTTAGCTTCCAGGCTTATGCTGGGCATGCAAGTGGACGATGAACAAACTAAAGAAGTTTGGTGGAGCTAATGCCACTGCAGAGGTAAGACGAACATGTAACATTTAAATACATATGATTATGTTTATTACCACATATGTCTGAAAGCAGTGTGAACAGGATGATGTAGTTGTGTGTTCTGAAGGTGACATTTATGTACTTTTTACCTTTAAAGTCCCTGAAATCGAAGTTACTGTCCGTCTGTGATGAAATCGGCCTCCTTAAACCTCTGTGCCGCAAATTTGTGAAGAAAAACCTCGGACAATTAATCGAAGAACTTACGACCACTGATGACGTGAGGACCATCTGCGTCAATGTCAATGCCTGCCAGTGAGTCAGTGAACGATATAGAGTGAGATAATAGTGTCAAACCAACCTGAATGAATATAATTGTAATTTAATTGTATATCATCATAAAGACTATAATGCATTCTACAATAGATACCTACAAAAAGTTGCAGGTGAAAAGTTTAACTTTATTTTTCTGTTTTTCAGGCCAAAATTGGAGCTCCCTTCTGACAAAAGCTAATAAGATTTACCATTTCCAGTTGAGGAATATATCAGACATCACATGGATGGACAATAAACTGCATTAACCCATAAAGACCCAGTGCTACTTTTGTGGCAGTTCCCAACTGAATTTTTCTCAATATTTATCACCAATAATTGTAATATTACCTCCCTTATTTTGCATTTTTTCCAGTGTAAATCATGTAATTTCCTATATTTAATTTGCTGATCATGTAGATGTTCATTAAAGCTCAGAGTAAAGTTGAGGTTCATTCTATCAAAAACAGAGAAAACTCAAGAAAAAATGACTTTTTCATCAAAATATGTCAATAATTGAACATACAAACATGTGTGTTCATCCACTGTCATTGATCCAACTCCTTGGGTTTTACTGATGAATCAATGTTGTAGAAGATAACAGCGTTTCCATGGTAGCTATGGAGTTTCTGAACATCCAAATGGGTAATATGTGATGACCATGAAAAGATGACAAACTGTATTTTACACCAATTATTTACATGTATTGATAGGATTAGTGGATCAACAGATATTACACATTTTAGATCAGTAGATGGTTTTGGTCGCTGGTGGATGCTTGGGTCTTTATGGGTCAAACAAAAACTAAACTGCATTAAGTTTGTGTGAATGTTCAGCTGACGTCACACAGCTCATAAAAGGTTCTTCAAACTTGCCTTTCTCTTTGCGATTGCTTTTAGATTGTAGTTTGGATGCTTGCGTTGCTGTGTTTGTGACGCCAATTTACATTATTATCAGTGCAAAATGAATATTAATAAAAATATATTGCATTTAAACTTTGTGAGTAGTCTTTGTCTGACCAAAATCGGGGTCAGATTTGACATATTAAAACATTGTAACTCCACTTTTTTTTTTTTTTTAAGATTTTCTAATATTTTAGTCTGAGCTGAAAGATAACATTCATTCTCAGGTGACAAAAACAGATCACACCTTCTGACAAATTACATCATAGAATACATTTTACCTTCAAAACAACAATTACTTGTCAGTCACACATGTTAGTAGGACGTTTTACTCAATGTATTTAACCTTCATCCTACCAAGCGGGGTCATTTATGACCCCAGATGTTGTTTCATGTGTGTCATTGTGTGTTAAACTGAAACATTTATTCATGGTTTCAGGAGTTTGGTCCTTGGTATCATCCGGTGTTTGTATTGTAAAAAGTTTTGGATCATCACATCAACTGAACTTGTTATGATGGACTGAGTGTCCGGGGTGACCCCAACATTTTTTTTCCCAAATTGGCAGTATGTGTCTGATGACACATATGTTTTCTAACATACTTACCTGTAATAATCTATCTGTAACATGATATTCTTTTCCTTTACAGTGAAATATGGCTTTGAGAGGTAGACCTGCTCGATATACTGCTGCACAAGCATTTGTCAGATTAGTTGTTTGTTCCATTGACCATTTCACAATAAACATCACTACAAAATGCATTTTTATACTTTGGTTACATTGCTGCATACTAACTATTTGACTAAGTGACATATGACAATTTTTTTCAATTCATACTGAATTGCATCCAAAATAAGACTGGGGTCATAAAAGACCCCACTTGGTAAGTTTTGTATGTAAACTGTCATGGTAGGATGAAGGTTAAAAGTTGACAGAATAGTGTACTGCTGAGTCAGTTCACACATTGTGTTTCCACCCACTGTGGTGGTTTTTCTGGAGAAGCTTCAGAGAAACAGTAATATGTCAATTTCACTTCTACAATGACAATAGAAACTGGTAATGTTTATATATCTAACACTTCAACACAAATGTCCATCAGGGGTATAATATTTAGTAGTAGTAGTAGTAGTTTATTTCAAGCACATAGAATCATCAGATAACAAAGAATCATACAACATGGTAAAAAAAATAAATAAAATTAAAATAAATCAATAAATCAATAAAGCAATAAATAAATAAATAAATAAAATTTTTCCGCGCTCGAAAAGGAGTGGGAAGAAGTATAACTTATTGACTCCCACCCCCTTTTTACAAACTAATAATCAAACTAGATCCACTTCCTTTGCTTTGTTAACACACATTTTCTCTGTATGTTTTTACAGTAACACAAAACATCCATACAAACCATTCATATACACTTTTTTAGTCACCTCACACACAATCAGATTTTCAGCTTACCGGCTGACAGGTAATTTATTGGTTTTTAAAGCTTTAGTAAATGTTAAGGAGTAAAACCAGAGGTCACCTAATGGGCCTCTTGTTTTTAGATTACAATATGGAAATTAAACATAACTGAAATATAAATGTGTCACATTAATGGACATAAATCTGTGATGTTAAAACTAATTTAATATTAAATCATATGTAGTGATGTTCAACTTTTCTATGCATTGGTTGTTTCTTGAATTCACATTATACCTACTGGAATTTTTTCCACAGCTTTGGGATTATTGGAGTGGTATCTTATTTGTATTTTCAAGACTACGGTATGTTCATTTGGGTAAAATATGTCTAGAATGAACTGTAAAGCCTCTGTAAATATATATGTACTGTATGTATCTGAATGTGAAATGAAAATCCAAAACAAAACTTAACACAGCATTTTCTGTTATATTTATAATTGTGGTATAAACCACAAGAGTGACATTAGGAATAAATATTGACTCCCACAGTTTCCTCATATTAACCATCTGACGTAAGTGTGGTCACTGGAAAACGTGTGTTTTTGTCTCCATTAATGTCTGAAAGTGTGTGCATTGTGTGACCAGATGCTGGTTGTGGTGTGGGTTTTTGTGAGTGGGGGATTGCAGAGGTTTTGCTGCAAAGTCCCTGACCTCTGATGTGCACAAAAGCCACAAGTTAAACAGATGCTACTGACACAGCCACTCACTGTGGGGATATTGTGGATATCACACAAACAAGTTTCACTAGAATTATTCCTGTACCGACTGGTTAGTGAAATCATACCCAGTTTTTTTTTATTTTTCCTCATTTATAAATAATAATAATAATAATAATAATAATAATAATAATAATAATAATAATAATAATAATAATAATAATAATAATAATAATAATAATAAATTTTATTTGTATAGCGCTTTTCATGGAGCTCAAAGACACTTTACATACAGCAGATAAAAACAGAAATGAAACACATGAAAAACAGATAAAAGCAGGTGCAGAAAGCGGGTATATACACTGAACAAAAATATAAATGCTCCACTTTTGTTTTTGCTCCCATTTTTCATGAGCTGAACTCAAAGATCTAAAACTTTTTCAATGTACACAAAAGGCCTATTTCTCTCAAATATTGTTCATAAATTTGTCTAAATCTGTGTTAGTGAGCACTTCGCCTTTGTCATTTGCTGAGATAATCCATCCACCTCACAGGTGTGGCAGATTAAGATGTTTATGTTTACGCATTGGGCAGATGCTTTTTTCCAAAGCGACTTACAGGGGAAAACCAATTAAATCACTCAGTCAATCAAATTTTATTTATATAGTGCCAGATCACAAAAAAAGTTATCTCTTGACATTTTATATATAGAGTTGGTCAAAACCAGACTCTAAGTCAATTTACAGAAACCCAACAGAATCCTCCAGGAGCAAACACTTGTGACTGGCGACAGTGGCGAGGAAAAACTTCCCTTTAACAGGCAGAAAGATGCTGATTAGACAGCAGGATTATTGCACAGGTGTGACTTAGGCTGGCCACAATAAAAGGCCACTCTAAAATGTGCACTTTTACTGTACTGGGTGGTCCAGGGGGGTCAGAAAACCAGTCAGTATTTGGTGTGACCACCATTTTCCTCGCACAGTCTTCTTCATGAATTCTCTGAAACAGCTCATGATGGCTTATGGTAGAGAAATGAAATGCACAAAAGCCACAAGTTTAACAGATGCTACAGACACAGCCACTCACTGATCTCAGAACTGTAGTGTTAAAGTGATCTCATTCCACCTGGAAAAACAAATGAATCTGAAGAAATTAACTGATACTAGACTTTCATGTATGAATGTACATTATACATTACACACACAAAAAAAAAAAAAAAAAAAAAAAAAAAAAAAAAATGAAATGCTTGGAACTGGAGGAATGTCTGTTTTCTATATATTCTGTAAAATATCTGAAGTACTTTTTTTTTTTAAAAATACAGTCTAGTAAGAACAACCTGCTTGGCCGTCATCTTCCAAATAAAGTAAGATTCCTATTTCCTGTTAATGAATATACTAGATATCACATGAATGGACAATAAACTGTATTAACCCTTAAAAAGACCTAGAACTGTTTTGTGGCAACTTCCAAAGAGTTTTTACTTTACTTTCCGAAGGGATTCATCATCATTTATTATTTTATTCACTGCATTCTACAGTGAATAACAGGCAGTTTCATATATTTAACCCAGTGGGACTTTTGTGTCATTTCCCAAATGATTTTTTCTCTCTATTTAACCTTTTATTACCATTTATTAAAATATTATCCTCTGAATTTTGCCTTTTTTCCAGTGAAAATAATCTATTTTCCTATTTTTAATTGCCTGATCATGTAAACGTTCATATAAGCTCTGAGTAAATTCAAAGGTTATTAATCAAAACAAAACAAAAAAATGAAGAAAAGGTGACTTTTCAGTAGAATATACCATTTAACTGTCCATCCACTGTCAGTGATCCACCTCCATGGGTTTTACTGGTGAATCAATGATGTAGAAGATGATGGTGTTTCCACGGTAACTATGGAGCCTCTGATCGTCCAAATGGGTCACATCTGATGACCATGAATAGATGATAAACTGTATTTTGTTGAAAAAGTCACATTTTCTTCATTTTTCTGTTTCTAATATTATGACAATTAACTTTAATATGAGCTTTTATGAACATCTACATGACCAGTAAATTAAATATGGGAAAAAAACTAATTTTTTATTGAAGAAACACAAAATACAGAGGATATTATAATAAATGGATAAATCACTTAAGAAAGGAACTGATACAAAAGTCACTCTGGGTCTTTATGGGTTAAAGTAAAACTTGATCGAAAGTAGAATTTTTTGCAGTTTTGTTCAGAAATATTTGACTGGAAGTGTCAGCAGTGCAACATCACATCTGTGGAACAGAAACGTACACAGTGAATTATTATTAGCAAAATGATCGATGTCACAAAGCAACTAGAGGTTTTATCTTATATCATATCATTACATCTTTGTGAACAGTGTTCTAAGAACAACATCCTGTGAAATGACGTTATACAGTTTCATCTTTAAGGTTTCATGTTAGTGACCACAGATTATCTTTGTTGAATTCACACAAGCAGAAACAGAATGAGGCAGCTGCTTTTGAGTCAAATTTTATTTTTATTTTTTGATCAATCTTTGTTTTACCAGGAGAATCTCACTGAGAGTAAAAATTTATTTTGCACGAGTAAGAGTTTCCTGACATAACATTTCAAGCAACATAACACACACACACACACACACACATATATATCAGACTTACACAAAGTACATAGACAAAGACCAAATCTGGCTATTCTTTAGTGTGTACTATTAACTGAACATAATTTTAATATAGACTAGCATCCATTAAATATGTTTACAACCTTGTAAAATGTTCACAGCCACTGACTCCACATGGGTCTAAATTCATTCCTTCACTGTCTCTTCATAGGAACCGACTGTGAGGAGGAACTTGGCGTTTCGGTCGACAAAGTGTCCGTGTGATCGACCGTCGTCGTCCCAGCTCTGCTTTAAAGCCCGTCTGTCCAGTTTGTTGAGTACCTGAGAGCAAAGCCGCAGATCCCTGACCAGCTCCGTCAGACCGTCCAGACCTGCACCGTCCCAGGGGCCCGACACCTGACAACCTGATGGAAACGCCGGAAAACAGTGTTGCATCAAACTCCAGATTTAGTTAGACCTTTAGTAAAGACGTTAGCCTGTGGTGCTTTCAGCCGCTTGTGAGAAAGAAGAGGTCAGATATACAGAACAATCTTTCATTTTTCTGGCTGTAATATAATTTCTGCTATTGTTTCATAAGGAAGACTAGAATTACTGCCTCACAGTTGTACACCTTCAACAAAGTTTCCCTCAGTTGTTACATTTGTCTTTATATCAGCAGGATTCTGTCAAAACTACTGCAATGATATTCTTTTTTTTATTTTATTTGTTTATTTCGAGCATGTACAGAATACATGTAAATTCAAAATTCCAAAATCATTCACCTACACTGAAAAATGAGTGGGAAGAAGAAAGACTTATTTAATCCCACTCTCATCATCAAATAATTTAACATAATAACAATGAAATTCACAAAGTCAGAAAAAAAAAAAAAAAACTAGTTGGAAACCTGGTGGAAACTGCATTATTTTTGTGTTCATCTATTTATGACTAGGGATGGGTCACGATCTGAAGAAAATCGTTTAGTTCACATGACTATTATTTAACTCTGGAACACACTGCCTTTGCAGGTCAGGCAGGTTTCTTCCCTGGTAAAAAAAACCCAAAAAAACAGCAAGATAAACTGTTTTCAGGAGCAATGTTAATGTAAAGTCAATGAGGCTCAATCAGGGTGTTTGCTCTTTATATAACTAAAAATTACAGATTTTTTCAAAACAGCACCCCCCAACACTTTAACTTTATGTACTTTTAAACTTGCGTGCCTACTACTTTGGTTGAGACTGTACCTGTTGTGTTTCATTTTAATAATTTTTACCTCCGCCAAGGAACAGTGGTGGTTATGTTTTCATCGGGTTTTGTCTGTCTGTCTGTTAGCAAGATAACTCCAAAAGTTAAGGACGGATTTGGATGAAATTTTCAGGAAATGCTGATACTGGCACAAGGAAAAAATTATTAAATTTTGGTGGCGATGGGGGGGGGGGGGGGGGGGGGGGGGGGCTGATCTGCCTTGCCAGAGGTCTGCGCTCTCCGAGTGCTTTTCTAGTTTAGAATTTTTTAATTATCTACAGCCTGTCCGTCCATGGGAGTGGATCTCTCCTTCACTGTGGTTCTCCCTGAGGTTTCTCTTTCTCCCACTGGGTGTTTTGGTGTTTTTCTTTGCCAAGAAGGACGGTCTAAGGACAGGGGGATGCCCAGGACATTGATCCATTTGCTTCACCAACTGTTTAATAACTGATTACTTGACTGGTTGTTTATTTTCATTGTGTTTTTTTTTTAGCAATTCAACAATTTCTGTAAAGCCCTGTGAGGCGACTTTGTTGTGATATTGGGCTCTATAAATAAAACTGAACTGAAAATTGAATAAATGAATGACTGAATGAATAAATACATGATTCACAGAGTAAATTATGTTTTACTGACAGAAATGTTTCCAAAACATATGAAAATCACAAAATTGCATGGATACCACAAACAAGTTTCATTACAATCAGTCCAGTACTGACCGGTTAGTGAAATCATATTCAGTTTTTTTTAATGTTTCCTCATGTATTTCTTATCTTACCAGATTATGTGCCATTGACCATACTCTAAATTTCAACTATGAGAGAAACTTTTTTCCATACTTCATTAAGACTTTCACACAAAATTCTAGACTTATCAGGGTCTGGAGAACAGCGTTTCAAAATTCCCTACTTTTTAATGGGGTCATATCTTGCTAAACCCACTTTTATTAGTCTTTGGTTCATTTATTTGTGTATTTAGACCCTAATAGTTCAAAAAAGTTTGAATTTGAACCCTCCAGGTGCTGCAAAGCTATCTTTATATTCATTTTGGCAAAAATGAAGTGGATTTCTACAACCCGTTTTAATTCCTGCTTAATTTGTTATATCTATAACTAGTTACACCACAGTATTTGCACATATAAGGTCAAGGCTTTCGACGAACATTTCTACGAGTATGACATAATTGTTTGTCAGCAGCAGCGGTTGTAGTCCATACTAAAAATATGTCCAAATTTCGTGGTGATTACCTAAAATGTCCCACTTGTTGGTTTTATTAACAAACACAAATGGTTGAACAGGATAGAAAGCACGATAAACAACCTGGAGGGGGTGGGGCCTGAAGTGGCTCATTTGCATTTAAAGGGCCAGTGCTCAAAACGACCTTTCTGGTGTCATTACTCAGAAATAGGGTTGAAGATGGACCTGTGGAATTGAATTAATGAAGAATTTAGACCCAAGCAGAGCATTTACAGTTTATGTAGACCACAGGGAAATGTTTTCAAATGCATAATTCCATTTAAAAAGCAAAATATCACTCCTTTAAGACTTTCAAGATCCGTTCAACCACCCTGTCAATGTGTTTGAGTCAAAAATAACTACACACATACTGTTGTTTTGTCCTATACATTCATCTACAGTGCATATACGAGACATACCTTGAAGGTTTAAAAGACCCAGTGATCGATGAGCTTCTCTGAGAGACGTCAGGATACTGTGAAGTCCTGATGAAGTAATGGAGGGGTTTCCCGAAAGGTCCAGATTCACCAGAGTCGGACATGAAGGCAAACACCTGGAGAGAAAAGTCCAACATATGACACGAGAAAACACTCTCCACAGCTTCATTAGTGTAATCTGTTAATCAGCATTGATTAGTTCCACAGAAGAAACCTGCTGGTGGACTCGTAAACAAACCCACCTGGCCAAAGTGGCTACGCTGTTGTCTGTTAACCCGTTTGCTGAAAGGCTGAAGTGTGTCAGTGAACATTCATCCTAAAAAAGGAAGGTAAATGTTAACATGGGGCTCACTGTTCAGTGATCATGAGTCTTTTACATGTGAGCAATAGGCTGTGACAGTCATTACATAATCATGGATATTTTTCCTTTCATAGTTTACCATCGTTTGACTGGTTCAGCTTTCACTTCATAATATCACTACATCTCATTCTTCTTTCGTGTGTTTTCTATAAGTTCAATGGACAGCAGTTTATTTAGATTTTATGTTGAGCTTTGCATTTTTAAGTCTCATTATATCTGCTCACTTTAATTTCTGTTTTATTATGACCTTGTTTACTCTACCGTATGTCCTAAAAAAATTACAATTAGACTTCCTGCAACGATAAATTTAAAAATAGTGAATCAATCAAAATGCAATTTCAGGGTATGAAACTATAACTTATTACCTACATTTTGCAGAAAACCCAATTCGATTTGCTTCAGTGGTCACAGAGAAATGGGGATCTTTGTGAAGCATGTCAGTAGTACCTTCCCTCCAAGTTTTGTAACGAGACGTGTTGTCCATTGTGTTTCCGCCTTACAAATACGAAGCTGTTCATTGTGTTCTCGCACAAAAATATCTCTTGAAAAAGTGACTGCTTGTTTCTTTTCATTTTCAACTATTTGTTAGTTGCCCTGTCAGTTGTGAGCAAAATATTTTCATTCATACGGATGCCAAGAGCATCCAAGTGCCAAACTTGGAAGAAACGAACCCATGACATGCTTTACAAAGATCCCCATTTCTCTGTGGGTTTTCTGCAAGATGTAGGAAACAAGTTATAGCTTGATACCCTGAAATAACATTTAGATTGCTTATTTATTTTGAAAATTATCAATGCAGAAAATCCGACTGTAATTTTTTTTTTGGGACATACGGTGTAGCAGATGGCTCAGTGTTTCCCATTAATATGATGCACCACCATAGTCTGTTTTGCACTGCCTTGGTCTTACAATGACCTGAAAATACTGTGAACATTCAGATTCCAGCTACTGCGATGTAACTCTGCACTGAACATCTCTCTCACAAGCTGAAAAACAACCTCAGTACTGGGAACTTGGTGAAGCAAAATGTCATTAATGAAAGAACATTATACATCCATTAAATGAAGTAGGGCTTCAAAAATGGCACCACAGGTAGAAGTGAAATGCAATTACCATGGTAACAGAGATGCTGTGTCTATCTGTAACTGTAAAATTACAAATAATTCGATGGTAAAATTTTTTTTAAAATTTACAATTTTGTTGTTAAGAGCATAAAAAACACACTTATATGTCATAGAAACACTACCTCTCTGTTAGAAACACTGTGGTTAATTAGACTTTTACACTGGTGGTATAAGGTGTCATGTAGAATAGATCATAATATCCTTAACACTTTCAGTGCCATGGGCCGATTAAATCGGCTTTACGAAAACAACCTGTAAAGTGCCACGGGCCGATCAGATCGGCTTTGGAGAACACGCCACATTTGTGTACAAACAAACCATCCACCCTCATTTCTTTCTCACATTTCGATGACGTTCTTTCTGTGTCCCCCTTTTGAGACCAAGCAGACGGGAATTTGAGGTCACGCGACCGAATAATATTTTTATATCTTTTTAATGTTTCTTATTCCCCGGTGTTTCATCAGAGGGAGCCCTCCATGCCGGGGGGCAGCTGTGGACTCCGGGGGCTGTGGCGGCGCCTTCTCTCACTGGGGTCCGCTCCTTTCTGGTGGGTGGGGGTCCCAGTTGGCCCTCTCCCACTAGTTGGGATACGGGGCTGTGTTGCTGGTGCCTGGTCGCCGGGGGGTCGGCGGCTGCCTCCTGGTGCGGATGACTCCCTGAGACAGCGCCTCCTAAACTGATCTTTTACTTTTACTTGTACATTTTTGTTCTGGTCTACCCGTGCTCAGTCAGTCTTCTTAAGTATGTGTGAGCTTGTGGGTTTGCATGTATGTGTGTGTGTGTGTGAGTGGGTGGGTGTGGGTGGGGGGCGGTACTGATTTTTAAACTGATATGTAAAGCACTTTGTGCTACAGTTTTTAATGTATGAAAAGTGCTATATAAATAAAGATTATTATTATTATTATTATAAATTATGCAAATTACGATCAATAATGAATCGGCTGTGTCCGGTGCGTTTTGAATCTAATCAGCAATCGGTCAGATGTTACCGAGCGGTTTTCTGCAGGATTCTTCAAATATTATAAAAACGACGCGAAATACTGAAAAACGGCCAAATTCTGTGGCACTTTTAAGGCTTATTAGCCCCTTAACTGTCTGGCACTTAAAGAGTTAATCATAATTATTTGCACGACAGTGAATCAACTCAAATTTCCGTATTGTAACCCTTTTGAGCACAAACGTGTGTCTGCTTTCAGGTTACAGGGTGTGTTCAGTGCATGTGGACCTGTGACAGGCCTTTGGCCAGGTGTTCCAGTGCAGGCTGGTCAGACGGGCCTCTGCGGACAGCAGACAGGTCCAGGTGTGTGAGGCTGTGGAGAGGCAGAGTCTTCAACACCAGCTCGAAGCCGGTGGAGCCCAGTGCATTGTGGGATAGACACACAGACTTCAGGTGACCTGTGCCTGTAGTATACAATGATAATATTGTTAATAAAATTTACAAATTACTAATATAGTATAGTTAACACATGCAAATTATAACTGAAAATCAAAAGAATCACAACTGTTTTATTCATTTTATCATTTCAATGTTAGCTTAGTTCATTTATTTTTCTGAGTTCATAAATACTTTTGGCTTTTTGTGAAACTATTTAGCTTTTTTTTCCCCATTTTGTTTTCATTTAGTTTTAGTTTTTGAGGTTTTATGAGGCCGACCTTGATTTAAGCTGAAAAAAAGAATGATGGAATGCATGACATCAAACACGATTTCCAAAACCACTGTTTATTAAAAGGTCTCATATTGTGCGAAGGCATTTTGTACGCTATGAACCATTAACATCAAAGTGAAACCAAAACAAACCGGTGTTTACCTGCAATTCCATTCCATGTTAAATTATTCATTGTACTTTTTATCTGTAACTATGCCAACACTTCATCCTTTTCAACACCCACTTCCCACTCATTTTTCACCTGTCTTCAGGGTTAAGATGCTTTGTAAATAACTTTAATCTTTAATTGCATCTAGTCTATTTTTCTTTATTCTTTTATATTTTTTATTTTGTCAGGAGCAAATCTGAGCATTTTGCACAAGGAGCCCTAATGTTTACTTGAACTGAATGAACTCATCGAACATCAGCCTTGAAAGGGAAAACACTAGAGACTGTATGCGTTACCTGTCAGAGCGCTGGCCAGCAGTAGTCTGTGCTGCTGCAGGAAACGGGCAGTGAGACCACAGGCCTGCATAGACAGCTTGGCCAGCAGGGGACAACAGGACAGCAGACAGGACAGTGACTCAGAAATGCCGTCGCCCAGCAGGTTCATGCTGAGGTTAAGCTCCTCCAGGCACTACGACAGGAAATGACCACAAACACAATGTGTAAGAGATTGTATCTAAATCACATTTATGCTGTAAGCAAAGTGGGTTATTCTCAGTTACGAGGGATGAGCGTGTTGTTCGAGGCAACATTTGATGCGGTTGTTGAGCACAGGGAGGAGCTGCAAAAATGTGATTAATAACTCCCTTCAAGGTGGTGTCACACTTATACGTGACAGAAAACAGCAAAGACAAACAACCACAATACCAAAAGTAACAGGAGTTGTCAACTAACACACACATGTCAAACAACAAACCTTTGACTTTCTTTACAAACAGCCCTTCCTCTGCCTGAAAAGACAGACACTTGTGGTCTTCTTGTTTCGTCTTATCTTTTTTTTTATGTGTGTACAGCACTTTCTAACCATGTGTTTTAAAAAGCGCGACACAAATACAGCTTTACTTTACTTTGTATGAATGACACACATATTATCTATTGTCAAACGGATGGTTTTAAAAAATCCTTCATCCAACCCCTGCCACAAGTGCAATAAAAACAGGTGAATAGAGCTTATGTCTGCTAAGAAGTGTATTTGAAAACCTAAAAAAGATGTCAGTCCAGTGGTGGACGAAGTAGTCAGATCCTTTATTTAAGTGCATTGTATCTATAGGTTTGAGGAAGCCAAATTTATGGCTTTTAAGACAATTTTCAAAGCGTATTTGGTCATATTTAACATTCACAAAAATAACAGTGCAATAGGCCTGTTGAGCCACATTATGTAATAAATTCCCATTATGTAATAAAAGTTCAAAATGTAATAAGAATGTCACGTCATCTTGTAATAAAGCCATATTATGTAATAAGCTGACACATTTTGTAATAAACTACGTCAACGCATTATATAGTAAATTTTTTCACATTATATAGTAAGTTATTACAATTTGAGAATTTATTACAAAATGCACTTGACACATTTTTATTTTTAAAAAAATGTAATAGCATGGTTCATTATGTAATAACAATCCAAATTAACATAATTTCAGAGCAGTTTAGAAGAAATTAGTCACAGGAGCTACAGGTAATGTAATCAGAACTTTAACCACACAGTTTAAAGATTAATTAAGTACATTAAATTTTCCTGAAAATAAAAACATGTGAAGTGCATTTTGTAATAAATTTCTCAAATTGTAATAACTTACTACATAATGTGAAAAAATTTACTACATAATGCATTGAAGTAGTTTATTACAAAATGCGTCAGGTTATTACATAATGCGGCTTTATTACAAGATGACGTGACATTCTTATTACATTTTGAACTTTTATTACACAATGGGAATTTATTACATAATGCGGCTCAACAAGGCCTCATAGTTATTGCCTTGAACCAGTCCTAAATGTGTTTCAATCCAGTTAATGTTACATTTCCAATTCTCCATGACTAACGTTTCTGCTTCTGACATTCAAGCAGCTGAAGCTCATCCCTGAACCCCTCTGCCCATGAATGACAGTTGAAGCACCACTCATTCCCATCTCCATTATGATAAAAAGCTAAGTGCAAATTTGACAAATTATTTATAAAGAAGCAAAGCAAATATAGCAATATCATTTATTGTATCTGGAATTTTTAAGCCCTTTGAATCTCAGACTTAAGGAAAATTACAGTATTAATTTAGACTTTTTAAGGATCCGTCGATTGCCTGTAAATGAAAGTAAGTAAAAATACCAATAGCACTGTGAAAATACTCAACCACCAGAGGAGTTGTGCCATCAAAACCGTATTATGATGTAAAGTAATATCAGAAAAATGCACTCTGAATATGCAAAGCAAAAATAAATATTCTGTCAGTGTCAGTATAATATATTCTGTTCTGGGTTTACATGACTGCTACAATAACAAGTATTTTGTATTTTACTGCAGTAGATGTTTATGCTTGAGCTCATTGTAACTATTTTATTTACAGAAATACATCATAATCTATAGGATCATCATATGGTTGTAGTATTGCTGTCCTGGGAGAACCACGTACAGTCGTGGAAAAAAATTATTAGACCATCAAAAGTCATCAGAAACAATGGTTACGCAATCAAGTAGTAACTTTTGTGTGTATTATGTGACTAAAAAAGACAGAAAAGAAAACATGGAATGCCTAAAAGCACTGTTTTTGTCAGTACAATGCCATAGATATTGATGTAGAACTGAAGTTAGCTCTGAAATTAAACTCTTATGAGCTATTTTTGTTGTTATCATTATATTTGTCCCAACAAATGTACCTTTGGTTGTACAAGTCATTAAAATGAACAAGAAATTGAAGAAAACAAGGGGTGGTCTAATAATTTTTCCTGCGACTGTATCTCTAAAGTAAATTTTCCATCTCATCCAGAGTGTTGTGTAGGAGGTAGTGAAAGAGCTGAATTTTCTCTAACACATAAAAGATCCTTGTATTATGGAATTAAAGTAAAATCCTGGTTGCCACATGTATCAGTACTGACGCCTTAGAGAAAAGTTCTGACTGTTTAGAACAAGTTATCACATCACAAGTGAGAGCCTGTCTATAAAAGTAAGACAAAAATGAAGGAGAATAACTATTATTCTAATTTAAGGGGGGGGGGGTTTAAAAACTCCATCATTACCTCCACCAAGTGAAACGGCAGAGGTTAAGTTTTCATCAGGGTTTGTCTGTCTGTCTGTTAGCAAGATAACTCAAAAAGTTATGGATGGATTTTCAGGAAATGTTGATACTGGTGCAAGGAAGAAATGATTAAATTTTGGTGGTGATCGGGGGGGGGGGGGGTGATGAAATTTTCAGGAAATGTTGATTCTGGCATGAGGAACAAATGATTAAATTTTGGTGTTGGTGGGGACTGATCCAACTTGGCAGAGGTCTGGCAAATGCTTTTCTAGTTAGATCTGTATCTGAGCTGGAAATGGACACTTTAGATATTAAACTGATCTGATGACAGCAGAAGAACTATAAACATTTGTTTGTTTTTTTTTACCGGAAATGCAGGATGGCTCATCCCCTTTAAAGCGTTCACTGCTTTCTCCAGCCCTTCCCCTGTGATGTGATTGGCAGAAATGTCTAGCAGCCGAAGTCTGGGCATGGTGATCGTCGTGGCAATCAGATCGGGCAGAAGGTTGTCATGGAGCCGGTTGCCAGAAATGCGTAACTCTGTGAGGCTGGCTTGGAGTTTCAGGGCTCGGAGGAGGGGGTTGAGGGAGGAGGGGGCCAAGCTGAGGCCGCACACTGACACTGACGAACTCCCATCCTGCACCTCACAGAGCCTGGTCACACGCTTGTTCTCATCTGCAGAAACACAGAGAGACAAAGATAAACCACACTGGAATACGGTCGTCGATGTCTTTGTTTCTTTGTTTGATGCTCACCCACTGCCAGACTCTGACAGGCCTTTTTGTAGCGTTCAGGAAGAGGAGGAAGATCCCACGAGCAAACTTCAGCCAGAACCTGCAACACATTCCACCATAAAAACCTGCATTCATATTGTTTAACAACTGGTCTTAAAGGGGGAATATGTAGTGTTAATGTTCCAAAAGGGAAGTCATGTACCAGAACGCAAAACTATTAAACTCACCAACATACCAACACAATGCATCCAGACTCAATCACTCACTGATAATTTAGCTCTATTTTAGCTTTTTAGCTCTGTTAGCTTAGCTCTATTTTAGACAAAAAACAGACACAGTAAAACCACAAATCACCTCTGTTTTCTGTACAGTTTGTGTTGTCAGTAACTGAACTAAAGATCTGGAATCATCCAAATAAGGTCAGAACTGTCACGGTTTAGTCTGAACTATGGATCAAAAAGCGGCAACTTAGCAAAGATAATAGCATCCCCTAATAACTTTATTTGTTCATAAGCCTCATAATCAAACTCATCCGTGTAAAAAATGTTGCCATTATAGCATCAAACTCCACTTTTTTCATTTAGAGCTGTTTCCAGTGGTGAAAACAACAGTGCTTCTCATTTTTATCATTTTGTCACTTTCTTTGACTCTAAAAGTTGTTTCTTTGTGGTTCTCATCCCATCTGTTCACTTTCTGACACTTTGAAAGGCCCAGTGGTGTTAGTTTTCCTCACCACTGGAGACCAACAGAATGACTCACTACTGCCTCTAGTGGTCACATAAATCTCCAGGCCCAGGGTTTCTCAACCTGTTTTGAACTAAGCCCCACTAATGGCATCATGAGCCTACTGGCGCTCCCCCCATGCCTGAAAAAATTTGTGGGACCGGAGGGGTTAATTCTACAACGCGACAGACCTGTGTGTTGAGGACGTGGTGGGTTATATAGCTCTGCGGATAAAGCTGTGAGAACGTGACAGTGAGCTCCTTCACCTTATCATTAACTACCTGCTGCCCCCGCGAAAACTAATTTGCAACCAGGTGGGGGGGGGGGTACGTGCTGGACGATATGCTCCCCACACACACACTCCCGGACCTCAATATGTAATTCTGCAAGTAACGCGATGGACCTGTATGTGGAGGACGTTTAGCTAAAGCTGTGAGAAAGAGGAAGTGACCTCCCCTCACCTTATCATTTACTATCTGTTGCCCCCCTGAAAATAAATTTGCAACCGGGGTGTGGGGGGACAACGATGTGCTGGACGATATGCCCCCCCACACACACAAACACACACACAGACCTCAATCCGTGAGCGGGAAGATATGTGCCGAGTGATTTATAATGTTGTGATGTACAACAGTAGTCGCTAACACACCCGCACACACAACGATGTCACTTATGACCCCCCCCCCCCCCCCCCCCCCATGTGCTCTCGCCCCCCTGGGAGAGAACCACTGCCCCAGCCCATTGGTGTATATATTTTTCTATAATCCAATACATTGGGATCTTTGGCAGAACTTCAGAGCTCTTTATTCTAAACACTAATGATAATTTTTGGCAATTTTTTTAATACTTTCGCGTACAAATGCTATATCCGACCCCTTTGAAGCAGCTTTTATGACATGATGCCTTGACACTGGTCTGACCTCTTCGTTGGTGTGAAGAACAGCAAGTAACAGGTCCTGCGGCGAAAGCAGAGCTCCTTCTTTCTGCAGCTGAAGGTGAGGCAGGAGACCGCATTTCTGATAATATCGCTGAGCTGCCTGCTCACACAGCCACGATACGGTGCACGAGTCGGCTTCACTGGAAGAAAGACAAGAAACAGACGAAACAAGAAGAAAAGAAATGAGTCAGAACTAGAGCAGTAAAACTCAAACCTCAAAACGAATTTTGCAATAACGATAAGAATCACGAAGTTCTACCAGCCCGTCACACAAAAGAAATTAACTCGACACCCATGAAGCACCGCATGCGGGTAGATTTTGTTTGATGGGTACATGTCACAAGGTTGTTCATCACACTAACAGGTACATGTTTGAATTGAAGTAGTCATGTGGTAAAACTCTACTGTCATACATTAGAAACAAAAAGTTAAGGATATTCTTAATTTTTGGGCTATTTCTTTCAGTTGGGATTCTTGCAAAGTGCTTTTTACTTTTTTGTATGTGAATTGAAACACATTTGTTTAATGACCAGACATATTTTTATTTACTAATGGCAAAAATGACAAAAAAAATGACAAAAAAAAAAAGACATATCCTTAATTTTTTGTTTGTAGTTTATGTCATGGTTTAATTTATAGATTGGCTGCTTCTGTTTCTGGGTGTGTTCAGTACACCTCTGAAATATCCACCATATTGTAAAGAAAAACACATGGATGCTGACAGGCATGATGTTATGTTCAAGTGCACTTTGGAAATTCAGAAATAAATACTTAACATTGTTTAAAACTAGAAAGTTTACATTATTTCTTTTTACACTGGGTTCAAGTTCAAACAGTTCATTCTTTCACTGAAAAAAAAACTAAACAAAACATACAAACCTTTGTGGAACTGGGATGAGGAACACATCTTCCTGAACTCTGACCCTCATTCTGATTGGTGGAGGCAGTGATGTCAGCAATGGGGCGGCTACTGTGTGAGCTGGTGGCTGAAATAATATATATTCACATAAAAATATGCAAAAGAGAGTTACTTCTTACATCTAAATCTCAATAAAGAGTTAATCAGTTTCATAAAAGCATAAACATCATTTGTTTCAGCTGGATGGGCCTAAATACCCTGTTCATGACATTTCCCATTAAATCCAGAAATTAACTCTAAATGGAAAATGTGCAGTAAGAGACTTTCGAGAGTTTAGAGCCTGGATGAAGCTGATGATATTCAAGCTCCAGTACTTCCTTGAAATAAAACCCCTTCTTGTTCAGCTCTCTCTCTCTCACTTTCAAATGCATTCATCAATGTCTGAAGTTAATCAAGAATGAAGACAGATTCTTGACAAATGTTCCAGTGATGGCCCCGAGTGATGCTCAAACATTAATAATCATCTAGCCCCAGCTAGCGTTGTCCTGAATAGGTAATGAGAAATCTGTAATTCTGACTTTGACGCCTTCACACTTTAAATGACTTGTTACACACATCTGAGTTTTACTTACTGGACGTGATAGTTTTTTATGAGTAATTTCCCTGATGTGACAGTCCCTCTCACCTGTGAGTGCATCAGCAGAGGAGGTGGAGGTGTTTCAGCCCTCATGTCATCATCGTCGGTAACAGTGGGACTGTGTGACCTGTTGACCTCTCGTCGGCCCAGTCTGACCATTCCTGGCATCTGAGTCATTTTGACCTGATGAGGCTTCAGGGAGCTATTCTTTTTCAGAGAGAGACTCCTGCTGGAGGATGACGAAAAAGCAGAACCTGAAAGAAAAGGGCAGCATAAGATAAACAGAGGGTGGCTGGGTTTTAACCCTTTAACCCAAGGGTGTCAAACTCATTTTAGTACAGGGGCCATATTCAGCTAAATTTGATCTGAAGTGGGCCAGACCACAAAAATAATAACATAATAACCTACAAATAATGACAACTCCAAATTTTTGTCTTTGTTTTAGTGTAAAAAACCCATCAAATTATGAAAATGCTTACTTTTATAAACTATCCCAAAAAAAAAAAAAAAACTGAAAAAACTGAAATTTAAATAAAAAAAACATAAGAAAATTTAGTGCAATTTTAACAATATTATTCCTCAACTTCTCATTTCTCCATGTGCATTATGGATCAGATCTATAAAGTCACTAAACACTGAGGAACAGGCAGAAAAATTGTTTAAATTGTGCTTAATTTTCTTTAGACATTTCAGGTTGTTCATATTTGTTCAGGTTATTCACATTTTAGTGTTACAGGACAGTTTGTACATGTAAATATTTTCACAATTTAATGTGATTTTTTTGCACTAAAACAAAGACAAAAAATTTAAGTTGATAATTCTAGATTTTTTTTGGCTTAATTCAAGATTTTTTTTTTTACTTAACTGAAGATTTTTTTTTGGCTTCATTCAAGATTTTTTTTTACTTAATTGAAGCTTTTTTTTGGCTTAATTGAAGATTTTTTTTTACTTAATTGAAGATTTTTCTTGGCTTCATTCAAGATTTTTTTTTACTTAACTGAAGCTTTTTTTTTGGCTTAATTGAAGATTTTTTTTTTTTATTTAATTAAAGCTTTTTTTTCCACTTAATTGAAGATTTTTTTTCCTTAATTAAAGCTACATTTTTTTTGCTTAATTCAATTCAAGAATTTGGAATTTTTGCACTTGGCAAAAACATCCCAGGGGCCGAACTGGACCCTTTGGTGGGCTGCATTTGGACCCCGGACTGCATGTTTGACACCCCTGCTTTAACCCCTGACGTGTCTATGGTGAGCGTTCTGAATGTATGATTTATTTGAAATATTCCTAAAAATTCAACCGCTTCAGCAATAAGAAACATTTCATAACATGCTGAGAGAATAGACTCTCTTGGAATAGGGGGCAAAACACAGAGCAGTGAGTGAGACCGACTTGCGAAAAAAATAGACAATTTGGGCTTTTTCTTTTTTTTTTTTTTTACACTGTTTTACTTGTCATTTTTACACTCGGCCACACTAGCTGCAGGGTATTGTCATCAGTTGGTTGTCCTTCCACCCATCCAAAAACTTTGGCATGCGCTGATAAGTCAGGCCACTAAGGGGAAGTAGTCCTCTTAGAAAGTCAGACCGAGGGCTTTCAACTGCACACTTCTTATGTTTTGTTTTTACTGTTGTTTCCGGTGATGTAATTTTCCTTTTTTTTTTTTCCTTTTTTTTTTAACCAGGTGCCAAAAAACAACTGGACTGATTTAGAAAAAAAGAGCCCCCAAAACAAAAACCACTGGCCCAAAATTTAAATACTTGTTGTTCAATGTGTTCCAGTTCACAGTTCATGTTCAACATCCTAAATCTCTTATTGTTGTACATTCTGAGTGCCTCATTTAGTAAAAACCTGTCAAACTTCAATTCCTTTCTGTCGTTGTCTGTTATTCCACCCTGTTTTGACCCTAAAACACACAGTAAAACAAAACCACTGAAGAAAAGAAACACACGCACATACTTACAGCAGCTTCTATGACACTTTCACATTCCAAGCAGTTGGTTTCACTGAAATAATGTCTCAGGGGTTAAAGCGTTAACTAAACTGTCAGGTGTGTGTTTACGGTACTGTGATCTAACCTCTGTACGCCGTCTCTGAATGCATGTTCCTGGTTTGACCTCTGGATGCTAAAGACGAGGCCGTGTCCTCCCCTCTCGTCCCATTCTGCTCCCCTTGAATCCTCCTCTTCTTCTTTGGCTGAATTTCCCCCAAGTCGTCCTCCAGCCAATCATCTGCCAGATACTCCTCCTCAGGAACCAGAGCTGATTTGCTGCTGCTGGAAGCTGCAGGTGTGCTGGAGAACTGAGGCTGAGACGGACCCTGACGGAGGGTCTTTGCGCTGCCTAAGCCTCGTATCGCACTGTGGTACTCCTCTCGTGCGAAGACAGATGGAGGGGGGGCCTCCCTGACGCTTTCTCGACCAGAGTTTGGGATGGAGTTGCCTTCCTTGCTTGTGGGTGCTTCTTTGTGACTTGGGGCAGCTGGGAAACTATTTCTTTGGCGAACGGGACGGAGTGGACTGACCGGGCAGTCGGACTCACTGTCGTCTGAAGAACTGCTGACGACTGTCTAGAACACAAACAAATCATATACATTATGACACATAATTCATTATTAAATATAGGGCTGAACAATCGGACCACAAGATTATTAGGCAATTATCTAAGCTAGAATCATGATCAATCTGAATCGCAATTTTCTCTCGTGTTATACAACTTGGGTGAAATATGACCTAAATACATGTTTTCCTCTTGTTTTGTCTGATTTCTGGAGAGATAGTCTTTGTCTGATGGTTTATTGTTCTTGTATGTAACTATAAACTCTGCATTTTGGTTTTTTTGACCCAAAATTCTTGTAACATTGAAAATATCTCAATGAAAAAAACACAAGTACACACTTTCCTGTACATACAGCTGCAGTGTCTCCATTAACTCTCTAGACTGTAACCTTATTTGTCCTTCCAGAGTTTTGTAATCAGTCAATCAATAAAAACTAATTTAACACAACCATAACTGCAGCATCTGTGTAAATCAGGCTTACTGTGTGTTGGTGTTCAGAAGCTGACTCTGCAGCTGACAGACTTATGGGAACATTTCATCATTATTTTTTCAACAGCAGCTAAACCCCACGATGCACAAACTCCGCAAGATAACTAACAAGATAACTGAGCTAAAATCAAACTCTTAAGAGCAGGCGGAGCTGAAGTATTGCTCAAGTCCAACCGAGGTAATTTAAAAGTACGACAAATTATTTTAACAAGTATATATACTAATGTATGACTTGTACAAAAAAAACTCCTGTCACCTTATGCAAAAACAGTGAATTATGAATGAAATACATGTAGCTATGTCACGTTCCACTTCATATGTCTCTGTTTACAACAGGTTCGGAGAACATGCCGAGTCATTATATATATGTAGATTGACTATTGTGTCGACCCTAAATGAACTGATGGGTGAAAAACAGTGTTACTGTTTGTTGTTGTTACTGTTCTGTTTTTGCTTGTTGTTTGTTTCTGTTTCAGGGTCTGTATCAGTGTTTGTTTGTGTATAACTGCTGTCCTGTTCTTCCATCAGCTAATATCCATATACAGTAATAAAAGAATTAAATCCAACCAATAGGGGGAATTGATCTAAGGTTCAAAACCCTCTTACATCAAAACTGTCAAGCAACTCGTGGCCCTGGTACACTTACATTGGAGGTCATATTGCTAAACAGGACAGGATAAAACAGAAAAAAAAGGAAAACGAAAACAGTTTGATGGTTCATCAACACCAACTTCACCTACGATATCTAAGATAATGACCTGAAACATACATCCAAGCTGTGTAGGGGTTATTTAGACAGAAAACAGTTGGCTGGAGTGTCATCCATCATGGAATGACCCGTCCAGTGACCTAACCTACATCCCATTGAACTGCTCTGGGATGAACTGGATCCAAGGACAAAAAGAGATTTCCAACAAGAACCTTTGGAAAGTTTTACAAGAGGCATTGCAAACTATTTCAGCTGAATGTTTGGAGAAACTAAGTGTCCAGATGCTTAGAGTGTTTACGTGTGATAAGAGAATTTTTCATGAAAGTAAAGTTCAAGTATTTTACTGTATGTTGAGGTATTCTAGGTTTAGAGCTAACCCAAAGAGAGGCTAGAATTTACTCGGTTTTAGGGTTTGGTGTGATGTAATGTTCAAAGCTGATTAAGCTATGGTTTAATTTGACATTAATCCTTGCTGATGCAACGCTAACAGCCTTAAAGTCGTCCTTCTCCTCGCTCAGACATTACCCCGTACAGAAGAGCAGCCTCTGTTCCTCTGGCTCTGTGCCGCCGTGTTGAGCCGTTGCTCTGCCACCGCTGCGGGCTGCCAGGTACGTTCACCTCTGAGTTCCTGTTGCTTCGAGACCAGTCTTGGCTGGAGGAACAGCCCCCTCCAGAGGCCGACTCCAGTGGCTCAGAGTTCTCTGCATCAAACAGCTGGCTGTCCTGCAGGGCATCGAAAGGTTTGGCTGGGGCCGGAGCAGACGGCACTGTGGCGGATAGATAAATGGAAAACTGGATTAAGGAGACTTTTTAATGGACAAAGGATGATTCATTATGATGTGTATACGCCTCACCTCCTCCTGCTAGCGCCTTCCTCAGTAGTCTCTCGGTTGCTGAGCACTCCTGCCTGGTGTCCTGGTCCAGCTCTTTGCTGTAAGTCTTCTGCCACTGGCGTAAGGCATCCATGGCTGTGTCACCCTGGACACACGACAACAAGAAGCATGACACACTGTCGATACACAAACCAGGGTGCTTGCTCTTTATCCAAATAAAAATTTTAGACTTTTTCAAAACTGCTATTTTTTCCGCAAGACCTTGACTTTATGTACTTTTATACCTGTGTGCCTACTTTTTTGGTCGAGATTATACGTGTTGTGTGTAGCAGAAAAATTCATTTTACTAAATGTATGAATGAATGAATAATTCAGAGTAAATTATGTTTTACTGACAGAAACGTTTTCAAAACATATGAAAAACACAAGTTTCACTAGAATCATTCCAATACCGACCGGTTAGTGCAATCATATCAAGCCATAGATCACAGGTGTCAAACATGCGGCCCGGGGGCCAAATCTGGCCTGCCAAAGGTTCCATTCCGGCCCGCAGTATGAAAGTGTAAAAATTAACCTGAACAGTAACAGTCAAGGTTGTCAAAATCCTTTTGGTTCAGGTTCCACATACAGACCAATGTGATCTACAGTAAAAATAACAACACAATAACCCATAAATAATGACAACTACAAATTTTCTTCGGGAAAAATTATGTGGAAAAAATTTAAGTGAAAAAAATAACATTACACTGTGAAAATATTTACATTTACAATTCTTTCACAGTAAAATGCAAATAAATACATAAATCAAAACAAAGATGAACAACCTGAAATGTGCAATTTTAACAATATTCTGCCTGTTACTAAATGTTTAGTGCATTTATAGATCCACTGTGATCTGTAGTTGTGTTAATAATAAGAGATGGAATATTGTAGAAATTGTTTAAATTTTAGTTCCAAACTCCAAAATGTTAACAATATTCTGCCTGTTACCAAATGTTTATGTAACACTGTATGTAATGTACATGTATAAATAGTAAGTCGAGGCATAATATTGTTAAAATTGCACAAATTTTTAAAATGAATTTTCAGTTTTTTCAGGTTATTCACATCTTTTTTTGTAAAATGTAAATATTTTCATAATTTAATTGGGAGTTTTTTGTACTAAAAAAAACAAGCAAACTTGGATTTGTCACTAATTATAGGTTATTAAGTCAATATTTTACTGGTCTGGCCCACCTGAGATCAAACTGGGCTAAATATGGCCCCTGAACCAAAATGAGTTTGACACCCCTGTCATTCATTCATTCATTCATTCATTCATGCATAGATAGATAGATAGATAGATAGATAGATAGATAGATAGATAGATAGATAGATAGATAGATAGATAGATAGATAGATAGATAGACAGACAGACAGACAGACAGACAGACAGACAGACAGACAGACAGATGCATACACAGATACATAGATAGACAGACAGATAGATATTTTATTAATCCAGAGGGAAATTCAAGTATTCAGCAGCTTTGCATACACAAGAATACAAAAAATATATGCTTTCCTCATGTATTTCTTATCATACCAGATTATGTGCCTTTGAGCATACTCTAAAATTCAACTATGAGAAACTTTTTCCATACTTTTACACAAAATTCCAAATTTTTCAAGGTCTGGAAAACAGCATTTCAAAATTCCATACTTTTTAAGACTTTCAAGGCCTGCACAAGCACCCTGCATCCACACGATGATGTACAACCAGCTCACACACACCTTAGAGTTGCGTAGAATGACAGATGCCCCTCGCTCTACCAGGAGTCTGGCCACTTTAAAGTTTCCACAGGTGAGGGCATCGTGTAGAGGAGTGACCCCTTCACATAAGGGACCACCGGGGTCATTGATGTTAGCACCTCGCTCCAGCAGCAGAGCTACAATATCTGGACAGAAAGAAACAAAAATGTAAGCGCAGATTTTAACAGATAAGAAAGATCATAGACTATAGGTAATGCATGAAATCTAATTTCGTTACCATAGTGACCATGGTTGCAGGCCTCATGCAGTGGAGTCCAGCCACAGTAGTCCCTGGGGTTCACTGGGTGTCCCTGACATACCGACAGACAATACATCATTAAATATAAGACAAGCGACTGATTTTAAAATGTATTTCACCATGTTTCATCTTCAGGAAACTCATTCCTTAGACATGATTAAAAAAATCATGTACAGGTTAATTCTCCTGTCGGTGTCATTGACCACAGTATTGATGATCTAGAGTTGGTCCCCATGTTCCCTCAATGGCAGCTGCTCCTAATGTGAGCTATGTAATAATGCTCAATGCTGTGTGTGTGTGCATGTGTGTGTATTAGGATGGGTGAAATGCAGACAAAATTTCCCTATAGGGTTATTAAAGTGAGTTTAAAAAAATGATTTAAAGCCAGATTAGTTCTGCCTTCTTAAAACGAACTGAGTATATAATTATTTCAAAAAAATTAAAAATGCAAAAGATAATTAACTTCAAATGTGTTTGATCAAGAATGTTAGGATTTTCAAGGTTCTGTGATGTCAATAGGAAAGTTTTTTGCATGTTTTTTCAGTAGACATGTTTACAGTTTTCCGAGCGTCTTACTTCTCACCTGCTCCACCAGATATTGAACCTGTTTTAAGTTTCCGTCGATACAGGCTCTATGGAGAGACGTCTCACCCTTTTCATTCCGCTTGTTCCACTAAAACAAGGACAAAGGGTATAACATCTAAGACTTGGGACATGAAATTCTAAGATGAGAGGATTATTTCTGTAAAATCAGTTTGAGCCAAAACAGCTGTAACTTACCCTTCCTGCCTTCCTCCTTCCTGACACCATCTTGTCATAACCCTCCAGATCATCGTCTAGGAAACACATAAAGGGAAGAAATGCATACAAATCAGAAGACAAAAGATGTTCACCTCATGTTAAAAAAAACATTAATACAGTGATTTTTTTTTAATTGATGAATTCACTTTTTTAAGGATCCAGAAGAACCCTGGGTCATCAGAGGATTCCCCAGCTTACCCGAGTCTGAGAGGATAACATCACTGTCATCCAGAGGCTCGCTGTTCTCCATCTCCTCCTCTTCCTCCTCTTCACCATCGCTTCCATCTGGACTCCAGCCCTTTGTGGTGCACAGCTCCTGCAGCTTCACCTCTGTGTCATCAGCATTCGATGAGCCGCTTCGCCTCTGGGACGCCAGCCATCGCCTCAATACACGTTTCTGTTGGAGGGAAAAAGACGACCAATAACCTCAGCGTTTCTCTTAAGTGTTCAGAGGACACTTTTTTTCTCCCATACTCTAAACTGGTCCCTTTTGTTTTGTTTCATTTTAAGAAATTTCAGTTGATTCTGTCATCTCACCTGTAGTCCAGCCTGTCCATCTTTCTGAGCGCAGAGTGAAGCTGTTCTATAACTGGTGTCTATTTCCTTTAGGTCACAGCCGCTCTCCTCCTGAGCTGCTGCGATGTTCAACCATGTGCTACATTCCTATAGATGTTAAAAGGTCAGCAATAATTATTACAATTACATTAGACAGCTTTGAAATTTTAACAGTATGAGTTAGTGTCATTTCCTCTGAGTACCTAGAGATAATACAAGTCTTGGTTTGGAATAGTTGTCAACCAGACCTATACCTTTTGAAGCCATTTTGATATCAATTATATGTGAAACTCTTAAATTTAACCTTTAATACATCGTATATTAAGCCAGAATCAACTAGTACTAAATTTAAACTTCAACTTGAGAAGGTTTAACTTTTAACTGTTGCACTTTATATTCTTACATGAAGCTTGTGTTGGAGTTTGTTGATATTTGTGGACTCCATGTCTAACTTTAGGATTGTCTCAGTTGCTTACATCTATGATAATAGCCTGTTTACTGATTACTATGTACAGGAACTGTCAGTTTTTCCACACACACACACACAAAAAAAAATCCTCTTACTCCTTCATGACTAGGACAGCCACAAAACTGAAATTTGAGTTGATGATTGTCATACAACTTCTTGCAGTAAACAGTATTTTTGTCTAATCTGTTAAGCTTATTTCACCACTAATAATAAAACAGCTGTGCACATAAAGATTATGACAAAGACAAGAAATTAACTGTTTGCCATGTTAATAAAAATCAAACATAGCAGATGCAACATGACCCATTAATACATACAAAACCCATTAGTGAAACATTCAACCAAGCTCAAATAAAAAAAAAATTGAAAAAGCAACAGCAGCTCTCTGTTGAATTCATGGCAGTAGGAGGATAAGAT
The DNA here is from genome assembly GCF_902148855.1 of Sphaeramia orbicularis. Classification (NCBI taxonomy): domain Eukaryota; kingdom Metazoa; phylum Chordata; class Actinopteri; order Kurtiformes; family Apogonidae; genus Sphaeramia; species Sphaeramia orbicularis. Next base: position 24,268,062 of record NC_043978.1, on the reverse strand, counting down.
GCAACAAACTGATGTCTTTAAAAGAACACCAGTCAAGATAATGATTAACTATGTTATTTGTTAGTTTCACCAACTGTTTCATGGATGTGAATTGAGGGGATTATCATGATTATTTCAAATACCTATGATATAGGGATTATGTAATAATGTCAAGAATGGATGTTTATTATGACAGTGATTAGACAAAACGTCAGATATATTGTGTTTATGCTGACTGCAATGAAATACAAATCAAAAGTAAATTTTAATATCACTTCATAACGTAGCTAAAATCACATTCCATGCCAGCTTCTTCTCATTTGTGATTTTACTAGTCAGAAAATTGTATAAATATTTCTATAAAATGTTCATAACATGACTGGCACCACAGAAAAAGCTGGAAAGCAGTGAATAAGCAGCTCTGAATGAATATGGCTCATGTGTACCTCCGCCGGGTTGCCGGTTCGTAATGCCAGCTCCTGTCGGTAGTGTTCCACTGCCCTGCTGTGCTGTTTCAGGTCTGTGTATGTCGCAGCCAGAGACACGTGGATGACAGCCAGCTCCCTCGCAGGCTTCCCTATTGCCTCAGCACCTTTTAACTGAACATTAGCAAAAGATTTGGGGAATTCCTGATTTTATTTTCTAGTAGGCCAAAAGAGGAATAAATCAATGATAACGTTAAATATAAGGGGGCAGTTAAGGTCCGTCATCTTTCTCACCTGAGCTTGATAAGCATCCAAAGCTTTGCTGTAGCAGCCGACTTTACAGTACAGGTCCCCGAGCTGTTCGGCCACTTCCACAGACCGACGGGAGCTAAGCTTATTGTCCTGATCCTCCCCGAGCTCTTCTTCCAATCTACAGCCCTGGTCCGCTGTGAGAAGAGAACGACCAAGAACTTAGCCATCGTGGCAAAATAATCAAAAAATATTTCATATTGATAAAAGTCATCGGTATGACTAGAGTAAAAACTGAACCCTCACCATATTTGAAAACTTTCTTCACCGCCTGCCGGTCCATCGGCTGCTGGGAACCGAGCTGCAGAGCTTTCTTCAGAGATTTTCTGGCTGCTACAAAATCACCCAGAGAAAGCTGCACCTGTAAAGAGAAAGAGTTTACAAAATCAGGGATTCTGTAGGTTTAGACAAGTTAAATTTAACACTTTTTTGAACACATTATAAATATAACTCAAGATCTATTCATTGTCCATACTTGCACAATAAAGTACAAAGCATAAAGAGAAGCCTTAGAATCCTGGATGACTCAAAAAATACATTTATTTGTTATTTGCTGCTCTCAAGCTAGATTTTGTTACACATAGTCTATATTTCATCTAATACGGGTAATAGAAATAGATATAATTTTTTTAATGTATATCTGATAAATTCTATTTTTTGTTATGTTTTGTAGTTTTGTAATAGAATGATTGATATGTTTTTCCTGAAAATACAGGTTAATGCAACTTCATAAATGTTAAATTCATAATCCAATCAATGTTTCGGGCCAAGCAAAGCCCTAAACCATTGATTATTGATTCAAGACTTTTTAAGGAATGACAAAAACCATGTAAATATAAGGCAATTGTGATAGAAAAGCTAAGTCATTATAGCCAAATATGTTTCCAGTATTCTTTTTCACCTTGCCGATGCAGTGGAAACACTCGCTCTCACTGAACTTGTCTTTTATCTTCCTGGCACACTCTTTGGCCTGTTCAAGGCAGCGCACAGCATTAGATTGTTGCCCAATTCGGAAGTAGATATTGCCAAGGTTGAAGTTGGCTCGATAAAGATCCTCCAGTAGCTGGCTCTGCCTGGATAAAAACAGAGGCCACACAGTTGACAACACTTTATGAACCTCTAATAGATTCAATACTCTTAAATCCCAATATCTCTCATCATTTTCCATCTGGCTACCTGATATTTATAACCTTCAAGGTACAGAGGGGATGATGTTCTTACTCTGCAATGAAGACACTGCGTCGAATAAATTCACTGCAGCGTTTGGGCTCTCCAAGATGATCACAAACCAAACCGAGATTGAGGAACAGACGTGCCTTCATCTCACAAATCTCTCGATCGGGCACAGTCCCTGAAGTACACAAGGTCAAAATGAAAATTATTAGAAGAAACCAGTGACACAGAAAAAAGGCAGAAAAACTACAACAAAGGTGAGCTGTGTTGTCCATCTCACTGTATCTTATAATCTTCACATCGTGATAGTTTAGATTATAGCTCTGTTGTTTTAGCTCTGTTTGTAGACAGAAAACAGCCACAGTAAAACCACAAATCACGTCCATTTCCAGCATGGTTTGTCTCATCAATAGCCACACTAATGATCGGTTGACAGATCAGAACTGTTACACTTAAGTCTGAACCATGGATCAACAAACAGCAGCTTAGCAAAGATAATAACATATAATTTTATACCATCATAAGTTTCATAATCAAATACACCTGTGTAGAAGAAATGCATAAACATATTAAAAAGGAAGAGATGCCTATCTGATTAAGTGAATACAAGTCAAGGTGTTTTCAAAAGCTGGTTAGACATGCTGTATTATCCATCTGTTATCATGAGGGATGGAAATGTGTCTTCAGCTTGAAAACTGATAAATGTGAGGTAACTTACATGAGCATTTTCTAAGTAGATTTAGATTAAAATACCATTTATAGTACTTCAGTTGAGGATTATTTTACTATTATCACTCTGTTCACTTTTGATCTAAAAATTATTTTGGAGCTAAATATTAAACCTAGTACTTTACACCTTAACAAACTTGATATTTTGCACTCAATGGCTGAAGTTGTTTGTATTTTACATCACTTTTAGAGTACGAGAGAAAGCATGAACAAGTCAAATGTCATGGGGGCCACAACAAGAGAATATGTAGTCCAAATGAGGTCTATGAGCCCCGAAATGATCCACCTTGACAGACACACATTGATAGAAGCATTACACACCTTGAAGACGGTCGTTCACTATTGCCAGGCTCTTCTTGAAGGCCTCCTCCGCTTGTTCTAAACTGGTCCTTGATTGGTCTGATTCGTAACAGAAAAGGTAAGTTCGACCAATCGTAGCGAGCGCCCTCTGCTCCTCTGCATGGTCCCTCACAGACCGAGCCAGGTCCAGGTGACGTCGCTGGTGCTGGAAAAGACAAACACGAACATTTATGTTAATCTGTATCTAGTTACACACAAAAAAACATCTGAATGCAGAATTTTGTGCTCACTTTTAAAGCTGCCTCAGTGTTTCCCATCTCTGCGTAGCACTCTCCTATCTTTCGACTGGCCACTGCTCGTCCAATCACATCATTGAGAACCTCTGACAGAGCCAGTTCCTGCTGGTGCTCATTAATAGCAGCTTTGTAGTCACCTGGGACAAAGACAAACCAGATGGAACAAAGAGAATTAACCAGTAGTCGAAACAAATGCAGGATTATAGCATGATAATGTTGTGGAGGCATAAACAACAAAGAAATTCGTAGGGTATGGACTGGTTGTCCATCAGGCCTTCCTTTATTGTGCACAAGTGAGAAACTGACAAACGAAGCTTCGCCCTCTCTCAGAAGTCAGTTCTGACCTGTCCAGGAAGTCAGTCTAACTTAAAGTAGCTTGCGCTAAGCTTAAATGTGATTGGTTAATATGATGTATGACGCTGTCGCGAAGCAGAAGAAAGAAAATAAGATACAAACAGACAGAATGCAAGACCTTGGAGTTGTCCTGGGAAGTTTTAGGGAGTTGGGTTATGCTGTATCTTGTGGTATCATTAGAGACAAAGTATCTTACAAAACATACAGAATTGAGAAACTGACAGAGTAAACATTCATATCTAGGCCTGTGGTTAGAAAGAGAATGAAAACTGAAGAGGTGTCTTATAAACTAATAGAAGACTTATGGTCAGTATTAAACTCAGTACTAACAATAATAAATGGGTATAACAGTTTTGTTCAGAGTCAGAAACTCTCTCAGCTCTGATTAAACAAATTAATCTGTATTCTAAAGTATACTGAGGCCAAAAGTGGGAAATGTAAAGTATACTAGAGCATGTTGTTACAAAATATAAGACTATGTGCTTGATATGACTACAGAATTGAGATGAAATCGTGCTGTAAAAGGTATAATTGTGTGTGCAAGTGGTAGAGAGGGCAAAGGATGACAGTTCCTTTGTTATGTGTCACCCACAATGACAGGGTAAGGCAGATGTTTTCTCTTGTGTAATCTCAGATAAGAAGAAAAAAGAAGCTGGACCAGCTGTTTGGGTCTGACTAACCCTGATCCTCGTCCTCATGTGAATTACTTACCATTTCTAGCCAGTAGCTCTCCCAGCTGATTACATAGACTCGCTTCCTCTCTGAGGTTGTTGCTGTTTTGAGCTTTACTCTTCGCTTTCTGCAGCTCTGCCGAATAATCACAACAAATACAATGAACAATCAAACTGGCAAGACATTAAAAGACTTGTAACACTACCTGTTAAAGCACGACACTTACGTTTAATCTCCCGTGAAGAGCTCATGTTGTTAGCTAGCACAGAGATGCTAATAAATGACAACAGAGCGCGCCGGATCCACTAGCTTAGCACTGAATGTAGATCACAAACTGATTAAACTAAACAATTTTTCATCTTGTTTTGTCTAATACGTGTGCTTGTTTGTCCATTAAAGTCATCGATGTCAGTTACATTTTCGATAAGGCTCCGTATATTCCAACACATAAATGACACATCTATTCGTTTAGATGATGTTTTTCAGTAAACTTCACAAAGCCCCGCCAGTAATACGGAAACCAATGAGCACGCTGAAGTTTATGGGTATAATTATACCCTTAGTTTATCCTTACAGGTACCAACTCAGCTTCTAACGCTAAATAAAAACAAAACATTAGGATCTTAAAACTACTCCAAATTCTTATCAAGGTAGCACTTTATCATAAGTTATTTGATTTCTACGGATTTGGTGACAGGTGTAATAAAACGGAGCGGAGTTCAACCGCCTGACAGTTTATATTTAGGGCAAAATATCACTATAAAAATGGTGAGTTTTCATTGGTTAATGCTCAAGCCTGACGTCTGCGTATCCTCTATACGTAAACACGTTCGCCATATTGGAGCGGTCAGGACCAGGTTAGAAACTTAGAAATAAAGGTGAGAATGTCGATTTTTCATAAGAAAAGCAGTCATATGTTTACATTTATCAGCGACTTTAAGTAGGTCGTCGTTTTATATTCACGTTTATGATCTATCCGAGCCAAAACTTTGTTGATATTCCACACAGATAATTAATAAGTGAATATATAAAACTTGGTAAAACAAAGTGTCCATATTTTCTATAGGCACAGCCACATCTGTTCCTGCCATTTTAATTTTAGATTGTACTAAATCACATCATAAGCACACAAGCAAACTTAAGCAATTACCAACCAATTAGCAAGTAGTTATCATAAACATGGTAAACATGCATATCGGCTAAAATTTGCTTAGGGGTCTTGTTTATGTCTTTGTGCATAAGAAATCAATAGAAGTGAATCCCCAAAGGAACTTTGTGTTGGTAAATGCAAGTTATGCAAATTTACAGGATTTCAGTTCTGTTGCAACATGTTGATGGTCATATGAACTATGTTTTCAGGTCAAAAATGTCCAATTTCATCACAATTAATGCTATATTTTCATGTCACAAATGGCCAAGTTATATTTGAACTGAATTTACCTGAAAAACAAATATTCTATTCTTTTAGACTGCCCAGTTTTTCTTACAAGATTCTATCCTACATATCACATGTTTTATTTTTACAGGTTGTAATATGGAGTGTGGTGCTGATCCATCCTGCTTATGTTACGCCAATACATACAAAAAGAATGTCACACGTCACTTTTTTAAATCAACAGTTTTCTAATAATAAGCATTTTTGTAAAGAAATAACAATTCTATATTGTTATTTACTCTCTAGTATGATGATAAACTATACAATAAATAATTCCGATACTAGTTTTTGCACAGGGATCATTTGTGGAAACGGTGACATGGCTGCCGAGCATCAGTATGATGGGATCCGTAACAACCATGTCACATCCGTCCACTGCCACATTTTGTGTTTTTGTGTCAGCTGTTATTGTTTTAGATCCACAATACTAACATTTATGAATAAGAGGAGAATTAGCAATAGTAAGTATATGAGTTTATTACTAATAAAGTACTGGTACTGACCAGAGCATCATGGGTAATGTCACGTCCGTCCACCAGCAAAAGTTTTCACATACACGTGCTATTCAAAATCCAATATTTCTGAAAGTAGAGCTTCCACTGTCAAATAATATCTGTAGTCTTTGCACAAATGTATTAGCATTATTTCAACACAGTTCTATGCATTTCTTACAACTTTTTTTTTTTGACAAAAGTGGCCACTCATTTGACCCCCTAAGTAAATTTTAGCCGATATGCATGACCATATTTCTCTGTCTCATATGACTGCCTTATCCAGTATGATCACCACCAATACGGTCAAAACCGGGATAAACCTCATAAGCTGAATAGTGGAGCATCAACTGCTGTGGCTGAAAGTGAAGTCAGTGAACAAGTGCTGAAAACTGCAGAAACTTGAACATCCACTGGGGGCTGGATCCAAAGGTGAATCAATCCCCATAGACCCTCATGTTACAGTGCACACATTTAGAGCAGAAATAAATATGTTTGGAGCCTGGTACACAATAGGTTTGGTCTCTGTAGTTAACTTTCTGTTCTTAGATAACAGTACAGGGTGTACATTTTTTATCATAATACACAAATTTAGATTGTATTTAATCCAAAAGTGTTGCATAATAAAAGGAATGGCTGCTGTGTCTGTAGAGTTATGTGGTTTGATTGGCAGTTAGCATTATGTCTGATGAGTCAGATGTTTTGAGTAACATAATAAAATATATTTCTCTCTTTGACAGCTTTGCTCTCGCTTGGTTAAAGAAGCATTTTGTGGCAAGATCCAAACAATTTTTCTATTCATTTCACCTTTCCTAAGTTTTTTTTTTTTTTTTTTTGCAGTTTGTTACAATTCCCTCTCCATCTTTTAGTTAAAGTCAGGTATTGTCATGTAAGTAAAACTGAAGGTTATTGTATCAAAACAGAGAAACTGTAGCAAAAATGGCTTTTTCAGCAAAGTTCATCAATATCTGAATGCAAAAACAATCATCCACAACCACTGTCATTTATCAGTCTACATGGGTTTTACTGGTGAATCAATGTCGCAGAAGACGACGGTGTTTCTGTGTTCACTATGGAGCCTCTGAATGTCCAAATGGCTTATGTGTGATGCTGCTGAAAAGCTAAGAATCTGCCTTTTAACTGGATTGTTTACATGTTTTGGCAGGATAAATGGTTCAAAAGTTATTACACGGTTTAGATTATAGATGTCTTGGTCTTTGAGGATTAAGGAGGTTTACACTTACAAGGCCATCAATGAATACTATCATGATGTTTACTGATGCTTTATTACAATAACTGACAAACTTAGCTGGAATAGATGATGTTAGAATTCATTTGTATTGAATTATGAGGTCAATCAGATGGCCTGATAATTAGCTTAGGTAGCTGTAATTATTGTGTTTGTACATTTAAACTTTGACATTCCAATCCAAATCCAATCCAAATTTATTCATAAAGCACATTTAAAACAATAGAGTTGATCAAAGTAAATAAAATAATATTAACTAAAAACTATATTAATAGCTATAAAATATCTTACTGTTATTAACCCTTTCATGCACACTGGTCACTACAGTGGACAGCTGTTCAAAAGTGTTCTCTTGTATATTCATGGATTTAGTTGTTTTAGTTCCATATCAGCCAACACAGTGGATGCTTATGCATCATCCCATACACTGCAATTCATACCATTACTGTAACTTTGCTGTTCTAGATAAACCTGATCTGAAGTAAGATGTTTGAGAGTAAAAAAACTGCTAATTGTTATTAGACTGTAATTAACAGGGTTTGTTTTTTTGTTTTTTTTTGCATATTATCTCCATGCAGGTATGTTAAAATGTGAGAAAACATCAGATTAGCAACATTAAAAATGTTTTTATTTCATAGTTTTCACACAGTATATAAGTAAATACATGTTTCTTTGGTTCGAAAACTAAATGCATGGTGTCCAGCTGAGTGGACATTTTTGTAACTCCATAAAAATAGGCTAACAAAAATCAATAGAATTATTATTTTTATGCCTAAAGAGGGAGAAAAACACTCAGGAAAAAAAAAATCATGATTAAGGTTCTCATGATTCATGCATGAAAGGGTTAAGCACAACTGTGTGTATTAAAATGTATTAATTAGCTGAAAATACTTCATACTTGTTCATTACGACACAGTTAGTGGATGCTGTTGATGTTTTCAGTAACTTTTGGGTCCATTCCTTGCTCTTTTCCAACTCCTTTAATTCAAATATGGGCATTTGATTCTAAAAAAAAACAATATGGGAACTGCTCTGAATCCAAGACGTGAAGTTACTCACTACTCCCTCTAGTGGTCACATAAATCCCCCAGCCCCTCAGTGTGAATATATTCATTTCATATCTCCATAATCCAATACATCTTTGGCATAACTTCATATTAGCTCTTTATTCTAAATACTTTAATGCTCATTTTTGGTCACAATTTATAGTAGAATTACTTCATGTAGATCCTTTAATTTGTCACCTGTCTGTGTATCCCCCAATATGACCTTCCCTTTTAATTTCTGTCTAAAACATATTTGTAAATGTACACTTACTGTAACCAAAGTAAGTTGCTCTTTGGAAGGCAAACACATAGGCATAAAAATCCAAGAAAGATCAAAGATGCTCAATTTTTGAACAATTATAATGCTTTTATTATCATGCATTGGAGTTTGTGTATAATTGTTGTAAGTGTAAGTGTTTTTTTTTAAACTTATTATTTATTGGACACATAGACATTCGACATACAGTCATAAGACTTAAATTTTAAATACTCAAAAGACAACAAACTGAAGTATCACATCAGATAGATTCATACCAACACATACACAGACAAAATGAAACAAAGCAAAACAAAACAAAAATATAAGACAAAGCAAAAACTATTGGATGTGTGTGCGTGTGTGTGTGTGTGTGTGTGTGTGTGTGTGTGTGTGTGTGTATGTGTGTGTATGTGTGTGTGGGGTGGGGGGGTGCTTGCTCTTTAGGTTCAAAACATTATGAGCAACACAGGGACCCATCTCAGGAGTTTTTCCCTCTGCAGCCTTAATTTATAAGTGTAAGTGTTAAAAGTAACTTGGATTTTCCTGCAGTTTTTTTTGTTTGTTTGTTTTTGTTTTATTATATCTTCATGTGTTTTCATCCAAACGTCCAAAAAGTACACTGTAAAAAATGACTGTAGAATTAACACCAAAAAGTTGTAAAATTGGAACATAAAAAAACTGCAAGTGACAATACAATGCAAAGTTGTTTATTTGAAAAGATTTTTGTGGTAACGATTGTATCAAATATAACTGTAGTTCTTACAGGAAGAGTATGTGAACAAAACCAGATTTGTGTGTAGAAATGATGTATTTGTATTGTTTTTAGAAAATAAACCAGTAAATTGAAAAACAATGTGGTGCCGTTTATACTGCAAGACCATAATGTTGAAATAACGCCATATTTGCTTTTTCATATATATATATATATATATATATATATATATATATATATATATATATATATACATATATACACATACACATATATACATACATATATATATATATATACATACATACATACATACATACATATATATATATATATATATATATATATATATATATATATATATATATATATATATATATATATGAAAACGTCATAAAAAAGTAAACATTTAACAATGTAACATTTTAAATTTGTAAATGAATGGGTTGGTAGAGTTGGTAGAGCGGCTCATTCAATAACCAAAGGGTTGGTGGTTCGAATCCTGGCTCCGACTGTCCATATGTTTACGCATTTATGTTTGTTTATGTTTACGCATTTGGCAGACGCTTTTTTCCAAAGCGACTTACAGGGGAAAACCAATTAAATCACTCAATCAATCAAATTTTATTTATATAGCGCCAGATCACAAAAAAAGTTATCTCTTGACATTTTATATATAGAGTTGGTCAAAACCAGACTCTAAGTCAATTTACAGAAACCCAACAGAATCCTCCAGGAGCAAACACTTGTGACTGGTGACAGTGGTGAGGAAAAACTTCCCTTTAACAGTAGAAACCTGGAGCAGACCCAGACTCCTGGAGGATGGCCGTCTGCCTTGACCAGTTGGGGTTAAAGAGAGAGAGTAGAGAAGGGGAAAAAAAAGAGAGAGCGATAGAGATAGAGACTGGGGGAGAGGGGGAGTAGGGGGAGACACATGGAGGCGGTTGAGGATAAGTGAGTGGTGATGATGTGGGCAGGGAAGAGGCCGGACCACCGCAGCAGGTCCAGAGATAATCGTGAAAGAATCTATGGTTATCCTGGGAAAAACCTTATTAGAATATTTAAAATGGAATGTTTGAAAGTGTTAGGATAGGAGGTGCTCTCGGAAGAGCTGGGTCTTCAGGAGCTTCTTGAAGATAGGCAGGGATGACTGTTCTTGTAGCACTTGGTAAAGCGTTCCACCAACGTGGAACGACCCATGAAAAGAGCCTGGATTGTCTTGTACAAGGTCTGGGGACCACCAGACTACGTTCCCCAGACGAGCGGAGTGGTCGTGGGGCGACATAAGCTTTTATTAGTGCACCTAAGTAGACAGGAGCAGACCCACTGAGAATTTTGTAGGCTAGGATTAAAGATTTGAATTTGATGCGGGCAGCTATGGGTAGCCAGTGTAACTCAATGAGTAAGGGGGTGACATGTGCCCTTTTAGGCTGATTGAAGACCAGACGCGCTGCTGCATTCTGGACCATCTGTAGTGGTTTGACAACACAAGCTGGGAGGCCCGTTAGAAGAGCATTGCAGTAGTCAAGACGGGAGATAACCATAGTCTGCACCAGGAGCTGGGTGGCCTGTTCGGTTAGGTATGGCCTGATCTTTCTTAGGTTGAACAGAGTGAAACGGCATGATCGGGTGACAGAGGCAACGTGATCCGTGAAGGTCAACTGATTATCAATCATGACTCCCAAGTTACGTACTACACTGGTAGGAGCCAGAGGTATGGAGTCAATAGTGATGGAGATGTCCTGCTGTATGGTTGGCTTAGCTGGGAAGACCAGCAGTTCAGTTTTGGACAGGTTCAGCTGAAGGTGATGGGCTTTCATCCATGCAGATATGTCAGAGAGACAATCTGAGATCCGCACTGAGACTGTGGAGTCATCAGGTGGGAATGACAGATAGAGCTGGGTATCATCAGCATAGCAATGATATGAGAAGCCGTGTGAGTGGATGATCTGACCGAGTGAGGTGTTATGTTTAAGTGTCCATGGAAGACACTGAACCTTAAATTGTTCCCAGTTGGACCTGGTGGATTTGGAAAGTGCTTTGGACACCATGAAGGTGTAGAAAATGTGCTAAATAAGTGCAGTCCATTTACCAGTTAAATCTACCTGTTTAAAATGTTAAATCTACGTGTTATTCCGTAAATATGTTTACAGTTGGATGTGTTTTTTACAGTGTTGTTCTGGAAATCACAGCTGCCATTTTTTTCCATAAAACAACAGGATTTTTTTTTTACAGTGTACCTTTAATAAATCCATAAGTGCATATTTTCTGGATGAAATATGTAATAATGCTACTCTTACTGTTATTTCTGAAAATGGAGTGTTGTGGGCATATATTTAAGAGCAGAAAAAAACTGCATTGCTTTGTGCACTTCTTGTTATATTCCCACAGTCAGCAAGGCTACTGTAAATGATAAAAAAAAAAAAAAAATCTGAAACACAAACCATGCCTAACATTACTTACACCAATTTTCAGATTGACGTCCATGGAGCTAACCCAAATTCATGATCTTATAATCCAACTGTTCAGTCTGTTAAAAAAAAAAAAAAAGGAGGTGACACATGGCCTGGCTAATGTGACGTCACATCTGGGACAAATTACAATTGGTCCATTCAGACGGACAGCACAGTTTAAGGGACAAATAGTGGCATAGGCACTGCTGAATAAAATAAACACACATATCATGTCTTTGGGTAGTTCTTTATTTATGACCATGAAAAATAATAATTAAAAAAAGTGAATACAAGTAGTTGCTACAGTTTATTATATGACATTTTATTTTCTTTGCAGGTTTGTTGTTGTTTCTTCTGCAGACACTTTCACCTGGACCAGACAAAAATAGTCCAATATCTGGGTCTCTTGAGTGAAAACAATAAAAAAACACAACAGCAGGCAAAAGAAATCATGAGCAATTACTTAAAAAAAAAAAAAACAGACAAAAAAAAAAAAACCTTGTGAATATCAAGGATTCAGGCAGCAAACACCCTCGAGCAGAAATGAGGCTTTGACAGTTTTTTTTTTTTCTTTTTTGGCAGGATACAAAAACATTTTTGACATTTGAGTTGAGATGCTTTTCACATCATTCGGCTTCTGTTCTCCCTCTCTCTCCTCTGCTGTGAGTCTTTATCTCTAAACCGTTGACCTTACAAATGAGCATGCTGCATCATTGTGAGAATTGGTGTTTCTGGGCGGCGCAAAGTAGAGTAGAGCACATCAGAGTGCAGGATATCTGAGCACAGCAGAGCACACAGAGGCAGGCACATCCGCCGCTGGAGGGATCAAATCTGTACCATCTGACGCTCAAGGATTTATGGGTTTAGTCAAAATTGCTTTTCCCACTGTGGAGATTAAGCACCGTAGGATGTTTTCCACTCAGGCCGTAGAATAGCCCCAGTGTAGCTGCTGCTGTTGCTGTTTTTCTCCCTCTTCTTTATCGGCTCCGGCGCTTGAGAAAGGGAATGTCTCAGGAAGGCAGAGTCCTCCAAGCCCTGCAGGGGAGTAGATTCTGACTGACAGGAAGAGGGTCCGTCCTCTGGGGAATGTGAACCATGCAGGTGGATGCTGTTCTTGTGCTGTTTTGTGTTTGGCTCGCGGGAGCAGCTGGGAAAATGGCCCAGTCCAGGGGTCACAAGCTGGAGACCTACAAACAAAGCAGGTAATGCACAAGAGACACAAATATAAGAGTGTAAGAATCCAGTTTTTATGCGGATTTATGTTTTGCTTCATAATCCACTGCTCGGTTCAAGCTCTTATTTTCCGTGCAGGACTTCATCAGGTGCTTATAGATGTTTTACACCATGTCACCCAGTGTTTCCTGTGTCACCTGTGCTGCTACTGCTGCTCCCTCCCCCTTTGAAAACAGACTTATTCAGACAGCAGATTGGAGAGCAGGGGGGAGAGGGAGACCTAAATCCCCACATCTATTTATGTACTACTGCTGAATGTTGTGTTCTCTTGCCCCACAACTGCTGCCGGTCAGTTAATGACTGTTTTCCCACTGGCTGCGAGTTGTAGTCAATGTCATTTTCAGGTGATTATTTAGGCTAATTGCTGCCTTGTTTATGCGTCATTGGATTAAATGTCTTCCATCAACGCTGAACTAGATCTGGAAATTGTTAAAGCATCCTCAGGTAGATTTTATTGATTGAGAGGGCTTTGTCATTAGAGGTATTTAGGGTTAAATGTTTAACATAATTAAGAATATTGAATGTTCGGTGCAGGGCGCAGCATGTAAAGGCTCAGTCAAATATTTAATAATGCACTATAAAATTAGAATGAGCATCCTGCAATATCAGTTTATAGACATTTCATCACCACGGAATTGTTTTATTTATTTATTTAGATAGGGACAGATACATGTACACAGATAAAGTAAGAACAGAAATGTCATGTATGTGTCAGTGTTTATGGCAAATGCTGATTTTTCACACTTGTCCCTAGAATTGCTTTTACAGAACCAAAAAAGTAAAATATGTATATGCAGTATACATATTTTACAAAGAATGACCTGAGTACAGCTTGAAAGGAGTGCAGAAAAATATTGCACTGCTCATTAAAATTCATCTTCTTCATCTTATTATTATTATTATTATTATTATTATTATTATTATTATTATACTGTTACAGTAAGACATCAATTCTGAATAAACCACAAAAATGAAAAATACAAAAAAATATGTATATAAAAAAAGAAGTATATTTTAAAATCACACATCTAAACTCTGAAATTATGATAACTCGATGCTCAAAAGTTGATCACTTTGTAAATGATCACAATAAATGTTCTGCTATTGGATTGTTTTTTGAGCTGTAACTCAAATGTATTTATCCAAACTGCAACTGTGTCTGAAAAACTGAATTCCTACATGCACAAGGAAGTTTTAAAGTTCAATTTAAGATGCATGTGAAGAGCAAAACAGTCAGATTTTTATATGTGCTTGTAAACTAGAGAGAAAAAAAGTGAGAAAAAAAACTAAAAAAAGAAAAAAAAAAATTAAATACGAATATTTGCTCTTGTATGTGAAAACTACAGGTGAGTCCTATAAGTGATCATTGCACTAGTTTCTATTATTTTATATGTGCAAAAAAAACTGTTCTTTCATCATCGCAGAGTTCAGCTTTTGCCCGCAGCACCGAGCAAGAAACTGCCATTGCATTAATCTGTGGTGGAGATGATAAGATTTCTTCAAGCAGGCGAAGTACGGAGCTGAATGCCTCATGCTATCAGCATTGAATGATTTGCATCCACTTAATATTTTCAACAAACCCTGTCCAATCACAATCCACCCCCCCCACCCCCGTGCCTTTAGATACGGTATCGCTCGTCATGGTTAAAACAGCTGGTATTTATAGATCAGAAGAGACGTCAATCTGCTCACTATTAGGAGACTCATCCATTTTGATGCAGCAAATATTTCTGACATAACCCCCTTCTCCTTGAGTTCATTATGTCAAAGTGTCAGCGTGCATGGCAGGGCAAATCGGATCTTATTGAGGGAACATTTAAAGTCATTTAAAGTGATCATCTCAGCCACGCAGTGAATAAGATGATCAAGACAATCATGTTCATCTGTGGAAAATCTGGCAAAGACATAAAGCACAGGAGCCCAAATCCACCATGTATAATCTGTAAGCACCAGTGTCGCCCTGTGTTATCAAATCTGTGCGACACTTTTTCCAACTCGTTACCATTCGTCTCACGTCAGTCCAGCCTCCGCTTGACACTCACACTCACAGTCGGAGAATACAAATCGAGTGTAAATCTCTCATCTCCTTCTCGAGCACAGGGAAGAAGTGTCATATTCCAACTCTAATTCCAACTCTTCTCCTCCCAGTTCCTCATCACTCGGTTCCTCTCATAGTGTGAAATTGCAAAAGCGGTTGGATGCAGTTGGTATAGGTAGTGAGAGTTTTCACTATATTACTTAATCTTTTTTTTTTTTTTTTTTACAAGTCTTGCTACCTCTTGAGGATGAGGACACACAGAGAGAGAGAGGGGGGGGGGGGGATAATTATGGAGAGAGCCCACACAAGGAAACAGATGAGGTTTATATAAGGACGAATGAAACTGACAAACTGATCTAGGGCTTATACCGCAATACAGTCATTTTATATCACAATATAAACATTTTATTTGTCTTTAAGGTTTATTTTGTTTACATTGTCAGTTAAAATACTTAGAGAATGTTCCTGGTTTGCTCCAAAATCAGCTTTTAAAGTCAATAAAAATCATTATTTGACATTTATTGTTTTATTGACAGATGTATTTCGGTTGTGGGTGTAAAATTATGAAATTATGAAATTGTGGAATGGACTTGAAGATGATTTTAAGTTGTTTACTTCTCTGATGAAATTTAAAAAATGTCTGAAGTATAAGATCATTCAGGAATATTAAGTGGAGATGATAGATGTGTTTTTGTTTTGTTATTGATTCTTTTGTTATAATGACAATGCTCAATGATGTACACATTTAAATTATTGTAAAGCGGTGTGTTAGGTGAAAAGGATAGGGAAAAAACATAAGCCTCTGGCTTATTCCTTTTTTTGTTTTTTGGGTTTATTGTGGTTGTTGTACTGTGTATGGTGATTGCTGTGCAAACCAAAAATAAACCATTCATTCATTCATATGAACATGTATCAACATTGTCATTAGTGTGTAGTTACTCTGACATTAGTTAAGGATTTTTTCTGCATTCCTTTCTTATCTTCATTTCATTTTTCTATTTCACCCAGTGCTGGGCAATATATGTATCAAACTAATTCAATTAATCAAGATTTTGTTTTCTGAAAATGATGAAAAATGCCTAAATTAGAAAATTGAGAATTTCCTGCACAGCAAAAAATTTAAATACAACCTTTTGCTTCTTGTAATATATTGACAGTGAATGTGTTTCTCCTGTCATATATGGCATGTAGTTTTAGTAAAGACATTTTTGAGTTATGTTTTATCTTAAGTTCATATAGCCAGAAAACAATTGATTAAACTTGTGAATTGACTGTAACATTGGAAAAAAAAAAAAAAATCAAGATTTAATGTTATGAACATATTGTCCAATTCTTGTTGTACATATTAAATCAAGCTTCAACAACTTGAACAAAATTGTAGTCAAAACAAAAACATATAAAATGTATATTTCAATTAACTGAAAGTCATCACTGATCATTAACTGAAAAAATGTATACAATTATGTGTTTTTTTTCCAAGGATGCTTCATTTCTGATGTTATTGTGTGTTACCTTTGGTTTTACAATAATATTTTGATCAATTCTTCTACTGTATTGACTCGGATATAAAACAAGACTGATGTTTATCACATTATTATTGTACAAAATGTCCCAATTTTCACTTAATTTCACTCCTGCATATTTTATTGTTGAGTAAAAGTTTGACAACTGCTTTGAGTGTTTTACTTCTATATTACTAAAATGTCCAATATTAGGTGAGGTCATAAATAATAGGAATAATCATATGATCAGAAAAACAACCTTAAAACTTGTAAGAAATATATATATATATATATATATATATATATATATATATATATATATATATATATATATATATATATATATATTGTTTTATGTTTATCTTGATAATTGTCTGATATGAAATATTCGTAAGTGTGTCATATTTCAGCCTCACCAAAATATTACAGTTTCTATGATCTGGATGTGGACTTGAATGAAGTTTCCTGCACATTTTGATGATAAATTGAAACATGTTATAACTTTTTTTTCCTTTTTTACTTTTTGTCACAATTCCAAACATCCCACCTCAAGTCAGAGTATTTTGGCTGCATACATAAATGCATCCAGAGTGACCTTTGCATGAATCTGGCCCATTATCTCATAATGCAACGCCTGCAGTGATGCATTCAGGGTCGCGGCTACAGAATAGCGGTTCATGCAGACAAGCAGACTGTTGTGTGTGTGGTATAGAGGCAGGCGGCAGAGGGAGAGAGGGGATTGGAGAGACATTTCTGCCAAGAGGATTAGGAACCAGCTGCTGGATGGATGCAGATGAGTAGCACCCACTGCCCATCATCAGCACCAACTGAGACCCTCCACTGTCTCCTCTTGTGTTTTTCTACATTTTTCGCTCCCTTTTTCCCCCTCTCTCTCTCTCCCTCTCCCTCTGTCTGTGGTATTTCCTTAATGCATGTCTGTGGTTGTCACAGGGATTTGGCGCTGTCTATCACAGCATGCTCTACTCTATTAATCCATTTTAGAGGTTTTGGAATTCATCTCTTTTTTTTCCTGCTCGTGGCCTGAAAACGCTGCCTGAAAGACAAGTGGAGAAGGCAGCCCTCTTGAAATGTGACACAACAGAGTCTAGCTCACTTCCTCCCAATTCGATGTGATGAGAAAATGCCCTTGTGCCCTTTTTGTGATTTGTGGATAAAATGTTTCAGTGTGATGTAACAGCATGTATTACATCTCCTTAAGTCAGACGCAGCAAAACAAAAACACAAACAAGCTTGCAAAGAGATTTGTTTTTCCCAAGACTTTACAAAAAAAAAAGCTTTGACTCTATTCATTGCCCTGCTGCCATATATGCTCTTATTTATTCATTATTATTATTATTATTATTATTATTATTATTATTATTATTATTATTATTTATTCATTAATCTGTTATGGATCTGAATTTTCAGGTCACGAAGAGAGACTAGAATGGATGGAGGTGGAGGCCACAAATCTGGAAGGTCAGCTAAAAATGAAAACTTCCTACTGATTAAAAGACTACAGTTTTGTTTTTTTTTTTAAAGTACAGTTGTTGCTACTAAATGTATTCCTAAATGCTCCATCTTGTGTTGTTCTTCCACAGTCCCATTTACAAACGAAGCCCAGACATGACCAAGTCTCCCATGACGAAATCTGAGCAGCTCCTGAGAATAGACGACCACGATTTCACCATGAGGCCGGCATTTGGAGGTGAAAAAATGAACCATCCTTTTCATCTTTAGTGCTTGAAATTCACGTTTTGTTCATTTAAAGTAAAAAGACAATGCTCTACAAAAGCAGCACTAGTAGCTGAAATACAGAATATTCTTAATTACTGTATCACCAAAATGTGATATTAAGCCAGTAGTCAACACATTTTTGCATGATTTCTTTTAGATTTCTTACAACACTGCAAAAATCAAAATCTTACCAAGTGTATTTTTCTCATTTCTGGTCAAAATATCTCATCACACTTAAAATAAGACATAATCACCTAAAGAGTAACTTGTGAGATATAAGAACTTATTTTTAGACAATAGATCTTGAAAATGTTATTTCAAGAAATCTTACCAAGATAATTTTCACTTGTTCCATTGGCTTTTTTTTTTTTTTTTTTTTTTTGCTTAATTCAAGCTTTTTCTCCTTAATTCAAGATTTTTTATTTTTTTATTTTTTTATTTTTTGCTTAATTCAAGCAAAAAAAAAAAAATGCCAATGGAACAAGTGCAAATTATCCAATCCATCTTTATTTATAAAGCACTTTCAAACAACCATAGTGGACCAAAGTGCTGTACAGAAGAATAAAAGCACAATACAAATTAATAAAAGCATTAAAAAACATTACAATAAAATAAAATAAAATAAAACAAGTTAAAATATAAAAACAGAAACAAAATGTCAACATTGCATGAGTGCTAAAAAGCCAAGGAGAACAGATGGGTTTTAAGAAAAGATTTAAAAACGGGCAAATTATCTTGGTATGATTTCTTAACATAAGGTTTTCAAGATCTATTGTCTAAAAATAAGTTCTTATATCTCACTGAAAGGTTACTCTTTAGGTGATTATGTCTTATTTTAAGTGTGATGAGATATTTGGACAAGAAATGAGAAAAATACACTTGGTAAGATTTGGATTTTTGCAGTGAAGAAGAATGAACAATAAAATGATCACACTGAAGCACATTTTTCTGACTTCAAGCAATGAAAACAGTGATGTAAGATCCTTAAATCTAACAGATGTGCAACTGGTCTCTTATTTTCTGCAAACCATTTATTCATTTAAGCTTGCTACTGGTTAAATGTATTTATTTAACTTTATTTGACAGGAAAGAGATGGCTAACAAAGGCAGCAACAAAGTTAAAGCCACACATAGATGTCCTAAAACATCATATGAATTGCAAACTCTAATTAATATGTTAATATAATTCTTTCTTTTTTAAATATACTTTATCTTTATCTCCAAATTTTACAGTATACAGAATAAACAAATAAACAAAAAGAACAAAAAATAGACCACAACAGTTAGAGCATCTAGGTTCACCCTTTAGACAAATCAGGTTCAAGACAAATTAGGCAAAAAAAAAAAAAAGTCAAAATAAGCATATATAAGTATAAGTTTATACAGGTTCAAGAATTTCTTTGATTAACATACACGTTCTATTTTTCCCAATATTTTTTACATTTGTCAGTAGTGAGTCTTAATGAGAAGGTCAGCCTTTCCATGTCATAAGTTTCATTGACAACATGTGTCCAGTCCAGAAGTGTTGGCTGATCTTTGCACATCCATTTTCGAGTTAAGGCTTTTTTTTTTTTGCCCCTGCTATTAATATTAACAAAATATATCGGTCAGATTTCCTCATCTCATGTGGTAGGTTACCCAAATAATTCATGATAAAATCAATATGTTTAAATAATTCTGGCCAAATTTGAAGTCGACAGAATGAAATCTTTAAGAGTTCATTAAAATAATAAACATGAGTAAATCTGTAAAAATGGCCACAAAATTCAAAATGGCCAACTTCCTGTTGGGTTGACACTATGGGTGCAGAGACTTTTTGTAAATCTAGATGACATATATGTGTCCAGAATTTCTTTCTAATCAGTGAAAGTAAGCAGGAGCAGTAGTATTTAAGGGGAACTACAATCATTTTTTTACATTTGCGCACTGGAAAAAAATCAAAATCCTTCCAAGTGTATTTTTCTCATTTCTAGTCAAAATATTTCATCACACTTAAAATAAGACATAATCACCTAAAGAGTAACCTTTCAGTGAGATACTGAGAACTTATTTTTAGACAATAGATCTTGAAAATCCTATTTCAAGAAATCTTACCAAGATAATTTTCACTTGTTCCATTGGCAGATTTTTAAATTGCTTGAATTAAGCAAAAAAAAAAAATAAAAAAAAAAAAAATCTTGAATTAAATTAAGCAAAAAAACCCAATACAAAATAAAATCTTGAATTAAGCAAAAAAAAAAAAAAAAAAAAAAATCTGCCAATAGAACAAGTGGAAATTATCTTGGTAAGATTTCTTGAAATAAGATTTTCAAGATCTATTGTCTAAAAATAAGTTCTTATATCTCACTGAAAAGTTACTCTTTAGGTGATTATGTCTTATTTTAAGTGTGATGACATATTTTGGCTTGAAATGAGAAAAATACACTTTGTAAGATTTTAATTTTTGCAGTGTGAACGCTGTGAAATATAAAATTTTTTGCTTCTTCTGATGTGTTTACAAGTCTTCATGAGTTTTTGAGCATATTTTGTCCCCATAAAAGTGTGAGAGATGACGGCAAAGACAAATGACAATATTAGTAATCATAAAATGAGATGATTATAATAATTACAATAGCAGCTCCATCTTTGATTTTTTGGCATTCAGGCCCTAATAAAATGTTAAAATGTAAATAAACTGTAATAATATAAAAATGAATCAGGTAACGTATCTGTGGCCAGATGTGTGTACCTGCATGTTGTTTAAAATCTTTCTAAAAGTGTCCGATGAGACCAACTTCTTAAATTTCAGCTCATTTTTTAACTGATTCCAAGCAGAGTGAGTGCTGAATCCAACTCAGACAATGTTATATATATTTTCCAAAAATGAGATTACCTTTCTAATGAAAACATCCCTGACAAGATGATTTTTCTTTTTGGAATAAAAAAATCTGACTCATTATCATTATTATAATATAATCACTAAGGAAGCAAAACTAATGTGTTCTGTTGTATAAATGTGAGATGGGGGTGGGATTTAATAAGTTTTCTTCTTTCCACCCCTTTTTGAGCAATACTTATTGAATTTATCTTGTTATTACTAGTTTAAATGGCAATTGCTATTTTGTCTTGATCCCCTTTATTTGTTAATGTATAAGAATCAGAATCAGAATCAGCTTTATTGGCCAAGTATGTCAACACATACAAGGCATTTGGCTTCAGTTTTTACATTGCTCACGACATACAGTTCTGACATGAACCCAGAACAACATGTGGACCTAGAACAGTGGTTTCCAACCATTTTTGGCTCGTGACCCCATTTTAACATCACAAATTTCTGGCAACCCCAGACTTTCAAAACGGAGACTTTTTTTTTTTTGCTAAAATTAATTTGTTTTTGATCATGTAATCCTTTGCTATACTATGTTGTCAATAAATGTTAATTTTAGACAACATTTAGTCTATATAATGTATATTATTATGGATGGAGGCAGAAAAACCAGGTGTAGATTACTGCACAAAGTGAGAATTTTATTTTCCTTGGTCAGGATATGTACCGTCAGTCCAGCTTGGATTTACAAGGCTGACAATAAATACTGAACAAACAAGAACTCAAACTATGAATTATGAAAGAGCTGCAGCATCTGAAACCGACCACAATGAACATTTGAAACATAAACACAGTGCTTCAGTTTCAGTTTCAGCTTCATAGTTTGTCATCTCTTTTATGGATTGGGATAGTCACTGTCAACTCGCCATGTATTTTTTATTTGTAAGGTTTTGGTTTTTTTTTTTATCAATTACTAGAAATTTCAGGAGACCCCATTTGAATTCCAGGCGACCCCACGTGGGGTCCCGACCCCAAGGTTGAAAAACACTGACCTAGACATTATATAGACAAACATTTGACTAGAGACAAAGACAACAATGGGTTGAGATTTACAGTGGATTTATAATGTAACATGTACATAAAAAGGGCAAATTGGAGTTTTTATACAGTGAGTGGATGTGTGGATCCGATCTATTAAAATATATGTTTATGTTTATATTATTTACAGTGGGTTTTATATTGTAACATGTACAGAAAGGGCAAATTGAAGTTTTTATTCAGTGAGTGGATATGTGCAGGAATACAGTCAGTAAAATATATATGTTTATGTTTATATTTTTGTAGTGCAAATAGTTTTTAGAGTTTTTTACATAGAGCAAGTTAGACAGTTTTATACAGAGTGCATAATATAAGTTTGTGCGTTGGTGAATTGGAGTCATGTATCTGCTCGGATATTATATTTATTTTTTTCTTCTGCTCACAACAAATAAATGAATGAAATGAATGAATTATCAGACATAAGACTCCTTTGTTGTCTTCAAATTCCTTCTTTTGCATTAAAGCGACTGCATCTTGCGTTTCAAATCCTTCTGATCGAGGTCTGTACATTGGTCATTGCTTCGTCCTGTGAGCTAAGCTGTTCCTGCTCTTAATGAAACCATCCATGCAAGCTGTGCTGCAGTTTCCAGTCGCGCAGGCACACGGCTCAGTTCTTTACATCAAGTGTTAATACATGTCTTTTGCCTCGTATATTAGAGAGATTTGATGTCTGCTTTTTAGACTGCAGGATTATGTCGAGATAAAGGCGGGCTTTTGTCTTTAGCGGAAGATTGAAATGGAGTATACAGTTGATTTATAATCTGTAGCTGTCGTCGCCTTTTAGTTGCTTTATGAGGCAATAACATCACATGAACTATATTCCCTGTTACAACATGAGGCCGTTCACTTTGATGCTTAAGAGAGAAAACACGTGTTATTTTCATCAGACTAGGACTTTTTTTTTTTTTTTTTTTTAATCAGACCACAATCTGCTGCTGAAACAAACCAAGTGACCCTTCCAGAATCCTCCCCGATGTGTCCTTAAGTGTGCCTCTGTCTGCTACAAGTGGAGAAACAGAGCTGGATTTCATCCACTGCTGCATCAACTTTGATCCATTATTGTGACCTAATTGTATTTGTGTACTATTGGAGGATGATGCAGAGCAGAAAGCCTGAAATAGGTCAAAAGTAGAAATCCAGGCAGAGTGGCACCGTCATGGCACAAACAGTCGCTCTAAATTTGTTCGAGCTGCAGTTTGTTTGGGAAACATGAATTTGTATGTAGACTAGTTCTACCGGCTGCTATGGGTTTATATTTATGGGATGTATATCAAACCTAAAAGCCTGTTCAACATGCTCCCATGTAGAAAATAACTTGTTTTGTACTTGTCAGGCTTTGCTGACATGAATATATTTTTCTCCTCCAGGTCCTCCTATTCCTGTGGGAGTAGATGTTCAGGTTGAAAGTCTGGACACTATTTCTGAGGTGGACATGGTAAGAAGGAAATACTTTATCAGAGATTATTTATAACTGCATTTCCCAAACATTTAGGATTGTGGAATTAGTCATCGACAGAATAAAATGCACAGAAATGAAATGATGTGGAGTCATTTTCCTAATTCTTAATAATTGGTCCTGTTTAAAACGGCAGCTTTGTTTATTTCAAGTAAATATAGTGAAGTACAAAAACAGCCCTATATTAAAAAAAAAAAAAAAAATCCTAAATATACCTAAATTGTTATGGATTATGCAAAAATAAAAAATAAAAATAAAAATACTGCCAGTGGATTAAACACATTTTGACTGACTCAGTTTCTTGAAAGTAAAATAAAAATGGAAAAAAAGGAAAGCAAGGAAAGTGATTTAATATATCCTGTTAAATATTCATAACCACGAAACATGATGCAACTCTGAAGTAATGCTTTTAACACCAAATGTAAGTATTGTATGCCATTTTGTACTTGCCTTCATTTCATTTCAGAGGCAAATATTGTCAGTCCACTACATTTATCTGACATTTAAAGTTACTTTTTACATTAAAAACTTGTGATATATGATCTGATATCGTACTATATTACTGATCTACCCACTCATTTACAAATGATTGAAAATGGCTCCATACTGAGAAACTGTAACGTATATTTGTTTAATGATAAAAACAAAAATGTAATGCAGCATAATAGTATAACGCTTTGAAATGAACCATTCTGTACAGTGAGTAGGCCCTACACTGTAAAAAAATACAGTGTCAATATTTTAGAGTCAAACTATTTTAACCTAGATAGAGTCTTTATAGCTCTATGGAGAGTAAACCAGCTCTAACAGTAGAGTTAAATGTCAGTGTAAAGTTCTGCACAGATGCAGTGTAAAATTCAACTCTACAGAGTGAGATTAGTGCCAGTCTGCTGTGTTGGATTGTGGGTACTGGACTTTTTACTCGTTGTGTTCTATTTTATGTGCAGGGGTTCGGGGGTGGGGGTGGGGGTGGGGGGGGGTGTTGTGTTAATGTTTATTTAGGTTAATATGTCTGTTTTACAACATGCATTGGCCTTTTTATGTTTGTTTGTTTGTTTTTTTTTTATTTAATGTGACACTGTTAGTCAAACCTGTAGGCAGAACAATACTTTACTTTAATTGCATTAAAAATGTGGAGGACTATGCCCTTTCAAATTAAAAGCATGTCCCAGGATGATGGCAACACATAGAGCAAACTTATACCCTTCATGACCCCCACTTTTGGAACTCCTGCAAATCTACATTGTTTCATTATTAGCGTAGGGTGCAGACTGATGAAGAAAATAACACTATAAAGAAATAAATATTAAAACATTATAGAGTCATTTTAAAACTAAATTTGGAGTAAAAATAGCTCTATTAAGTGTAATCATATTACTCTCAACATTGTGAAAACACCACAGTGTTAAATATTTTTACATATTTCATTGTTGATTTTGACACTGAATTGAGTAGAATTAACTCTGAAAATTTGACACTGGCCATAGAGTACTCTCTCTACTCTAATTTGGAGTGGGGCCAAATGTTATCTGAAACAGAGTTAAATTCTTTTTTTTTTCTTTTTTTTTTTTAATATAGTGATTTATTCCGAACATGCAATGAAATTTAACATATATGCAAACAAGCAAAACATAAAAATACAAATATCAACAATCATAATCTTAGACAGAAGAACAGTACAATAGTTCCATTTACATGCCCGAAAAGGGGTGGGAAGAAGTGCAACTCATTTAATCCCACCCCCTCTTCCTAAAATATTATTAATAATATATATGTCCCTCTTCCTTTTACGTTACTCACATTTTACATTTTTTATGTGAAGCACTTTGTATCATGTTGTTTTAAAAAGTGCTATATAAATAAAGCTTTACTTACTTACTTACTCTTTTATATTTATATATCTATTCACACACACACACTCATTCAGCTCCCTAAGAGTTAAATTGACACTGTTTTTTACAGTATACTTTTATTTCTGCACAAGACACTTCTACTTGTTGTAAAGTATTATTAAAAGGTACTATTTCTACTTAAGGATCAGAACCCTTTTTTTTTTTTTTTTTTTTTTTACCTCTGTCTAGTTGAGCTAGAACAGAGGAGATCGTTCTTGTTTGCTTCACTGGTCTGATTTTGTGTGCATTCAGAAAAGTCAGTAAAAATAACAGACTTTATAGCAGTAAATAAAAATTTTTTTGGTACATTTGTGTCCTGAGGAGACACATTTCGCTTTCATGTCTTGAGCTGGAAAAGTCGTGAGCCCCAGCTTTAGAACAACACGGGTATACTTTTTATGAATAATAAATCTGTAACAGGATGACTTCGCTGTGTTGTTTCGTCCCTTCAGGATTTCACCATGACTCTGTACTTGCGTCACTACTGGAAGGACGAGCGGCTGTCGTTTCCCAGCACCAACAACCAGAGCATGACCTTCGACAGCCGCCTGGTGAAGAAGATCTGGGTCCCGGACATGTTCTTCGTCCACTCGAAGCGCTCGTTCATTCACGACACCACTACCGACAATGTCATGCTGAGGGTTTATCCTGACGGCAATGTCCTCTACAGCCTCAGGTTGAAACACAACAGGAGTCTGCACAATGTCACTGTGAAGCCTGTGTTAGAATAAACACTGATTTATTTATGAGTTTATGGAAAGATTGACTGCACACAAAAACATAAGCAACTAGAGGATGTTTTTTACTGACAGTACAAATACTAAAGGTCACCAGTGACTTAACTTTTCCAACTGGTGAAAAGTAAATCAGATAATGATAATAATTCATAGATTAGCAAACTCTACACATCATTGCTTTAACTACCAATTAGTGGGAACTGGAACTAATCCAGCACAAACCCCAAGGACAGACCTGTGATTCATTAAAATACAATGTGAGTTAAAGCAAAAAATATAAATAAAATCCAGGATTGTCTCATTTAATTTACTTTAATGGGTTCCTCCAAGGGCTTTCTAGTTAACAAAGCTGTAAATAGTAGAAAAAAAACTGTATAAAATTGCCAAAAAACAACAACTGTGTTATGGAGTTTGTCTGAGAATTAAATAGAACAAAAGTAAAATCAGGTTTGTTTTCTCTCATTGTTTTAATGCATCACAGTGAATAACAATAAAATATCTTTGCATAATGTTGGACTTTGAAAAAAACAATGGTTTTATAAGTCATATTTGAGATCACATACTCCTTCATCCTGCCTTGTTCAACTTATCTAAATCAAAGCATTTCTGATAATAATGAAAAAACTAGATAAATACTGAACTAAAAACAGTCAATTCCTGAATAAAATTAAGATAAGAGCTTTTAATCTCCATTTAAAAGTAACTAAAACTTGACTAAAATCATGAATCAAACTCATTTTAATTTGCACAGCAGTATTTATGCATTATTTATTATTAGGTTTTACTGTATTATCAGGTTTTACTGTTATTATTTTAATATAGGATTCATTTTTATAGGAGTTTTACCATGTATATTGCTGGTCCTGAGTGCTGATTTCGTTTCATGTATATACTACATGTAATGACAATAAAGGGAACCTTGAACTTCTAAAATATATATGTGTGATTCCACCTTAGCATATGCAGAAACTTTCTACAGAGTTTCATATGGAGTCATTTTTTGTAATCCTATTGAAACACAAAGTAACTGCAATGAAAACTTACATTCTTTGTCAGAGGTAAAAGGATTCGCGCTGCAACACCACAGGGAGACAATGAAACGAGGAAACTGTAAAAAATTACTTAACAGACAGAGGTGAACGGTGACAGGGATCAGGATTTCTGCTTCTATTTGGTACAAACTTGTCGATCTGTGTAATTTTTTCACTGTGTTGCTGCTGTTTTTCCTGCAGAGTCACTGTCACTGCCATGTGTAATATGGACCTGAGCCGCTTCCCTCTGGACACCCAGACCTGTTCACTGGAGATCGAAAGCTGTGAGTGCATTTGAGTAGGACATAGGAGTGTATTTATGGACGTTTGCATGAATATTAAAGCCAACAAAGGGCATCGGTTTAGTCTTGAACAGCACTTTAACTCTTTCATGCATGAATTATAAGAACCTTAATCAAGATTTTTTTCTCTGGAGTGTTTTTATTTGTCTTTAGGCATATAAAAACAATGCAATTGCTATTTTTATACTTTTATTTTATGAAACTATTTTTCATGGCGTTACAAAATGTCCACCATACTTTTAACTTTTGAAGCAAAGAAATGTGGATTTAACAACATCGGAAAATGATATACTGTGGGAAGACTATGCAATCTAACATTTTTAATGCTCCTAATCTGATGTTTTCTCACATTTTAACATATTCTAATACTAGTTGTTACTCACTTAATGGAGATATTATGCAAAAAAAAAAAAAAAAAACAACAACTGTTAATTACACTCTAAGAACAATTAGCAATTGATTTACACTAAAACATGTTACTGCAGATCAATCGATGAACAGTAAAGTTACACTAATGGTATGAATTGAAGTTGAAATACAGCCAGTGATGCATGGCATCCAATTTAGTGGATCTGATTAATTGCAAATTTCTTCCAATATGAAATAAATATCTGGAATTTTTAACACTGATATTAATCCTTAGATGTTACTGGATGCTAGCATTTTTTTCTACTTACAGGGGTGTCCTGATATAGAAGGATTTACAAGATATTCCTGGGATGTTCAGCATTTCTGACTTCCTGTCAGCCATCTTGGTTATGAGTTAAAAAAAAAAAAAAAAAAAAAAAAAACCACTTCCCATGACTGGCCAATAGGTGACAGTGTATGGGATCATGTACAAGCGTCCCACTGTGTTGGCAACTAAAATGTCAAACCCATAAATATACAGGAGAACAGCTTTTGAATAGCTGTCCACTGTACTGACCACTATGCATAAAGGGTTATCTCAAGCAGAAAGACATGGAAAAAAAGCTGATCATATTTTTATTTTTTATTTTTATTTTTTGTAATTATTTTTTATGACCTAAATCAGTGGTTCCCAACCTTTTTTTGGCTTGTCACCCCATTTTAACATCACAAATTTCTGGCAACTCCAGAAATTCAAAACAGAGACTTTTTTTTTTTTTTTTTGCTAAAATTAATTTGTTTTTGATCATGTAATGGTTTTCTTTGCTATGTTGTAAATAAACATTAATTTTAGATGACATTTAGTCTATATAATGTATATTATTATGGACGGAGGCCGAAAAGCCAGGTGTAGATTACTGCACAAAGTCAGAATTTTATTTTCCTGGGTCAGGATATGTACAGTCAGTCCAGCTTGGATTTACAAGGCCGACAATTAATACTGAACAAACAAGAACTACATCTATGAATTATGAAAGAGCTGCAGCATCTGAAACTGACCACAATGAACATTTGACAGATAAACAGTACCACAGTGCTTCAGTTTCAGCTTCACAGTTTGTCATGTCTGTTATGGATTGGGATTGTCTCTGTCAACTCACCATATATTTTTATTTGTAAGTTTTTATTTTATCAATTACTACAAATTTCAGGCGACCCCATTTGAAGTCCAGGCAAACCCACTGGCAAAAACACTGACCTAAATGAAGTGTTCTTAAATCCTTACAGGAATTATACATTAGTAGAAAAAAGTCACAATCTCAAATATTATCCTGAAGTATTTGCAGAAAAATCTTTGTGTTTCAAAAGGTGGGGCTGCATCAGACAGACACAAACAAATGCATTTTTTTTTTTGTTAATTGTTTACAAGAAAGAGTTACAAAACTAAATTCTTGACAGTTTCAACATGTCATGCCATGGCCGTGTGGATGTATTTCATTATCTTGCTGAAACATCCAGTTTTGACCTCGATGGAACTGAGCATGTGCAGAAAGGAGCATTTGGGTTTGGAGAATGGAACAATATATGGCAGAGTTCAATGACTTAAGAGTGATTCTTAATGCAAAATATCACAAATGCATGGGGTGTGTAGAAGCCAATAATGTAATAATAACAACCAATAACGTAATAACGGCTGATAATTAAAAAAATAAGCTAGTTTTAAAATGTAATAGGCCAATAACGTAATATCTGGCCAATAATGTAATAAAAGTCCTGAACCGATAATGTAATAGCTTTTGGCCAGTTACGTTATAAATTATTACGTTATTGGCTCAGTTATTACATTTGCAGAGAATTTTTTTTTTTTACCAGGCCAATAACGTAATAACCAGCCCATAAGTTATAATGTTATTGGCCAAAAGTTATTACGTTATCAGTTCAGGACTTTTATTACGTTATTGGCATATTACATTTTAAAAATGGCAAATTTATTATGTTATCGGCTGTTTGTACATTACTGGCTTCTACAGGGTGTCCATTGTATTCATGTATTATACTGTTAGTCCTATTAATCTGATCATTATACAGGGTGTCCCATAAGTCTCCATACATAGGAGACATAATACATATGGTTCTAACATGTATTTCTTTATATTTCTTCTTTATAGTTCTTCAGCAGTGGAGGACACGCATTGAAATGTGTTCCCGACAAAATGGCAGTCATATAGAGCATATTATATAAATAAAAATGGTTTATGTCAAGAAACGTTTATTTTTCCTATGTATGGAGACTTATGGGACACCCTGTAGAATACATGTGTTCTATATGCACATATTTGGGACTTTCCACATTAACTAAAACAGTTCTATCTGGCTCACATTACAATGACTGCACTAAATTCCTTTTTCTGTCAGTAATATGACAACATCTCCTACTACTTCTACTAGTTCATGATGAAAATAAAATTCGTTGGTGTTGGTATATGTAATAAACATGCAGATCTGTCCTAATTTCAGTCTAAATCACAGCTGCAATCTCAACCACACTCTGTAAAGCTTCGTTCAGTGGCCAAAATGATTGTCCACACGTCGTGTTTTATGCTACGCTTTAAGGCTTCAGGACAAACTACTGTCGGAGAAGCTCTGAGACAGAGTGTAATAAACACTTGAGTTTTCCGGCGCTGCTTTTGGGGATTTGGAATTTTTTTTTTTTTTTAAAGTGTTGTCTTCCTTGTTGTGCTTTGTTTGTGTGTACTTCTATTTTTTGTATGCCTCCCCTCCAGATGCGTACACTGATGATGACCTGATGCTGTACTGGAAAAAAGGCAATGAGTCCCTGAACACTGACGACAGAATATCTCTGTCCCAGTTCCTCATCCAGAAATTTCACACCACCACCAAGCTGGCTTTTTACAGCAGCACAGGTAATTCGCAGGCCTTTTTCCCACCGAACTGATTATGCAAATGGACCAAATGTGTCCGTCGAGCATGCAAAAAGTACATGACAATTGAATTACAACATCAATGAATTCTTTTCTACTTTATAAGCCGTTTTTCGATTAAGGATCAAGTGCTCCTTTACATGTAATTGAAGTCCTTTGCATGTCACACCAGGAAGAATATACTAATATTTAATCCTTGCTCTGCAATGAACTGAAAACCAAACTACTGCCAACCACTTGTAGGCTGCTGGAAAGCCAGTGTAAAAGCCCCCCAGCTTTTTTATGTCACTTTCCAGCTCAAAAGTGCAACGTGAAGCGTAAAAGGGATTTTGTCTTCTATCTTTTCCTACCAGAATAGCTGAGAACCTCTGCCTCAAGTCTTTGTGCAGTGTATCAGCAGCTAACATACGAGGCGCTCGCTGTAACGGTAATATTCTCTTTCGCAGGCTGGTACAATCGTTTGTACATCCACTTCACCCTGCGGCGCCACATCTTCTTCTTCCTGCTGCAGACTTATTTCCCTGCTACTCTGATGGTCATGCTGTCCTGGGTGTCCTTTTGGATTGACCGTAGGGCCGTCCCTGCCAGGGTCCCTTTAGGTAGGACAGATCCTCTTCTCAAAGACCTAAAGGATGAGTCACAAAATGGGGGAAACCAGGGCTCATTCTTTAAAGGATACAGTGCAGGGGCTTGTTTTTTGTTGTTTTTTTTTTAGCTCAAATAAAGCGATGTTTACTTGCACTGTCAGTGGTTATAAATATGACCTGAAGGTTGTTTAATAATTGATATACCAGATATATACTAGTATGCTTTAGCAGCAATCTAGTGATGCAACACATATTCTGTCGCAATTATTACATAATCACTTTATCATAATTACCCCGCCCCCCCAAAGGGGAGGCAAGGGGTATTGTTTTTGGTTCATTTTGTTTGTTTGTTAACACTCTAGCAGCAAAACTATTGGCTGAATTCATACCAAATTGGGTTTATAGATTGCCAGTGACCCAGAATAGATCTGATTACACTTTGGGAAAAATAGGTCAAAGTTCCAATTTTTTAATGAATTTTTACAATATATTTTTTTCCCATTTCTTATAATTGATGAAATTCGAATGTCTGTAGCAGCAAAACGATTGGTTGAATTCATACTAAACTGGGTTTATGAATTGCCAGTGACCCAGAATAGGACCCATTTAAGGAAAAGTAGGTCAAAGTTCCAATTTTTTTAAATTAATTTTTAAATTCTTTTTTCTTCTCCCATTTACTTATAATGGGTGAAATTTCACGTCTATAAAAACATATGTTTTGTTTCAATTTACTTCAAATTTGCCACATATATAGAGGCAATTAATAACATTAATTAAAGTAACATGATGACATCAGCTGAATCGATGCCAAAATAAGCTACAATATGTATGAGGGGTGGGGTTTGTTTTACCTGGCAACACTTTTTATGTTTATAGTTATAATAATCATCTCCATTCAAATGTATAACAACAGCTACATGAAGTAAAAAAAAAAAAATCACTTCTCAACTCTATTCCTGCATAATTTTCCACCATTCTACAGTTCTGCTACTTTTTTTTCTCTTGCCCCTTCCATCTTCAGGTGAATTAATGTCACTGTCAGTAATGTCTTTGTATTTTTAAGCTATTTATATCAAATCTGTCATGTGTAATTTTTGTTGACAAAGCCAAAAACACACACAGAAATCTGTTTTTTAATTTAGGTGTTAGTGAATCATCAATCATCAATCATCAATAAATGACTCCTTTTCTCCATTAGGTATAATTATGTGCAGAAATAAACTATTTTCACAATTAAACAAAATGAATGGCATAAAATATCAGAAAATGACAAATGAATCACTATCACAAATGCTTGTACAATAATTAATCGTCAACTAAAAATGCTGTTGTGAGATATTGCAATTTGGCAAAAATCTGAGTTTACTTTTTAATTATAACAAACAGTGTGACCTGTAACACCGATCTACTTTTTTTTTTTTTTTTTTTTTTTTTAGAAATTATATAAATATCTGCCAAAGATTAAATGTGCTAAATGTCATGTATTTTAATAAGATTAATTAGAAAACAAATGACAAAAGTGCTGGTTTGTTGATGTTTTCAAGGTATATGATAAAGTGTTACTATACATATTTATTGTTTTTTGCACATTTATACAATAGATTTATAAATCTTCCACTAGATAGAACCTGTAAAGTGAATGTATTGTCATGTGCAGACAGTGTTTTAAAGTAGATGTTTTATCTCTGAGACAAATATTCTTTTTGGAGTTAAACCCATTCTATCGTTAATTCTATAAATTCACATTTTGACCCAAGGCTGTATTTTGGACACTTCATCCAACCAACATTTTTGACTTAATTTTTCTTTTTCAGTGACTCACATGTGGTAAAATTTCACTGCTTTTACTCTGGAAGCATTTGACTTGTAGACCAGTGTAATTTATCTCAGTCCCTATTACATCCAACAGCAGAGCAATAGTTATGTGCATTTGCATACACAAATATAATGTGTCATATGCTTGTAAAACCAAGAACCACTAACAAAACACCTGTTATCAGCTGAAAACACTACCTTTCAATATGTCAAAGGATTAATTTAACACAGGGAAGGAAAATTATGCTGACACTCAGTATTGTTGAAAAATAAAAATCTATTTGTACATCTATGAATAATATTTATTTGTCACCCCTAACTATTGAAATGGCGTTTTCTGTTAAAAATCTTTTCCCAGGATAGATGAACCACAATTTGCATTTATCTGTGCTCAGAATAGAGACACAGAGGGAATTTGGATTGCAAATAAAAATGGCAATGGGACAAGTAAAGTGTTAGAAACCTGACATTAGCCAAATATCACTTAATTAGTTACTAACGCATTTGTTAATTTATAATATCATCAATTTGTCAGCATTTACCTAACTACTGTTAAAGTGCTTCAGTTTAACCTCCAGGAATATAGCAGATAACTGACATTTGGATACTTCATCTAGTAGAGCTGCATAGATTTAGATGATAAACCAGCGCTGGCCTATGACCAACTATCAGGCTTCTCATCTGAAAACATAAAATCTCACTCAGAACTCCTAGAATTTACAACATTTTTATAGTTAATTTAACCCATAAAGACTCAAACATCCACCATCGACCACGAGCGTCCACTGATCTAAAATGTTCAATACCTGTGATCCACTAATCTTATCAATACATGTAAATAATTGGTGTAAAATGCAGTTAGTCATCTTTTCATGGTCATCAGATATGACCCATCTGGATGTTCAGAGGCTCTGTAGTTACCGTTGAAACACCGTCATCTTCTACAACATTGATTCATCCGTAAAATCCATTAAGTTTGATCAATGACAGTGGATGGAGACACTTGGATTATGTTCAGTTAATGATATATTTTACAGAAAAAAGTCACTTTTTCCTCCATTTTCTCTGTTTTTGATATTATAACATTAACTTTAACTTGAGCTTTTATGGACATCAATCATGATCTGTAAATTAAATATAGGAAAACACCTGATTTTCACTGAAGAATGCAAAATACTGAGCATAACATTACAATAAATGGTGATAAATCACTTAAGAAAAGTTAAAAATAGAGAAAAAAAAAAAATCTGGAAACTGCCACAAAAGTAGCACTGGGTCTTTATGGGTTAATAAGAAAAGATATTATAATACTTTTACTGTACAACTCAACATGTGGCAATGACAGTCAATGGTGACGCTTGGTTTTATGTACAAATATTGATATCTTTGCTGAAAAAAGTCACTTTTTCTTCAGTTTTCTCTGTTTCTAATATAATAACTCTTAATTTTAATCTGAGCTTTTATGAACATTTATATGATCAGTAATTAAATATAGGAAAGTCAATTATTT
Source organism: Sphaeramia orbicularis (assembly GCF_902148855.1). Lineage (NCBI taxonomy): Eukaryota > Metazoa > Chordata > Actinopteri > Kurtiformes > Apogonidae > Sphaeramia > Sphaeramia orbicularis. The sequence goes on along the minus strand of NC_043978.1, from coordinate 24,233,146 downwards.
ACATGGGAGAAAAAGCATAATAAAGAGGAAAATATTATAATAATTAGTGATAAATCACATAAGAAAGGTTAAATAGAGAGAAAAATGCATTTGGGAACTGCCACTAAAGTAGCACTGGGTCTTTATGGTTTAAAGGTTTGGGTTTTTTTTTGGTTGATTTTGCTTTGAATTAGAATTTCAGTTCAACTGTTTATAATCTAGCATCTAATAAAACCAAAATGGTACATATCCAGCATATATTTTTTTTTTAATTTTACCTTGGTTGATTAATTGGCTCTCTGCTTTTACTGTAAGTTAACTTTTAATCTAGATTGTTTATTTCTAACAGGTAATAAAAATCAACAAAACAAGACTTTATGAGAACACATGATATAAATAGTAAATATCATGTCAATAACACTGCATTCTCATGAAACACAAACTATTGACAGTATATCTTTAAAAATATTATCAGTCGCCCTCTTCTACATATATTTCTCTCCATATATCTTCTAAATCTAGCAATTCTCAAACATTTTACATGCAACCCAGCAAAAAAACAACTACCACCATTATGACCACTAATAAAGTAGTGCTCTACTTCATTCAACTATGCACAGTAATAAAAATGTTTTTTTTTATTTTTCACTGCTGATTGGACCCAACATTCTGGATTTTTAATATATTATAGTTTTTGCTACCTCTGCTTACATTTTTCACTATTTATATTCTAACTGTTCATTCATCAGCATTAAATAGGCAGATATTAACCTTAAAATATCACAGAAAATGAATCATTTATATTAAATCCAATGTCAGTCATCTCTCGGTTAAGGGTTTTTTTTTGTTTTTTTTTGTGGTTGTATGTATACTTAGAGAATAATGTGATTTTTAATTTAATTTCATGTTTTTTATATATTGACATTCCTCAGTTTACCACTAGAGGGAGCATCTGTCCCACCAGTTATGCCCATAACATAATTCAAAAGCTATAAATGTGAAATATTAATTAAAAACGATACGATATTTTTTTTAGAATCGATAAAACACAATATCATGATACTCAATATTTTCAATCTTTTTTTTTTTCCCAACCAATTAATTTTTAATAGGGCATAAAATGTAAATCTACCTCATATTTTTTCTGGTTTCTTTTGGGGGCGTGAGCTGGTTGTGCAGTTAAAAGTTCTGGGTTGCAGGCACAAAGTCAGGGCTCTTGTGTTTTTTTGCTAAATATAGAGTAGATGAGACTCTAAACTAAAACTGTGTGTGATTAAAGTGTTTGTGTTCTGGGCTCCAGGCATCACCACTGTGCTGACCATGAGTACCATCATCACCGGGGTCAACGCCTCCATGCCCAGGGTGTCCTACATCAAAGCGGTAGACATTTACCTCTGGGTCAGTTTTGTCTTTGTCTTCCTCTCGGTGATAGAGTACGCGGCGGTCAACTACCTCTCCACTGTCCAGGAGAGGAAAGAGAGGAAGCTGAGGGAGAGAGTAAGTGTGGTTTTCACTGTGGCTGTTAAATATTGAACTGCATGAAACCATAGTAACGAACAGGCTGGTTAGAAATCATCAAAACTTGTGGAATAATCCTTAGTGAGAGTTGAATTTTTACTTCCAGTGTTACAACAGAGGACGTGATTCATACAAGGCATCAGTGTATGAATGTGTGGCAACTAAAGTTCACAAATAAGTCAATCTGTTCTGCTCCTAGATTTATAAAACTACTTCATAAACTACCATGATGTCTACATTTGTACTGACTCTTCCATTGTCAGAGTATTGTTGAATTAAATGCACATAATGTTAATCAGAAATAGAATAACATTAACAATCCCTTCCATCAATGATAAGTAACATTAACTGTTCACCAACTAACAAATACAGGGTGACACGAAAAAACGGGAACTTTTTAACAATCCAATAAAACCGAGAGTGATGGAAGAAAAATATTTTATTCATAGTAACTGAAACCTTAAAACATGCCATTTAAGAAACAATGATGGAATTTTCATTTTTTAAAAATTACTTCCTGTAGATGGCGTCCTCCTGTACGAATGCATTCTTGAAATCTGCTGTTGAGATTCCTCATTGACCGCTGCAACATCTCAGCTGGGATACTGTGAATTTCATCCTGAATTCTCTGTTTTAACTCATCCAGAGTTCTTGGTCGAGTCGTGTCTCCCTCGGAACGTCGGAACTCCCTCTGCGCAGCTGTCAAACTATCACCGTTTTTATAAAACATATTTATGGCTAACGCACTCTGTTGCCTGTTCCACTGATCCATGGTTACTAAAATGGGGGTGTGTTTACTTGCTCAAGGTCACTGTCTCGCGGTGCTGCCACTTGCTCATGTCTGCCAATATGCACTTCAAAAATTCCCGTTTTTTTGGGTCACCCTGTACTAACAAATACAAGACTTACTTTTCTGCTGTCAAAACAGTTTTCATCGTGTTCCATCATTTTCGTGTCGTTACGTCTGTTTCATTATTTTGGTTTTGTCTTTTAAATCATTTTCTTCTTTTATCTTTTTTTGTCTCATGTCGTTTACATCATTTTCATCTTTGTATCTTTTGGGTCGTTGTCATCTTGTTACAAGTCATGTGATTCTTTTTCGTAAAAAAGATGGAACAAAATTTTTAATTTTTTGCCTTGTTTGGTACTTTGAGTACATTTCATTTCATAATATCTCACATGACTGAGGCCTCTCCTCTATGTTATGAGGTGTTGGTGAGGTCAGAATATATAAACTCGTCCAGATAACAGTCCCATGGAAGATTATGGCCACTGAAAAAAGAAAACAATTAAGGTCCAATATTATATTTTTTTATTATTATTCTGAGAAAAAAGTCAGAATTCAGATTTTTTTGTCGGACATTCAGGGAGAGTATCACTTTCGCTTTCTGGCATACAGGAGGAGTACAGCAGGCTGACATAATGATGGATTTAGGTGACTTTATACACGTCCGAGGGGTTCCGGAGGAAGCAATTTCACTATTAGATGAGCAAAAGGAAGGGAAATTGATGTTAGTGTCTTTTTCTTCAGATGTACGTACACAAGTTTGAAAACATAACATTCTCTGACCTTTTTTTGTTCATCTAATAGTGAAATGGCTTCCTCCAGAACCCCTCAGATGCATATAAAGTCACCTAAATCCATCATTATGTCAGCCTGCTGTATTCATCCTGCATGCCAGAACGCGAAAATGACACTCCCTGAATGTCATAAAAAATAAAAATAAAAAAAAATCAGAATTCTGAGAAAAAAAGTCCGAATTCTGACTTTAATTGCAGAATTTTGACTTTAATCTCAGAATTCTAACCTTTTTCTCAGAATAATTTAAAAAAAAAAGATATATTGGACTTTAATTTTTATTTTTTTCCCCAGTGGCCCTAATCCTCTTCCATTTTAATTAAGAAAATAAATTCATGTCACATCATATTATTATTACTTGTGATCATAACTTTAGAAGCAGTTCTAAAACTAAATACAGAAATTTTTCTTAATGATGAATTTAATGGTTGAAAATGAGTTGCAACCAAATGAATGCAAAAATTCAATATTTGTTCCCATACACATATCTGAAATCTGCATCAATGTCTTGTTTTCAGCCGTTTGTAGATATTAGCTGACTCCATTTCTAAGTTAATGACTCCTGCTTACTTACTTGCGTCTCTTCTGCTCTTCTACAGCAGTAACAGTGTACAACACTAGCTACCATGAGTTTAAAAGTGTAATCAGCTAATATAAATAAATGACACAAAGGCATACGAGTGTGCACTAATTTTAACCCATAAAGACCCAGTGTGACGTCTGTGTTATTTTTTCTCTATATTTAACCTTTCTTAAGTGATTTATCCCCATTGATTGTAATATTATCCTCTTTAGTTTGAGTTTTTTCCAGTGCAAATCATGTATTTTCCCATATTTAATTCACTTAATTCATTTAATTCAAAGGTTGTTATATCAAAAACAGAGAAAACTGAAGAAATAGTGACTTTGTCAGTAAAATCTATCATTAACTGATCATAAACTAAGTGTCTCAGTCCACTGTCATTGTTCAAACTCCATGGGTTTTACTGGTGAATCAATGTTGTAGAAGATGACAGCGTTTCCACAGTAACTACAGAGCCTCTGAACGTCCAAATAGGTCATATCTGATGACCATGAAAAGATGATAAACTGTACTTTACACCAGTTATTTACATGTATTAGTAGATCAACAGGGATTAAACACTTTATATCAGTGGATGACTTTGGTAGATTGTAGATGTTTGGGTCTTTATGGGTTAAAACAACACCTCAGATGTTTGCAGCTGTGCACAGAACAGACAGAAAACTTAAAATACTCAGAACCACAAAGATTCACACAAAAACTCTCGTAATAACATCCTAAAGTTCTTCAGTTGCTGCTTCCAACTACCTCACGTACCCTCTTTGCAGTGAAAATCCTCAGTGATAAGGAAACTTTTCAAGGCCAGTGCAGATATGAACCAAATCCAGGCAAAAGTGGACCATTAATAGCTCTTAAAATCAGCACACGGCAAAGCTGACCTAATTTCAGACTAAAATATTTTATCTATTAAATTACACGAAGCTGGTAGAAATGCAAGTTAATAATTTATGCGCATTTCCAATGAACAGATAAATATTTTCTAAATTGGCCCTTTTTAAGCTGCTCTTCGGGCTACGGCAAAGAATTTCTGGGACTGTGTACTACATTACTGTTCTTCATCTGCCAAATGCTGTGGCATATGGAGCCAAATTCCTCACGTACCCTGAGGAGCATTTCCAGCATAAACATCCTTCTATGAATGCTTCATGCCAGTAAATGAAGTATTTTAAGGCCTGGAGTGTGAAGAAAAATGATCAACATTTACGAAGCTCAAGTATTTATTTACTAGTTTTTGTTTTTGCTGAGTTTTTGCATTATTGACTGTAGTATACAGACTCCTTTTGCTTCTTTTCCAACTTTTGCCAGAGGGTTGAAATAACGAAGCATAAATACTCTGTTCTTCAATAGTTTTTTCAAGTGTCTGGGTGTTTATTTTTCTGACTCTGTTTACTTTTACTCCCTAGATTTTAACACAAATATCTGCACAGGCTCATTACTTAGTTGTAATATTTTTATTTTTTTTATCTTTTTTTGAGCAATATAACATTACATACAAAGAAGTGGAATTACAGTGCATTCATTATACATTGCCTTTTATATAATTTCCCCCCCCATGCCCAAACCAACCCCAAGGCCCTCCGAGAAGGGGCAACAGCAGGAATAAGAACATTATAACAAAGTCTTTGTGCAGTAGAAAATCAATTAAGTACAAGCAGTAACAAATCTGTGATATGCGATATCTGTGAGGTTTTTTTTTTTGGTTTTTTTTTTTTTACTTCTTATTGTATTTATTATGTGATTTTTGTTTATTTTTACAATGTTTTTATGTCAGATGAATGTACCTTTTAGGATTGCACTTTTTAATCTCGTTGTACAGTGACAATAAATATATATTCTATTCTAAACAAAAATATTAATTGAGCCAACGGAAATAGATGAGAATAAAAATAAATTAGTTAATTTAAAAAATAAGAAAAAAGAATAAGAAAAAAAAAAAATAGACATAGCTTGTAGATACATGTGCCCACTTTAAAATATTAGGCATTACATACATGTATCAAATGTAAAAATAATTGGTAGACAGAATGAATTAAGACAAAAAAACAACACCTAAACAAACACAAAAATAGAGAGTTCTAATACATTTTGAGGAATTATCCATTATTTTTATTCCAAACTTAAAGATTTCATTTTAATCCATAAAGACCCAAACATCCATCGTCAACCAAAACCATCTACTGATCTAAACTGTTTAATACCTGTTGATCCATTAATCTTATCAATACATGTAAATAATCGGTGTGAAATACAGTTTGTCGTCTTTTCATGTGACCCATTTGGACATTCAGAGGCTCTGCAGTTACCGTGGAAACACCGTCATCTTCTACAATATTGATTCACTAGTAAAACCCATGGAGCTAGATCAATGACAGTGGTTGTAGACGCTTGTTTTTACATTCAGATATTGACGAACTTTGCTGAAAAAGCCATTTTTGCAACAGTTTTGATACAATAACCTTCAATTTTACTCTGAGCTTTTATGAACATACATGATGAGTAAATTAAACATGACAATACCAGATTTTAACTGAAAGATGGAGAGGGTATTGTGATAAATTGCGGGAAAAAAAAAATTACTTTGGACGGAAACACTTGTTTTATGTTAAGTTACTAATATATTTGCTGTAAAAATAACATTTTCTTCAGTTTTCTCTGTTTCTAATATAATAACCCTCAACGTTAATAAGATAAGATATGGCTTTATTAGTCCCACAAGGGGAAATTCCAGGTTTACAACAGCAAAATACAAAAGCACACAAGACCAAAAAAAAAAGTGCAAAATCAAAAATAAAGACAAAATCAAAAATCAAAAAAGCTATGTACAATTTATAGCTGTGCACATGCTGATCATGCCACAGGTTTGATATGGATATGGTTTATTGCACGGTTAAATCTATCATTTACTGAACATAAACCAAGTGTCTCCATCCACTGTCATTGATCAAACTTAATGGATTTTAGTAGTGGATCAATGTTGTAGAAGATGACGGTGTTTCCATGGTAACTACAGACCCTCTGAATGTCCAAATGGGTCATATCTGATGACCATGAAAAGATGACAAACTGTATTTTACACCAATTATTTACATGGATTGACAGAATTAGTGGATCAACAGGTATTAAACATTTTAGATTAGTAGGTGCTCTTGGTGGATGTTTGGGTCGTTATGGGTTAAACTAGTTATAAAAATATTATTGCACAGAATTACTGAATGAATGGTTTATTTTTGGTTTGTACAGTAATCACCACACACAGTACAACAACCACGATAAACACAAAAAAAGGAATAAGCCAGAAGCAGAAGCTTATTTTTTTGCCTATCCTTCTCACCTGACACACACTGCTTACATTAATTTAAATGTGTACATCACATGTACGCATCATGTGTATTTGGAGCAGTTTCTGTTGTATCATCTTGTATCATCCTGTCATTAATCTGAGCTTTTTATGAAAATCTACATGATCAGTAATTTCAATGAGACAATGCATTATTTTTATTGGAGAATAATATAAAAAAAATATGATAAATTGTTTAAGAACTGTTAATATGAGAGAAAAACATCATTTGGGAACGACCACAAAAGTAGAAGTGGGTCTTTAGGGGTTAAATGGATGGAAAAATAAGTCATAAATGGATGATCCCCTTGTGTTTCTACTGTTGAATATTATATAGGGCAAATATAGCAAGGCAAAAAGATGCAATAAGCTGAAACACACATGAAACAGAGACTGTGCTGCACAGAGAAGGTGTCATGTTATTTCAGATTTTGCTGCTGACGTTAAAAGAGTATTGGGTTATAAACAATAAAATAAAATTTAAGACTGATAAAGGTCATGTTCAAGAATAATTTAGAACCAATAATATTGACCAAGCGTATTCTTTTCTCAATCCTTTAAAAATAGTTTTCATATTATATGAACATGATGTGAAGTTCAGTTAAATTTCTACAGAAACAGCCACAATAGAAGAGTTCTGCTTCAAGGCCTTAGTCTCATTTATGTCTCAAACTCTTCTCTCAGATTCAGACAAAGAAGATTCAGGATTTTATTCCAATAGTCACGACTGCAACTACAGAGATGACAGTACATTGACATTGCATGGTCAGATTTGTTACTATCAACAATGTGATTCTGAAAAGAATCAAGAATCTCTTTTTGGGATAAAAACACATAAAACAAAAATATACACCTACTACCTTTAGGATTGTAAAAATGATTGATATTTTAGTCACGAAAATGAACTGGTTTGGTCATATCATACCATAACCCACAGGTGTCAAACATGTGGCCCGGGGGCCAAATCCGGCCCACCACAGGGTCCAGTGTGGCCCGTGGGATGAATTTGTGAAATGCAAAAATTACACTGGAGATATTAACAATCAGTGGTGTCAAAATCATTTTATTTCAGGTTCCATACATACACATACAGACCAATTAGATCTCAATTGGGTCAGACAAGAAAAATACTATTATAATAACCTATAAATAATGAAAACTGTAGATTTTATCTTTGTATTAGTGTAAAAAAAAAAAGTAAAAATTACATCAAAGTGTTTACATTTTAAACAAACTATCCTTTTCACTTAAAATGTGAATAACCAGAACAAAAATGAACAATGTGAAATGTCTTGAGAAGAGTAAATGCAATTTTATCAGTATTATACCTGTAACTAAATGCTTTGTGTATTTGTAATTGTAAAGTAAGTTATAATGCACATGTGTAAATGATAAACTGATAAACTGAGGCAGAATATTGTTAAAACTGCACTTGTTTTTCTAGCTGTTCACGTTATTCACATTTTTAAGGAAACGTTGTAGATGTAAACATTATCATAATGCAATTTTACTTTTTTCACTGATTTTCTTTTACTGGTCTGACTCATTTGACTTCATATTGGGGTGAATGTGGCCCCTGAACTAAAATGAGTTTGACACCCCTGCCATAACCTGTGTAGTATTTTAAAAACTTGTTTCCCATAATTCACTTGCTGTGTATCTGGTGTAGTGTCTGTCTTTGACATTTATTTTTATTTTATTCTATTGGTTTATTTAATAGGGATCATGCATATTTATGAACATTGTTGTATAAAAATTACACCCCCCTACACATGATTTGATCTTCACTAGTTTGACTATATTTCAATACTTTCAATTCCACTTTTACTTCAGATGTTATTAAAGGTGGAGGTTTTACTGTGTCACATGATTTAAGGCAGTTTTTGGAGTTGAGACTTACCTAACCCTCATGACAAGCTGACTTAGACTTGGATTTCACCTGACATGACCTGTGACAGATGATTTGATTCTGTTCAGAAATACAGCGGTTGGACAAAATAATGGAAACACCTTCCCCTCAAGATGATAATGCCCCAATCCATACAGCTAGAACTGTTAAAGAATGGCATGAGGAACATTCTAATGAAGTTGAGCATCTCGTATGGCCGGCACAGTCCCCAGACCTCAACATTATTGAGCATTTATGGTCAGTTTTAGAGATTCAAGTAAGACGTCGATTTCCACCGCCATCGTCTCTAAAAGAGTTGGAGGGTATTCTAACTGAAGAATGGCTTAAAATTCCTTTGGAAACAATTCACAAGTTGTATGAATCAATACCTCGGAGAATTGAGGCTGTAATTGCTGCAAAAGGCGGACCTACACCATATTAAATTATATTTTGTTGATTTTTTAAGGTGTTTCCATTATTTTGTCCAACCCCTGTACATAAAGATACTGTCGCTGTTAGGTGGAAACCTTGTAACTCCCTTTTTTTTTTGACATAAAATGATTCTATTGGTCTATTGGACAGTTTTAGAAATATTTAACCAACGAAAAGTGTTGAAAATGGCTTGTGACTACATCTCTTAATTCATTTATTTAGGAAATACATCGTTTTTACAGTTTCCTGAAAAATAACCCTTTCCACCCGACAGTGACGATATGATGCGTTTGACAGGGTGATTCCTTTTGCAATGTGTGAGTCATAAAACAGCTTCTGACTGAAATAAGACACAGCACAGGAAATTTGCCTGAGTAAAATTTACTCAAATTTAAGAAATTTTTACTCTACTCAGTTAATATTTGGTCCCTCTCTAAAAAGAGTAAAAGTTACTCTTTGGATAGAGCTCTCCAAACTCAATATAGAGCCAAATTTACTCAAAACAGAGCTAAATTTATTCCTGTCGAGGAAAATACTTCTGACTCTGGAAAAAATGCTAATTATTCCTGTGAGAATAAATAAAGAGTTAAGTGGGCCTATTAAGCTCTTTAATAGTAATATTTTGTGACTAAAACCACTTCAATAGTCATGGTTTGATATAATGTGTACTATATATTTATTCTTAATTTTTTTGTACACACTTTGCTTGTTTCACTTTTACATTTATGCAAGGAAATGCTCAAATAAAACACAAAGCATCCGAATTAGTATAGTGTTATAGTACTGCAGTAAAAATACTTAACAGTAATGTACCATCCCAATTCCAAAGTCCAAGTTGGGATATTCTGTAGAGTGATTGTGTCGGTGTCTACAAGAAACAGTTCACACAAAGGACATCAGAGGTCAGACCACTTTCCCTCAGTCCGTTTTAAATGAACTTTATCCCAGAGAAGACAGCGGTGTTTCTGGATCATGTTCACATATGGTTTCATCTCTGCATGACAAAGCTTTAACCTGCATTTGTGGATGGTACAGTGAACCGACACAGACGCTGATTTCTGGAATAGTTCCAGAGCCCATGCAGTGATCTCCATTATAGAATCATGCCTGGTTTTAATGGCATGCTGCCTGAGGACCTGAAGATCCCAGGCATCTAATATTGATTTTTCAGCCTCTCTTGGAGTCTTTTCATTATATTATATACTATAGATAATGAGATATTCAAAGGCTTTACAATTCCATGTTGAGGATCATTATTCTGAAATTGTTACACAATTTTTATGCCTTTTTTTGATGCAGTTTTTCAGACTGTTGAACCTCTGCCCATCTTTAATGCATCTTTTTATACACAATCATGCCACTGACCTGTTGACATTTCACCTAAATAGTTGCAAAATTTCCCTCCATCACTTGCTTTTCCAGTGTATTGATGCCCACATTACTTTTGAATTTTTCTTCTTTTTTTTTTAATGGTACTTTCTCTCAAAATAATTATTATATGTTTTCTGTTTTATTGTGAAAAAATATGGATTTGACTTTTTTTTTTTTTTAATTTATTTAACCCCGCTGTTTCAATTAAATAAAGGTTATTTAAAAAAAAAAAAAGTTATACTTCTTCCCACTCCTTTTCGAGCACTGAAAAAATTTGTTTGACCATGTTGTATGGTTCAATGTTATCTGATGATTCTATGTGCTCGAAATAAAACTACACTACTACTACTACTACTACTTCTAGATCTTGAATCACTCCTTATACTCGTACCAGACCATCTGTACTCGTGGTACAGTGAAGAAGTCCAAATATATAATAATAATAATAATGATAAGTCCAAATATTAACCAGTTTAAGAAAATATACAAAAATATTTTGTTTAGCAGTTATAACTGATATTTATTACTGACTATTGTCATTTACTCATTGATATGGCATAGGGATTAGAGGCAGAGAAGCCTATGTGAATGTATATGTGTATGTACGTAACAGTGTGTGTGTGTGTGTGTGTGTGTGTGTATATATATATTTATATGTATGTGTGTATGTATGTATGTGTATATGAAGACAAAGGGGCGAGAGCTAATAAGCTATACTTCTTCTTGCTCCTTTTCAAATATGACTTTTTTTTCTTTTTGTGTGTATTATTTTTTGCTTCCTTGAATTTTCATTTCTATATTATGTTGTGCAAAGAAGTCAATTAGTAGCAATCAGGAGGCTTGTATCATTTACATATTCAAAATAAATGAAAAAAAAAAAAAAGAATGTGTACTTCTACGACCTCTGACCTTTTTCCTTTCCACCTCATGTAGCTGCCGTGCACATGCGGCATCGGCAACCCGGACGAGATGATGATTGACCCCCAGATCACAGGCTACGGGTCAATGGACGTCAACACCACTGGGAATTATGGGATGCCGGAGAACGGCGGGCGCCAGGAGCGAATGCTGGCCCAGGTGGCGCTGAATGACCCGCAGATCGCCAGCCAGGTGAAGCCCTCCAGAGGCTACGTGAACATTTGGATAGACACGCACGCCATAGACAAGTACTCGAGGGTCGTCTTTCCTGGAGCGTACATCCTGTTTAATATCATCTACTGGTCTATCTACTCATAACCCGCGATGGATTAGTAAATCATCCGTGAGAGCCGTCCATGATGGGACTCTGGGCTTATCGGGAAAGAGCGGGAAAATTGCTTTGCACTTAACGCTTAAGAGATAAAAGACGGAGAAAACTGCGCTGACAGATGGGGATCATTGCCTTTTTGACCCAGCCACTTAAAACTGATGAGCTATCGATTAGATTCAAGCGACAAGTCATCCTCACTGGCTTCATGTTGTATCTATAGTGGACTGTATGGGTATTTTTCCACATCTGAGTGGCGTTCAATGCACAAAGAGGTGGAAGCAAACTGTAACTGCTCATCATCTCGTCTTCACGTTGTCAGTTCTCGATGCAGTGACTCCAAACTGAACACTTTAACACTAACTGATCTTTAACACCGCCCCTCATTGGACACATCCCTTCCTTCTGCGACTACATTCGACAATCAACGACATATAAAAAAAGTGATAATCAGGTTCTTTATTTTTGAGTTTTTCTTTGCAGCACGTTCGTATGATTCAGTATGTTATATTTTCTTGTGATCCTTGTATCAATGCAGTTATTTTTTGCTGTCTGCGTTGCATTTATGTGATTTGAACAAGTTTAAGGCAAATCAATATTAATACAAATGTATAAAAAAAATGTTTAGTAAACTCCCAAACACTGATTATGATTTTTTAATGTCCTAATTTCTTTGGTTTTTTTTTTATATACAACTGAAGCTCATCTCCTCTGTTTGGTGTTGTGAGGCTTTGAGGTTCACTGTGACCTGTTTAGTTGCTAGTTTTACTGTCTTTTTCAGCTTGAGACAACTTTATACTTTAAAATATGGAACAAATATCTTCTGGTGTTTTATTAGATGATATAATCACCAAAAATAAATATGTTTGAATTAACTGGAAAGATGTTATGGTGGGGAAAAAAATAAATAAATGTTTTGCTTTGGAAAATGTGGAATTATTTGAGCTTAGCTTATTTGAGTTTGCAAAAACTAAGGTGCACTGAGTTGCATGGATGTTGCTTTAAGTCTCAAACATGAAGTAAAATCAGCTAAAACACATTAAAGTTGATGCATTCGATGACATTTTTCCTTTACATCCTCTATGAGTCTTGGTCCCCGATATTTTATCCCATTTTCCCACTCTCTACAGTATATTTAAAGACAGCGCTGGAGGATGAGCTTTTACAGTTATTAATAGACATTGGATTCTTACCAGCTGCGGGGTTTCTCTTTTTATCTGGCATGGGTCTGATGGATAAAAAGCATTCACTGGAAAGCATACAAACTGCATCTTCCTATAATACCATTAACTGCTCATATGTGACATGAAACGGTGCATTAAAGTGATTAATATTAAGAGACGCAAACCTCAAAAGTGGGAAGTGAGTTTTCGGTAATATCACTCCACCGACGTCAAGGTTTTTCATTAACTTGCGTGAAATTGAAGATGTGTATGGGATAAGGCTTCCTCCAAATGAGAATTTCACTGTATGGTTAGTACTGTCGCCTCACAGCAAAAAAGTCCTGAGTTCGATTCCCTGGGTACTTTCTGCTTCCTCCCACCATCCACTAATACAGGGGTGTCAAACTCATTGTCTTTCAGGGGCCACATTCAGCCCAATATGATCTCAAGTGGGCCAGACCAGTAAAATAATAACAGTGAAAAAAGTAAAATTACATTATGAAACTGTTCACATCTGCAAAGTCTCCTTAAAAATGTAAATAACATGACCAACCTGAAATTTCTTAAGAAAACTAAGTGCAGTTTTGACAACATTATGCCTCAGTTTATCATTTATACATGTGCATTACAACTTACACAAAACAGTAACAGACATAATATTATTAAAATGTCACTTATTTTTCTTAAGACATTTCAGTTTGTTCATATTTGTTTAGGTTATTCACATTTTAAGTGAAAAGATAGTTTCTAAATGTAAACATTTTCATGTCACTTGACTTTTTTTTACAGTAAAATAAAGAGCAAATTTTGGAGGAGTCATTATTTATAGGTTATTATGATAGTATTTTATTGGTCTGATCCATTTGAGATCCTATTAGTCTGTATGTGGAACCAGTACTAAAATGATTTTAACATTATTGATTGTTAAAATATTTTTAACAATATTTTGTAACATTTTTAGTAATTTTTTGCATTCCACAAATTAATCACTCCGGCCGGTTTGGACCCTCTGGGGGGCCAGTTTTGGGCCACAGGCCATATGTTTGACACCTACGTTCTAAATAAATGAATGGAGTTAAGAGATGTAGTCACACGCTGTTTTCAGCACTTTTCATTGGTTAAATATTTCTAAAACTGTCCAATAGACCAACAGAATTGTTTTATGAAAAAAAAAGACCAAAAATTTACACTAAAATAAAGAGCAAATTTTGAAGTAGTCTTTATTTATAGATTATTATGATAGTATTTTACTGTTCTGACCCACTTGAGATCATATTGGTCTGTATGTGGAACCAGTACTTAAATTATTTTTTTTTTACTTATTTTATTGAGTTTTTTTTTTTTTTTCAGTCACAGGTTACATGTATATAACATGCCTTTGTGTGTGAAAAGATATGAAGCCAGTAACCTAAGTGACAGCAATGTATAAAAACAAAATAAAACAACCTCTACAAAGAACAAAACAGACAACAAGCGAACAGTGCCTTGACATTAAAGAATACAATTATACAATCCTACGTAGGTCAATCAGTATAAACATGGTCCATCTCATTGTTTAAGGTGCCTCATTATGCACATGATCTCAGGCTCCTATATGTTCAAGAGTAAATTTAGTTCATTCCAGTCCCTAAAATGGTTTTAACATCACTGATAGTTAATATTGTCAGTTTTTTGTAAGATTTTGAGTAATTTTTGCATTTCACAAATTCGAATTGAACCCTATGGCAGACCGATTTTGGCCCATGGGCCGTATGTTTGACACTTATGCTCTAGTGGGTTAATTGGTTAATCTAAATCGCCCATAAGTGTAAATGTGAGAGTGATTAGTTGTTTGTCTCTTTTGAAAATGAGAATCAGTTCTCAACTAACTTACCTGGTTAAATAAATAAACTATTAGAATTAGAACCTAGCAGCTAAGTCTATCAGTTCCCATAATAATCACAGTACTGGATCTCTGCCTTCTAGTCATTTCTCCTGTTTCACTTTGGCCTGACTGAAGTCCTCTCTGACTCGCCTCAGCAGATCAGGGCAACACACTACATCCACAGCTGTCATGGCAAGGGCTTTGGCTGTCCTCAGGGTGTACAACTGGGCCTTTTCAGCTCCTGGCACAGAAAAGAAAGCGCAGCAGAGCAGGGAAAATAAACCATAAACCAAACTATCAACTGGAAAAAAAGAAAAAACATGTGACCTGGAAAGAGATGACAGGGAGGAAAACCGGATCTCAGGGCAGCTCGGTTTCATTACGAGACACAACATGGCTTCCCAGTAGAGGCGTAATGCCGTACCTGCTGCTTCGGTGTATTCCTCTGTGTGGTTAGGTGCTTCAGTGCCGATGTAGAAGAAAGGATGGATACCAGGGACTACAAATGATACGTTGCCAAAGTCTGTGGAACCTGCCAGATAATTAGAAATTCACTGTGATAACCATTCTTTGTTGATTCTGTGGGCAACATGAAAGCAAATAACGAGATCAAAGATAGGCTGTAACGCTTTCATTTTTTTAAATACCTTCTTCTTCTGTTTAGACAAGAGACAGTGGAGAGCGAAAGAAAGTGCAAAAATAATTTCATAAAAAGTTAAAAAGCCTAGTTTCTGGGAAATGTTTTTTTCTAAAGAGAAAGATAACCTTTTGAAGCAACGTTTTTCAGAGAGAAGTCATTACATTTTAAGAAAACATAGCTAACTTCCAACTAGAGTTAATGAGTAGCAAACTCGAAACCATGGATTGCGTAATATCTCAGCAAAGAAGCAAGATTGTTTTTATTATTTTAAGTGAGAATACTTGCAAAACTTTTTAATTTAAGAATATTAAGGCTATCTTAAATAACTTTCTCTTTGTTTGATCATTTAAGCATTTTTTTCCCCCATTATAGCGTTTCACGGCCTCTATATTTATTCTCATTTTAACAAGTGTAGCCAAGCAGAACTCAATTATTTGGCTTATCTTTTTTACTGATTTTGGGCAATACACAAAAGGGATGAATTCTCAACTCTGTATTAACAACATTTTTTCTTTGTTTTAACTTTTACTTACCAGAGAACTTGGATGGCTGCTTTGGAAACTGAATCCCCAAAGCTTTTCCATTATTTTCATACAGCTTTGCCAGTGTGTCATTAGGCAGGATGTTATAGTAGGCAGGGTTCGGGTAGGTTATCTCCACCTAAAAACATCATCAACCTGTTAGATTTTACACACGGAAGAACAGCAAACTGAAAAAATGCTTTAATCTTTAACCAATATGTGAAACGATGCATGCTCTGTGGTGTTAAACCTGCTTAAATTAAGTGCAAACATAGGAGAACAGCTGCCCTAAGATACACTGAATTACATAACATCAACAGGCCTCTGAGCGTAATTACAGGAATATGTTGAAAAGGACAATGTTACGTAACAGCACAGTCAGTTCAGACACTGCTTTTCTCTATATGAACATCCAAACATTGTCTGTACATCTGTGCATCTTCAGGGTAAATCCACATGGAGGGATATAATAGGATCTACTATGTTTTGAGTGGGAAGCCCAATGGTAAATAAAACTTTTGTGTAATCTTACTTGGCAACCAGTTGCAGTAGCGGCTGCCCTGAAACAAGCCTCAGCTTTGGCCTTCAGGTCACTGAGGTCCTTAACCAACGGCGTGCGCAGATAAAACTCTAACTCGGTGTAGGCGGGGATTATGTAGGGCCTCAGCCCTCCGTGTTTGATGACGCCTGTGGTGAAGAAAATGATCATACTGAAAGACGAGCTAATGCTAAACGGTTGCAGAGCAAATGTGGATTTAGAGGCTAAAACTGTGTGATTAGAGCCTGTTTATTTTCATTTTTAACACAGACACTTTCATGTTGTGATGTACTTCTAATTACACATTAGGGTGCATCTTTCAAATTGGTGCAAACTGCTTTTCCACAGCGGAAAAAAACAAAAACAAATTAAAGACGTTAATAAGTAGACAAACCTCAGATGTTTACAAAAATCTACTTCTCCTGTGTTTTGGAACCCAAAATAATTTGTGAGATGGCATGAAGCCATAAAACCATTATTTAGAGCAGTCTGTCTCAAAGGGGTACTGGAAGAAGCTCAGGGGGAACTTAATGTTGTTTTGGAAAAATACATTAAATAAGTCATCATGTACTAATACAAAATAAATTAATTAAATGAATTAATTGCAAATTTCCAAATATTTTTCATGCTCTGACAGTGAATAATAATTTTTTACCACAACTAACCGTCTACTTTCTTCACATCTCACTTAGAAAGAAAAATCTCACAGTAAACTTTAAGGAAATATTGATATTTATAAACTATATGGACAAAAATATTGGGACACATCATGGCTACAGCTGTAAGATGTCCTGTTCATGCTGATTTGTGATATAAACATTGTTTTGTATCCCAGACACCTGTTATTAAAGAAAAACCTGAATTCAACGTGCCCCAGCACTTTTGTCCATATAGTGTATGTGCTTTTTACACATACAGTACATCTTTAGCAGCATTATAACTAACATTACTCGGGTCTACTTAATGTTCTTTTGAGATGTTATATATTAGGACAGTGGTTCCTAACCTTTTTTTTCTTTTCTTACTTGTGTCCAAGACAAGCCAGCCCCCCTCAACCAAAACTATCTAGTCCTTCAATAAAACCAAAGTCAACTCTCGATTTTTCTTTTTTTAATACTGATGAGTAATCTGTATTTTTACATTTCTCAGACATGGTGTTCTATACATATGATTATACACTGACAAAAAAAAAAACTCAGATGAATGATCTATCTGACCTGACGAGACTGTCGTTCTGGCTGTGGGGGTCACAAAGTTTCAGAGGTCAAGAGGCTACTAAATAGTTTGACATTTTAAATGCAGACAAAATATGTTTTCAGTGGATTCATTAAGTATTTGTTCTGTAACATGAACAAATATAATTTTCACAACTTGTCACCTCAAAGCAGACAAAGCCTCACGCCCTGCCCTGGGATCTCTGGCACCCCGTGGTGGGAGTCATGCATGCCAGGTTAAGAATCACTGTACTACGACATAGTGATTGTTACCCCACCCCACCAAAGGGGAGGCAAGGGGTATTGTTTTTTTTGTGGTTCGGTTTGTTTGTTTGATCGTTTGTTAACACTCTAGCAGCAAAACTATTGGTTGAATTCATACCAAATTGGGTTTATAGATTCCCAGTGACCCACAACAGATGTGATTAGATTTTGGGCAAAGCAGGTCAAAGTTCAAATTTCTGATGAATTTTTTAAATTGTTTTTTTCCCTCATTTACTTATAATAGGCGAAATTTCAAATGTCTGTAGCAGCAAAACTGTTTCTTGAGTTCATACCAAATTGGGTTTATAGATTGCCAGTGACCCAAAATAGATGACATTACATTTTGGGAAAAGTTGGTTATAGTTACAATTTTTTTTATAAATTTTTTTTTAATCTTTTTTTTTTTTTCCTATTTACTTGTAATGGGCGAAATTTCACATGCCTATAAAAACATATATTTTTTTTCAATTTACTTAAAACTTGGTACGTATATAGAGGCAGCTGATATGCTAACAACAGCACATGCATGATGACATCAGCTGGATCCATGCCAAAATAAGCTACAATACGTGCGAGGGGCGGTGTTTGTTGTGCCCGCCCCCACTTGTTTTAAAGCCGTAGTCTCTGCCAGTTCCTCACCATGAACTCTCCACTCTGGCTTCAGCTGTTGCCTCAGTACAGACAGGTTGTTATAGGCCAACACAGCAGCGTCCAGGGCATTGACGCCTTCCCAGGGGGCCGCAGAAGCATGAGACGCCTTACCGTGGTACTTCACTATTGGCCTGTAAAACACTGACTATGAAGTTTTTGGAAAAATTGATTCAATCCATACAAACGCTAAAATATAAGTGAAAAAGGGACAAAAATGAGACACAGAGCTTGAATCCATATGAGCTGTGGACAGACACATACCCATCGAGTGCTACACAGGGTAGAAAGGACGCATCCTGCTGAGCTGGATGAGCCATGAAGACCACATCGATGTCTGCGAAGGCTCCGGCGTTCAGCAGGTCGATCTTTCCTCCAATATCCTCCTCTGCAGGAGTCCCCAGAACAGTTATCTGTGATAGAACAGTTTAACCAATCCAAAGAAGTAAAGTTTGTCAGTCTTCTCAGATTCTCCTTCCATCATTTTTAGTCATTTAATGGGTTTGATTTTAGTTTATCCTTCAATGTATCCATGGGTGTAGATTTAAATTGAACTTTGGGAACACATTAACCCTTTAACCCCTGAGACATTATTCCAGGTAAACGTGCTGCTGTAAATTAACGTCTGTTTCAGTGTCATAAAAGCTGCTGTGAGTATGTGTTTGTGTTCCTTTTCTTCAGTGGTTTTGTTTTACTTTGTGTTTTAGGGTCAAAACAGGGTGAAGTAATAGAAAAAGACAAAGAGAGGAATTTAAATTTGACAGGTTTTTAATAATAATGCACTCAGAAAGTACATTAATAAGAGATTTAGGATGTTGAACATGAACTGTGAACTGGAACACACTGACAACAAGTATTTGAATTGTGGCCCAGTAGTTTTTGTTTTGGGGTTGTTTTTTTCCTAAATCAGTCCAGCTACTTTTTGGCACCTGGTTGAACTCCAAAAACCAGTTACAAGGTCAAAACTCAGTAAAAAAAACAGAAAAAAAATTAAAGAAAACAAAAGAAAATCCCCACAACACTGCAAACAACAGTAAAAACAAAAAAACACAAGGAAAATTATGTTAAAAAAAAAAAAAAAAGCCCAAACCATCTATTTTTACAGTGAGTCGGTCTCACTGTTCTGTGTTTTACCCCCTCCATTCCACAGGTGGTACTGAGCATGCTCAGATGTCCATGGAAAGAACAAGGTCTATTCTATCAGCACATTTTAAAATGTCTCCTATTGGGCAAACAGTTTTTGGAATCTTCAAAAATAAATTATATATTCAGAACGCTCACCACACACACGTCAGGGGTTAAAGGGTTAAATTACAGTCAAATGTCAATGTTAATTTTTTTTTTTTTCGATGCACTGATTTTTACCTTTTATGTATCTGCCTATTGTAAAAATGTCAATATTACTGTAAAGCAAACTACAAAAATCACTTTAACTGTGACAATGTCGCTTATTCATGCCAATGCCATTTAATTGTACTTCACTGTGACCCTTCTTATTTAATAACTACTTTGTATTTCATTGATATTTCTGTTAAAGTCCAAAACCTTCTGTTTAAGCTGACTGAAAAGCAGAATAATTCTTTAACACTTCTAGACGAGATCTGATCAAAACATGGGTCAAATCAGTTAGAGAATGAGAGCTATGAAAAACACTTTGTACAAATGTTTCAATGTCATATTTTAAAAATGAAAAAGCACTAAAAAAGATAAAGACTCCGAGACCTTGAATTTCATTTTGGAAGTGTTTCTGTGTTTTTTTGAGAGGGATAAGTGTCCAGCATCCTCACCAAAATCTACACCTAAGGAAAATAGCACACAACACTTAAATACAGGTTATATACATGAATCAGCCATAACATTATGACCGCTGACAGGAAAAGTGGTGATAATATTGATTATTTCATTACAGTGGGACCTTTCACTGGGTTGGATATATCAGACAGCAAGTGAGCATTTAGTCTTTGAAGCGGATGTGTTTGGAAGGAACAAAATACGCAATGTAAGGAACTGAGTGACTTTGACCAGGTCCATATTGTAACGGGGAAGACTGGGTCAGAACATCTCCACAACTGCTGCAGGTCTAGTTGTTTTTTCCTGGTCTGTAGTGGTTAGTACCAACTGCTCATTTTAATCTTACACTGCATTATTTAATTATCAGGTTTTGCTGTTGTTATTTTAATATAGAACTAATTTTATAGGAATTTTTACGATGTACATTGCTGGTCCTGAGTACTGATTTTGTTTCATATAAATACATATAATGACAAATAAATTGAACCTTGAAAATGTACTAAGGAAGGACATCCCAATATCAGGACAACTGATCATCTGTGGAACATACTAGATAAACAAGTCCAATCCCTCCCATTTTACGACTTCCAGGACCTCAGGGATCTGGACGTATCTGGACGTCTTGGTCCAGATACCACAGTACACCTTCAGAGGTCTGGTGGAGTCTAGGCCTTGGGTCGGAGCAGTTTTAGTGGAAAAAATGGAACTTCCACAATATTAGACAGGTGGTAATAATTTTCTGATCTCATAGATACTCGATTGGCTCAGATCCGGTTGTTGTTGTTTAGACCAGTTCTGGAAAGTCCAACAAGATCTGGAGATGTTCTGACCCAGCGAT
Source organism: Sphaeramia orbicularis (assembly GCF_902148855.1). NCBI lineage: Eukaryota > Metazoa > Chordata > Actinopteri > Kurtiformes > Apogonidae > Sphaeramia > Sphaeramia orbicularis. Next base: position 24,211,732 of record NC_043978.1, on the reverse strand, counting down.
TTGTGTCACAATGCTCCACTGGCAGGCCCCACTGGAATGACATAATCCAAATTAACATCACTTCGCCTGTCAGAGGTCATAATGTTATGACTGACTGGTATAAATGATTTAAGACACCTATAAGCCTACACATTTCTACAAAAACTTCAAATTGGTTGAACCAGTGTTTACACTTAAGAGTAAAATTCCAATTTTGTGTTTGTAAATTAAAGTAAATGATTAGTTAATAGTCTAACCCTGTGGTTCCCAACCTTTTTTGGTTCATGACCCCATTTTAACATCACAAATTTCTGGCAACCCCAAACATTTAAAACGGAAACTTTTTTTTTTTTTTTTGCTAAAATTAATTTGTTTTTGATCATGTAATAGTTTGCCTGGCAGAAAAGCCAGGTGTAGATTACTGCACAAAGTGAGAATTTTATTTTCCTTGGTCAGGATATGTACTGTCAGCCCAGCTTGGATTTACAAGACTGACAATTAATACTGAACAAACAAGAACTCAAACTATGAATTATGAAAGAGCTGCAGCATCTGAAACTGACCACAATGAACATTTGACAGATAAACAGTACCACAGTGCTTCAGTTTCAGCTTCACAGTTTGTCATGTCTGTTATGTGTTGGGATTGTCTCTCTGAACTCAACATATATTTTTTATTAGTAAGATTTTTATTTTTGTTTTTCTCAACTACTAGAAATTTCAGGCAACCCCATGTGGGGTCCTGAACCCAAGGTTAAAAAACACTGGTCTAATATGATAAATAGAGGATATAAATGTTAGAATATTAAGCCTGAATTGATGTGTGAGGAGTTTTTACACTTATAGTTCTTATAATACAGGTGGAGAGTATAAGATAAACACACAAAAAAAGTAATAATAATATAATATTTACATAATTGATAGAATTTCAGTTTGACATAGGATGTATGTTATGTTGGATTTCTTTTTTTAAACACACACACACACACATACATATATATATATGTCACAGTAGAGATTGAAATCCAGTAGGATTCCTAATCCTACTAGGACAGATAGTAATTGGAGTTTGTCCTAGGACAAACTAAAATTACTATCTGCCCTGGCAGGATTCCTAATCATATATATATCAGGACTTGAACTGACTAGGGCACAGGTGTCAAATATGCGGCCCGGAGGCCAAAACTGGCCCACCGAAGGGTCCGATCTGGCCCCTGGGATGAATGTCTGAAATGCAAAAATTATACTGAAGATATTAACAGTCAATGATGTTAAAGTCATTTTAAGTCAGTTCAATCTAAAGTGGGTCAGACCAGTAAAATATTATTATAAGAACCTATAAATAATGAAAAACACTAATTTTCCTCTTTTGTGGAAAAAAAAGTCAAAATACACAAAAATGTTTACATTTAGACTAGGCCTTCTACAAAAAATGTGAATAACCAGAGCAAATATGACCAACCTGAAATGTCTTTAGAGAAGGATGTGGAATTTTAATGATATTCTGTCCGTTATTAAATGTTTTGTGTATTTGTAGATCCACTGTGATCTGTAAGTTGTAATACACGACTTGTAAATGATAAACTACGGCATGATATTGATAACATTGCACTTACAGGGTGGGGAAGCAAAATTTACAATGAACATTTAGTTGTTTTTTCTCAGCAGGCACTACGTCAATTGTTTTGAAACCAAACATATATTGATGTCATAATCATACCTAACACTATTATCCATACCTTTTCAGAAACTTTTGCCCATATGAGTAATCAGGAAAGCAAATGTCAAAGAGTGTGTGATTTGCTGAATGCACTCGCCACACCAAAGGAGATTTTGCGATAAATCTGTCATTTCTGCGGTTCAGAACAGCATCGACAGTGAAGATCTTTTCATCTGAAAAGATCGTTACAATGGAGGACTTTTTCTTGAACCATGTAATAATTTTCTTGCACCTTTCCAATCTCTTTTCCTTCATAGCTGTTGTCAACAAGTGTTTTGGTGTTCTTGTGTAAGATTTTAACTTCAAATCATATTTTACTGCATTTCTAACGGTCTTGTTGTCTACCTCAAGCTCAATTGCCATTTTTCTCATGGATTTGGTTGGATCCTTTAGGATTTTGGATTTGAGAGCTTTAATAAAAGCTTTGGTACCTTTTTTGTTGCTTCCTTCACTTCCAGACTTTCTGGTAATAGTTTTGCTCATAGTCATTCTCTTCTTTCCATTATAAACAGTCTTTATGGACACTCCAACTATTTTTGAAATCTCCTTTGGTGTGACGAGTGCATTCAGCAAATCACACACTCTTTGACATTCGCTTTCCTGATTACTCATATGGGCAAAAGTTTCTGAAAATGTATGGATAATAGTGTTAGGTATGATTATGACATCAATATATGTTTGGTTTCAAAACAACTGACGTAGTGCCTGCTGAGAAAAAACAACTAAATGTTCATTGTAAATTTTGCTTCCCCACCCTGTATGTTTCTTTAAAATCTTGAGGTTGTTCATATTTGTTCATATCATGTTCAAGTGCAGTTCACTGACATTTTCATTACAGAGTTTGACTTTTTTTTTTTTTTTTTTTTTTACTCAAAAACAGAGAAAACATTGGGGTTGACATTATTTATTAGTTTTTTATCCTGTTACATATATTATTTTACTGGTCCGGCCCACTTTAGATCATATTAAGCTGAATGTGGCCCCTGAACTAGCATGAGTTTGACACCCCAGTAGTAGGGGGTGTGTGGGTCACTTCCTCTCCTTGTCTGCTTTACCTTTACTCGTACAGGCAGGTCAGTGTGCTTCTCTACAGCCCCCTTCAGGCCCACAGCCGCCGCAGCCCCCACCTCTGCTATCAGGTTGTGTCCACACGCGTGTCCTATCCCCGGCAGTGCGTCGTACTCACACAGGAACCCCACGTTCACCACCGGAACCTCGTCTCCGTCTCCCACACCCTTACCCGGACCCCAGGTAGCTCTGAAGGCGGTGGGGAGCTTATAGGACCCCTCCACCGTCCACGCAGCGTCCGTGGAGAAGAAGCGGACCAGCGTGTCGTGTGCGTGGGTCTCTTCACCGGAGAGTTCAGGACAGCTCCAGATGTCCAAGCTCAGACTGTACAGCTGGTCTTTATGACTGTCTATGCATGTTTGGACAGAGTCTTTTATATGTTCCGCTTCCTCCATTTGGACTTTTTCTTCTTCTTCGCTTTTTTTTTTTCTTCTTCATGTGTTTGAAAACTTACAGAGATCATCTATTGAGACAGTCTGTATGATGTCCCACTCTCTCCGGATATTTTGGACCTCGGCCTGAAACAAACCGGAAGTGGATGGAGTTATTACTGAAGGGAGCCGTTCACTGAGAAGAGCCGTTCAAAAGACTGGCTCTTTTGTGTTTTTTGCATTATTTTGAAACACCAGTGTTTTAATGACTAAATAGGCTACATGTGATGATTGACATTACATTTTAATGGTGTTTAAGTGGCGCGGCAGTAAATATTATCTTACCTTAAAAAAGAATAGTTAGTTCAAATGTGTGGGCTAAATACATGACATGAGAGGTGACATTAGGCAAATGCTGGAATTTGACAAAAAACATCACGGTATATTATGTGGACTAGTCTGTAGCCTAAAAATGAAGAAGAAAATAAAGCATTTTGTTTTGAAGTAACATTTTATTCTTCTCAAAACAAGAACAATAAATGTGTGTAAACATATGGAAAAAAAATGCACAAAACACAACAGTGATTAATCATTGCAATTACAGTACTGAAATACCTAAAAAAAAAAAAAAAACTGTAGTGTAAATAAAATACTTCAAATAACATTGCAAAATACCTGATATCTCTAATGCAAATATCAAAATGATACCACATCAGGAGTTCTCTCACTTCTACTCTGTATATAAAAATAAGGGATTGTAGAAAAAGAAATAATATAAATAATGTTTTACATATTTTGAACATTATAAAAAGCTGTATGTATGACATACATACATATATATATCACTGCACAGTCCCCTGTGACGCTAAATTGACAGGCAACTGGACACTCCCTCCTTGAAAAAAAAAAAAAAAAATGAACGGCTCTTTACAAAGACTCGATTCCCATCGTTCATTTCAAAGAGCCGTTCAAAAGATTCGATTCGTTCGTGAACATCACATCACTAGTTATTACTAAAGGGAGGCAAAGGGTATTGTTTTTGGTTTGTTTGTTTGTTTGTTTGTTTGTTAACGCTCCAGCAGCAATACTATTGGTTGAATTCATATCAAATTGGGCTTATAGATTGCCAATGACTCAGAATAGATCTGATTACATTTTACATTTACATTTATGCATTTGACAGATGCTTTTTTCCAAAGTGACTTACAGGGGAAAAACCAAAAATGAAAGAAAAATATAAGAATAGATAAAAAACACAAAACAGCTGTACAATTAAAATAGTGTCATACAGCAAAATAAAAATGTGATGTTTTATCTAATTTCTTCATTTTTTGCATTGATTTGACAGCCTCATGTTACGTTATCCCTGCCCTCTTTCCTCCCATTCACTTAATTTATTTGAAGTGTTGTGTTTTTTGCATTTGTTGTACACATCTCTCTTATTGTGTTGCTTCTGTTTTAGTGTTTTTAGTTACTTCTTGTATCCTGCTGTTGTGCCCTCTGTTAAAGCACTTTATAAACTTTGTTTTTAAATGTGCTGTACAAATAAAGCTATTATTATAAAAAAAAAAAAATAGACTAAAATACAAGAATAGATTAAAAAGACATAAAAGCAGCTGTACAATTAAAAACAGTGAAATAAAAATACCAAGTCAAAACAACAGAGTAAACATAATAATACATAATAATATTCGGGGAAAAGTAGGTTAAAGTTCCAATTTTTTATGAATTTTTTTAATTTTCTTTTTTAGCTCGAAGTTTGGACATATTTACCTCTGCCGAGGAGGTAATGTTTTCATCGGGGTTTGTCTGTTTGTTTGTCTGTTAGCAAGATAACTCAAAAAGTTATGGAAGTATTTTGATGAAATTTTCAGGAAATGTTGATACTGGCACAAGGAACAAATGATTGAATTTTGGTGGTGATGGGGGGGGGGGGGTGATCTGCCTTGGCAGAGGTCTGCGCTTTCCAAGTGCTTTTATAGGATTTTTTTGGTTTGGTTTGGTTGTTTATTTGTTAAGACTAGTGGCAAAACTATTGGTTGAATTCATACCAAAATGGATTTGTATATTGCCAGTGACCCAGAATAGATTTGATTACATTTTGAGAAACGTAGGAGAAAGTTCCAATTTTTTATGAATTTTTAAAATCTTTTTTTTTTTTTTCCCCATTTACTTACTGTTTTGCCTCGGCGGAGGTCTGAGCTCTCCAAGTGCTTTTCTAGTTTTAGAGTGGACTACAACCGCTGCTGCTGACAAACAATTATGGCATACTCGGAGAAACGTCCATCGGAAGTCTTGACCTTATATGTGCAAATGTTGTGATGTAACTAGTTAGGGATGTAACAAATTAAGCAGGAATTAAAACAGGTTGTAGAAATCCACTTTATTTTTGCCATAATGAATATAAAGATAGCTTTGCAGCACCTGGAGGGTTCAAATTCAAACTTTTTAACTGTTAGGGTCCAAATACACAAATAAATAGACTAATAAAAGTGGGTTTAGCAAAATATGACCCCTTTAAAATGGGAGTCAGTGGTCAAGATGGGGGGTGGGGCAAACTGAGGTGGGAGGGACAATCTCCTTTTAAAGACTTCAACTGAACAATTACAGCCAGGTAAAGAAAAACATAGCAGGTGCACCTGATAAGCACTAATGACCTGCGCTCTCATTGGCTGATGTTTCTGTATACCTGTGCTCTCATTGGCTGATGTTTCTGTATACCTGTGCTCTCATTGGCTGATGTTTCTGTATACCTGCACTCTCATTGGCTGATGTTTCTGTGTACCTGTGCTCTTATTGGCTGGTGTTTCTGTGTACCTGCGCTCTCATTGGCTGATGTTTCTGTGTACCTGTGCTCTCACTGGCTGATGTTTCTGTGTACCTGCGCTCTCATTGGCTGATGTTTCTGTGTACCTGTGCTCTCACTGGCTGATGTTTCTGTGTACCTGCGCTCTCATTGGCTGATGTTTCTGTGTACCTGTGCTCTCACTGGCTGATGTTTCTGTATACCTGCGCTCTCATTGGCTGATGTTTCTGTGTACCTGTGCTCTCACTGGCTGATGTTTCTGTATACCTGCGCTCTCATTGGCTGATGTTTCTGTATACCTGCGCTCTCACTGGCTGATGTTTCTGTATACCTGCGCTCTCATTGGCTGATGTTTCTGTATACCTGTGCTCTCATTGGCTGATGTTCCTGTATACCTGCGCTCTCATTGGCTGATGTTTCTGTGTACCTGTGCTCTTATTGGCTGGTGTTTCTGTGTACCTGCGCTCTCATTGGCTGATGTTTCTGTGTACCTGTGCTCTCACTGGCTGATGTTTCTGTGTACCTGCGCTCTCATTGGCTGATGTTTCTGTGTACCTGTGCTCTCACTGGCTAATGTTTCTGTATACCTGCGCTCTCATTGGCTGATGTTTCTATGTGTTTGCGCTCTCATTGACTGATCTGTTGTGGTGCCGTCATGCTCTCACCTGATTGGGCAGGTTGGCCAACAGGTGGAGGACAAAGTCTCCGACCCAGTGGATGAGCTGCTGCAGAACCTGTCCAATTTTGTTCATTTCTCTGTATTAAATCTGCTGCAGTTCTGCATCGGCTGCTACAAGTGTTGGCCTTTTGACCTTCATCGTGGAGTAATAATTTTCTTGCACCGTGTTTGGTTTTACTGAAGGATACCTGACATCATTACAGCTTCACTTAAACTGTAAATTTGTCCTGATCTTACACCGTTTATTCCATCACAATAAAATAACGCCTTACCCTGTATAATCCTGATACCACATGAGTCTGACTGAAGCTGGATCGCCATCTGCTGGTAATAATTACATTCTGTTCTGCATTTCTGTGTATTTTAGCACATGTTTTAGACCCACTTTCATTAATTCAGACTGCTAATGAGTCATTTGACTGTTGTTTTGGTGAATAGTCAGGGTTTTTGTGTATGAAATGTTGAAAGAGCGCAAGACGATAACTTGATGTTCAACTAAGCGCCATTTTTCCCCCCAATATCCTATATTTTGATTTACAGTGGAATATATGACACATAAGGCAACAATAATACATGTGTCTTAAATGTCTTATATGTTTACTGTGTTTACTTTGCATTGAAGTTAACAATGTTACGTTCAAATAAAATATGTTGTTGTGGATGTTAAATGTGTTTATTTTTTTAACTTAGGTGGACATTGTGTTAAAATCTATACCAAGACTATAGGGAGAGTCAATACTTAATAAATAAAAGCAACATTTGTTTAATAAGGCACTTTTAATTCATACTAAATGTATTTGATTATGTTGAATTAAACACATTTAAACAAATTATTGATTACATTTTAACTAATTTCAGCAGAAAACAGATATAATGATATAATACAGAGTTCAGTTAAATATGGAAATTGATTTATTTAATTCATTTAAAGTGCATGTGTCAATGATTTTTCCAACTCATTTAGCATTTTTTTACATAATATTTCCAGTTTATATAATATATAAATATATATATATAATAAAATGTTGTATATCAACTCATAGATTGACAGTTTTTTCTTTAATTAAAATTAAAAGCAGTATTTACATACATGTAGTTACATTTCTTCAAGAGGTTTTGCAAAGATAGAAGTATCCTTCAACCTGTTCAGTGTAAATTCAAATCAAACTAAATATTATAAATTTTTAGACTTCATTTGTAGTCATTGACTTTAAATGATTAAAACATACTCATTTTTTCTCTCTCTTTCATTACTTTAGCCTTGTGTTTGTTATGTAACTAGACTTTTCTACTGACCTTGGTTAAAATGTAATAAATAATAAATAAATACATTTTTATTATGTTTGACTCAACTTGAATAGATGAATGTTGCACTTCTTTCCAAGTACTAAGTCAACCTTTGTCACGTCTTCTTCTTAGTAAAATACAAAGCCGTCCATCATCAGGCTTCTATTCAACGCATGAGAACAAGCAGAGCCATTGAAATTCCTCTCTCTCTGTTACCACACTAGAGGGACCCAGAGTGACATCGTTTTTGTATAAAAGCCTCTTTTGACATGGATTTGCATTCATTTTTAACTATAGACACGATCTGCATTTGGAATAAATCAGTATGCTCTCAGGCTGCTATTGATGTTTTACCTTGGACAATTAAAAAAGATAAAATACAAAAGGCAGAAGACACTTACCTTGAACATTATCAGGAGGTTATTTTATTACTACATATAAATATTCATGCAGTGCCTGTAGGTATATGCACAGATACACATTCAGAAAGCAAACTCTGCTCTGGCTGAACTGGGATCTGTCCCTGTAAAACAAGGTCAATTAGTGATGAATGAATAAAGACGAAGCAGTGCAGCTGTCATAGACTCGGAGAGTTGTGTATATGTGTGTGTGGGTGTGTGTGTGTGTGTGAGAGAGAGAGCAGGTGTACATGTATGTGCTTTCTGTCTATATCTGAGTTGGAGGTTAATTGGAGGCGGTTGTCAGTCACAGGAGGAGACATGTTGAACAGCGCTCAGCAAGCTGACACCGACACTGCCTCCTGACATGGCCTGTCTGTCAGCCAACTTTACGCCCCGCTGATGACGCTGACACTCTCCATTGTGTATCAATTAAGTGACATCGAAGGGAGGCACCCATGTGTCACCCATTGTATTATTCAGGGATTTGCCCTGCCACACATGTTTATTTTCACACTATTAACTTATTGGGTTATTCCTTCAATGTCCCTTCAATCGTCTCACTAAGGAAAAAACAATGGAAAAATGTTTTGGTTTTTGCATTTTTGTGACTTAGTGACAATAATAATAAATATAATAGATTTACCTGCAGTTTTTCTCTTCTAATTTAGGGCTCTGAAACTGCTGGCATGAGGTAAATTTGTCAGCATATTTTTTGTAAAACATAAAAACTATCACAATAATATAGAAAAATGCATACATTGAATTTGATCTAATATTAAACTGTTTCCATTAATCTCCAGATAAAAGATCCCATATTTTGATAATGTTTGAAGTGATTCAATCAATCAATCAATCAAATTTTATTTATATAGCGCGATATCATAACAAAAGTCCTCTCATGACACTTTACATATCGAGCCAGTCGAAACCAGACTCTCAAGCCTCATCGCAATTCATTGTGCAACAGTTCAGTTCAGTTCACATTTTATTTAGAAATCATTTAAAAATACATATGTAACTTGTATTCATAATTTACTGCAAGATATGATTATGTAAAATGGGTAACCCCAGAAGCTATCTATAACTTATAAACGGGGGCCCAAGACATTTGACTATGAAGACAATCCCTATTTCTACCTGAGCTAAAACCTAACCCTTTCTTTAAAACAACCTAAAGTAATTCCATAAATACAGACAGTATAGAATTTAGACAGTAACAACACATCAGCACATCAGGCACATGAGGCAAAAATGCAATGACTCAGGCTTAAATTAAACATATTTCAAAAGCAGTTTTTGTTTTAATTGCTTTTTAAATATGGACAGGGATGCAGATTCTTTTATGGTGCTCTCGATCTCATTCCAAGTCTGTGGACCTATAACTGTTACACTGAGACTTGAGCATTTCAGGTTCCGACAGTCAATCCTCAAATTAAATTGGGAATTCAATATCTGATTAAATATAAAGTGAAGGGCCTTAAATGTTGTCATGGTATTGTAAAGTTGCGTTAAATGTCTTTGTTGTGATGTTGTAAATAGAGCCTCTGAGATGCAGGAAATATTTCAGACCTGACCTGACAATAAAAAGTTATCTATTTCTAATCTATCTTCTTATTTGTATTTTCTTCGTATGTACACAGCCTGGCCAAAAAGGATAATTACTGCAGTGATTAATGCTGCAACAAGCTGCAACAAGTTATTTAACCTCAACTGATGCAGCGAGTAGATTCTCATGTCTCAAACAGCTCGTCAAAAGTTTCAGAAGTGTCAAATTATTGGAAAGAACAAAGGAGAAGCTTAAACCACTAAAAACTGGGTTAAAAACTGTCCCATGCATTAAATAAAAAAGCACCCAAAGAGTGCAGACCTGATCAGCCCCCCCCCCAATCACTACCAAAATGTAATTATTTGTTCCTTGTGCCAGTATCAACATTTCCTGAAAATTTCATCAAAATCTGTACATAAATATAAACATAACCTCTGCTGTCCTTGGTGGAAGTAATACAATTTGGAAGGGTGTTGAACCATCATCCTCAGGGCAGAGATCTGGTAGAAAATAAACCTGAAATGATTATGAATATCACTTAAATGTGTGGTTAAAAAAACTATTAGAACTCACGGCCATGTTTAATGGTAAAAGTAAAAGCATTTCCATGCACATACCTTTAAAGAAAACAGAAGGCATTAAAACTCAACAGCTATGTATCCTTAAGAAAACCACTTATCAGTGAGGATAAGTGGAAAAAAGGCTTTGATTTGCTTAATAAAGATTGGACTGTCTTTCAAAAAAGAAAAAAAAAAGTCAAAATTATGTATTTCACAAAAGTGGTCTAATGAGTACAGCTTGACCCTGTTCCAGAGTGAGAAAAAAGTGAATGACGGGATTACCCATCATGCCTTGTGCCTACAGTCCAAGCCTGTGGGGGCAGTGATATGATCTGGGGTTGGTCCACTTGGTCAGGTCTAGGTTCAGCAACGTTATCCGGTAGAGCTGCACAATACATCGTTTGAACATCGACATCGCAATGTACGTGTGTGCAATAGTCACATCGCAGGTCCTGCAATGTAGGAGGTAAATGAACTCGATGTGTTCTCAGCTAATTTCAAAGGTATGTGACACACATTGCACGCAGCGATCCACCAGTCACATCTTTCTTAGTCAGTTTGGAGTTAGTCGCTGGTAACAACACTGAAAAATGAGCAACGAACAAGAGAAAATCACTGTAAATGAAGATTTAGTGCCAAAAAGAAAAGCAACGTCAGTTATCTGGAATTATTTCAGCTACAAGAAGGATGATACAGGAGGTCCTCGGGTTACAAACGAGTTCCGTTCCTACGCTGGCGACATAACCCGAATTTCCACGTAAGTCGGAATTAACCCTTTAATACCCCCTAAATACCCCCTAAATCTCTAAATAAACATCCAAATACACGTATTATGGGCTTTGTCCTTAATAATGGTCACCACAGTCAACCGACTGAAGCCTAAGGCTTTACCGATGTTCGTCGGCGTCTCGCCTTTCTCCGACCTTTTGATGATATCCAGCTTCGTTTCCATTGTAATGGCTTTCCTCTTGGCTGGACCAGCATCGCTAGAAGATCCTGCTTTCTTTTTTGGGGTCATGATGTGAAAAAGGAGGGTGAAAAAGGCGAGGATACCGAGAAAATTACAGAGCACAAACACAGACACTCTACACTATGGGGCTGGAGACAAACTGGCGGACGAAACTCAGGCGTTGTAAAGTCGAAACAGCGTAGGTCGAGTACTGCGTAACCCGAGGACCTCCTGTATTAAAACATGCGTTCTGTGTCGATTGTACCTTACACCTGTTGCCACAACGAGCGGTAACACAACTGATTACCTCTGCCAGGAGGTATTGTGATCACTTTGCTTTGTGTGTTTGTTTGTTTGTGTGTTTGTTTATTTGATTGTTAGCAACTTTACGGGAAAACTATCACAACCATCTTTACCAAATTTTACTCACAGATAGGCCTAGGCCCTGGAACAAACCCATTAAAGGTTGGGCCAAGTAGGCCAAAGTTCAAGGTCACAGCAAGGTCACAAAATCTCAAATTTTCCTATCTCTCATCATTGAGCAATTTTTGAAAATTCATAAAAAATTCAAGACGACTCCGATTAGCCTCCAATTTGATACACCTGTAGCTTATAACAATATCTTGTATCTGGCACAAAATTGTCCACATCCACAATGGAATGTGGACTCTGTGGACATTTCAATTTAACTTTGAAAACCCCATTTACGACACATTTTTCATTATAACTCAACAAATATTGATTGGAATTTAATATAATTAGACATACACATGACTGGTACCAAGCTTCAACTATTTACGAAATATCATTCTGCTCCATTTCTCTTCCGTTATGCTCTGTTGACTTTTGTTATTTTTTATGTATTACCATGTTTGACCGCGGTTTTTCTGCTGTATGGAACAACCTTGAAACTGTTTAATTTAAAAAGAAATAGTCGATCCATACATGCACATCGTTTGGGGGGCTTGGCAGAGGTTTGCGTTCTCTGAACACTTGTTTGTTTGAGCATTTACATCGGCACCACACAGCTATTATATACTCCTCGGTATTTTTTCACATCGCAATATATTGAAGGGTTAATGTCAGTTTTTTCCAATGTCGTGCAGTCCTATTATCTGGTCCATTAAATGCGGTCAGCTGAACCTGAATATACTGAATGACCAGGGTTGAATTTCAGTGGATTTTTTCTTTGCTGATGACACAAACATATTCCAAGATGACAACACCCCTCTTGTGACAGAGTCGTTCAGGAAGCACAAGACATCATTTTACACATGGATTGGCTGCCACAGAAACCAAACCTGAACCCCGCTGAGAACTTATGGGATGTTATGGAGAAGAATTTAGGCAGCGGTCCAACAATCTCCATCATCAATCAAGATCTTGGGGAAAAAGTAATGCAACTCTGAATGAAAATAAATGTCACATTTACTGTGACAGTGTATAAACATAGTGTGGCTGTGAATCTGTGCCTTCTACCCCTAACATTTTCAAGACAGACTTTTTAGTTTCGTTTTAAAGCCTTCAGGGGGGATTTTCGATAATCATCTCCCCACCATCAAAACTGGTAACCTTCTTCATCGTCTGAATACTCATCATAAAAAACATTATTTCTTGGTGAATAGAGCAGTAAATTTCACACAACAGATGTAGCAGTACAAAAAAACAGACAATATAGATCAACTTGTTCTTGGAGAAAAGATGAAAGTGTGACACCAGTACAACCAAAACTGAAATGAATGAAGGGAAAAACTTTTTTTTTTTTTATCTTGTGCCCTGTTTTCTCTATCTGTTGCATCATTTCTGCGATATGTCTTTTACGTTATTTCTGTGTTGTCGCAGATTTGGTCATTTTTGCTTCTTTTTTTTCCCTCTAGAAATCCTCTCAGCTACCTCTCTAATTCTATTTTAATTTAGAACATTAATTCACATATTATCTGACTGGTTGCGTATATGATTATTGTGCGTTTTGACGCTTACATTGTGTATGCCTGCGAGCAATTGCCCTCTTGGGATCAATAAAGTTGTCTGATTGTGATAAAAATCAGTGTACAGGCTGTTATCACAGGAACCAAGAATGTCAAGGACGGTGCTCATTCTTTACGATATATTACAATCCTTTCCCCCTGCGGAGATGAAAAAGTGATTAAAGCACATAGCCTGCACTCCATCACACGTTACACATTGTGCCTTTAAATTCAACTGAGTCTTAATGTGCTCTACTGAACAACTGAGCAGAACAAAAGACGGACGTAGACTGTTGTACCTCAAATATTTTCCTGTGTGAATGTTTTCTACATTATTATCTTGGGCTGAATGATATGCAAACAAACCAAGGCGCAATTACTTTGACAGAAATTGCGACTGTATTATGAGTCACGCTTTTAGTAGGAAAATGGTAATTTTTGCATTTCATTGTCGCCGTGCTGTTGCTGGAGTGTGTACCAAACAAACACTTCCACTTCCATCTGGAAAACGTGATTTTTTTTTTTAGGCTTGGGAATCTCTGTTGCTCCACACAGCTTCAATTATAATGCTGTGGCACGTTTCAGCTTTATCAAAAAATTGCAGCTCTGGCATTATGCATATTGCACTTGGCCGTATTGGGATTTCAATTATATTTCCCTTAATTGTTCAGTTGCGTTGTTATCTAAGATGTTGCTCATTTGACATCCTGCATCACAGAAAGCGTGGCTGATGATGAAACAGAGGCGCTGCTGATAAGACCACATGAGATTTAGAAGATAAAGGCAACTAGAAACAGAAATAAGAGGAAACCTGAATGATGCAACAAATAAAACCACCCTGTCCACTCTGATACTGTCTCAACATGAGACATGAGTTCGCAAGCACTCAATATTTCAAGCTGTGTTTATATTTTAAGTTAGGCCACCATCACAACAAGCCAGAACGATGCATGAGTTATGATATATGCATGGAGGCGTCACAACAGCAGGGCTCCCCAAAGCAAAAAGCAGGCTGGTTCGACAGCTCCAATGAATGGATGCATTCCTGATGACAGCATGTCTCTGGAAGGGGAGATGAAACAAACAACGCTATTCTCTGTGTGAGTGTGACCGCTGCAAGAGTGTGTGGTCCACATATTAATGCGTTTGTGCCTTCGATGTACTACAGTTTTAACCTCAGCTCCACCGGTTCATTTGATTTCCTGCAGGCAAACAATAAACCCTGACATGCCGTTGATGAGCCTGATTTTAAACATGAGGTTGGAGTTGACTGAAGGAAGGTGACAGTGTGTCAGTCATGCTTGCTCTGTCCTGTCAGGATCACTTCTAAACAAAATGCACTCTCAGAGGAGTCACCGGAAAACCCAGCCCCGCAGTGTTATCGATATCGCACAGCAAGCCGCTTGGTAGTTGGAACATCTCCCCCGAGGGCTTGTGAAATGTGTTTCTGCATGTGTGTAACTTGACAGTCCTGCTTCTGTCATCAGTGCACACAGTGTGCCTGTGCGTTCTCCAAGCTGGAATACATTAACACCTCAGTTTGTCAAGTCGTCCTGCATCATCAGGGGGTGGAGTGGGGGTGGGATTACACTCTACAACATTTGTTCCTTTTTGCAATTTTTTTTGCTGGTTTATGGTGGAAGGGATTTCTCATGTGTGTGAATACAATTAAACAGTGCGTCTTAAAACCTATAATCCACATTTTAATATAAATGCATGTTTATGTTAATTCTCTGCGTCTTTGAAATTATGTAATGCAGCTTCACCTCACATTCAGGTCTTTAAAACACTTACATTTGCTGAGAAAAATCCTCATGGACACAGATACTGATATATTTTTTTCAGCATCAAACACCAAGTGAATTGCTTGTAATGGATACAGAAAGAACCTGACACCGGCAGTGAAAGCATTATTGCTGTGCAGAAGAACTAAGTGGTATCACATGGTGTGCACATAATGCAGTGTTGTTTTGCATGCATTAGACTAGCGCATACAAAAACAGCAATGACCACAAAGTCAAAGGTGTCCTAAAACAGAAGCCAGGTTCCTGTTTTAGAAGAACACTTTTTTTTTTATGCGCACCTCAGAGTGAGGTTTGGTTTTCTCCTCTCTTGAACTCCACAGAGCTGCCCTCTCTGCTTCAGACCCCCTGCCCTTTCTTTGTTTGACAGCGCTGAAAAGGCTGCTGTCTGCCTGAATAACATCAGCCTCTGTGGGCAGTCGGTTGTACAGGAAGAATATGTAGAACCAGAGAGGAGTAATATCAGCAGGATGTGCAAAGTGGAGCTGAAGGGTAATAGTAGTCGTAGTAGCACTGTGTGTACCTTTATGATTTTTTTTTTTAATTTAACCTCTATTTATACCTCTATTTAACCAGGAAATATCCCATTGAGATTAAAAACCTCTTTTACAAGGGAGTCCTGGCCAAGATGGGCAGCAGCAAAGACAACACACAGTTATAAGATTACACAGTTAAAACACATATATCTGACACATTTGACAAGAAACAGTTAGTAAAAATAACATGCAAATAAAAAAAAAAAAACAAGTGCAAGTAATGGAGTCGGCATTAAGAACTCTTAGTTAGGACCTAAAAGCTCACACAGAAATGAATAGTCTCCAGTCTTTCTGTAGCTGACTCCATGCATAAGGTGCAGAGTAAACAGAAGCCCTTTGACCTGTTTCTGTATGGATGAATGGAATAGAAACCAAGATGTGGTCATTTGTACAGAGAGAATTTCTCCTCTCAATTAATGCACAAATGTAAACAGGCAAGAGGACAAGTATTACCTTATATATAAACATATACCAGTGGAATACAGTATAATGATATTAATTATAGGAGCCTAATTTCACTTTACTGACAAAAAAGTGATGCACACAATGATTTATGTAAGGTCAGTGGATGGGTTAAATTTAACATTTAACACTTCATGGGCTTGTGAGCTTATGTGAACATTAGTGGTGGAGTCTGTTGTGTTGTTGATATTAGCCAACTCCACTGTGGGTAGTTACTGTTGTTACCAAAGATCAGTGTTTTTCAACCTTGGGGTCGGGACCCCAAGTGGGGTCACCTGGAATTCAAATGGGGTCGCCTGAAATTTCTAGTAATTGATCAAAATTCGAATTTACTAATAAAAAATATGTGTTGAGTTGAGAAAGACAATGCCAATACATAAAAGACATGACAAACTGTGAAGCTGAAACTGAACTGCACTGTGGTACTGTTTATCTTGTGGTCATTGTGGTCGGTTTCAGATGCTGCAGCTCTTTCATAATTCATAGTTTGAGTTATTGTTTGTTCAGTATTAATTGTCAGCACCAGGAAGCAATGATTTTAAACAAAACAGGCTTTTTTTCATTCATTCATTTATTTGTTTTGAGCAGAAGAAAAATGTAAACATTTTTTGTATAATAATAATAATAATAATAATAATAATAATAATAATAATAATAATAATATTTTATCCTGGTTAAATAAAGGTTATAATAATATTGATGGGAGCCAGGGCTGGTTGTGGCCTGTCATATTAGGGTGGGCTGGTTGAAATAACAGGTGGGCAACTTGGTTGGTATGTACAGATGATAGCAAAGCCGAATAGTGGCCTGAAGGCTGAATTGCAGTCCTGACAGCACTAAAAAGAAGTGGTTTGGGGGTTTATTTAAGAATAAGAATCACTTTATTGATCCCAGAGAGAAATTCAATTGTCGGGCAGCTCATCTGTGTTCATGTACTCTTTAATATAAAATAAAAATTGATTTTCAAAGTCCTTCATGCATATTTCTTTTCATTGGATGAGCCTGAAAAACAAAAGAATGAATACTGAATACTGATAAAATAAATAATTCTCACTGTGGCCAGAATTTATACAAAAAGAAGGCAGTCTACTCTTCAACTCACACTGAAAATTCAATCTGAAAAGTGACAAATAACAAAGAAAACAACACATCTGTCTTTTTCCATCTAAAACCCTAAACTCTAGACTCAAATGTCAGCAGAACTATATACATATAAACCAACAGGACAAAGTTATTGTAATAATTTATATCATTTAGTGACAGTGATCATTTGCCCCTCACTCAGTTTTTGTCCCTTGTTGGGCGGCGATTGAGAGACCGTGTGTGTGTTTTACTGGTGTTGTGTTGCCCGATGTGTGTGAGACAGTGCTTAGCCCAAGAGCACGTCAAAAAGTCACAAATACAGTGGAATTCCGATATATCAAATAGAAATGCCGACAGGTGTAGTGGTGACCTCGATAGGTGCAGGACAGACTGAGGAGGGTCGTTTATTTCCCCACAGCTCAGAAACGGACGACAGACAGTGAGCTGCTGCATGAGAGAATGAAGCACTTAGGGCAGTGTTTTTCAACCTTGGGGTCGGGACCCCACATGGGGTCGCCTGAAATATCTAGTAATTGATACAAAAAAAAAACCTAATAAAAAATATATGGTGAGTTGAGGGAGACAATCCCAATATATAAAAGACATGACAAACTGTGAAGCTGAAACTGAAACACTGTGGTACTGTTTATCTGTCAAATGTTCATTGTGGTCAGTTTCAGATGCTGCAGCTCTTTCATAATTCATAGTTTGAGTTCTTGTTTGTTCAGTATTAATTGTCAGCCTTGTAAATCCAAGCTGGACTGACTGTACATATCCTGACCAAGGAAAATAAAATTCTCACTTTGTGCAGTAATCTACACCTGGCTTTTCTGCCTCCGTCCAGAATAATATACATTATATAGACTAAACGTTGTCTAAAATTAACATTTATTTGCAACATACTATAGCAAACTATTACAAAAACAAATTAATTTTCACAAAAAAAAAAGTCTCTGTTTTGAATGTCTGAGGTCGCCAGAAATTTGTGATGTTAAAATGGGGTCACGAGTCAAAACAGGTTGGGAACCACTGACTTAGGGGATGCAAAACAACAATGACAACCAATCGCTGATGGAATAGGGCGGGCTGTAGACTGCCCACCCAATCACAAATAAGACCCAATAGTAGTGTAGTCTGTTATATTTTTCTGTTGGAAGAAAGTTTTCCCTTAACTTTCAGTTAGGTGGGCAAGATGGGAACTGCCATTCTGAAGTCTGTATTTTGAGTTTTGGCCATCACCATGTTGCTTTGTGGTGCTGGCAGAGACCATATTTGGACAAACAGGGTGGCGCTACAGTAACACAAGGCATTCTAGGGCAGCTAATGCTACATGCTAGCTTATTAACTCAGTAAAATGATAAACTTCATCAAGCACTGCACACCCAGAAAAAAAAAAAGTTTGACTTTGTGTTTTTAAAGAAGTAAATTAGTAATGTAAGGGCTTTTTGGATCTGCCCCCAGTGGCCGTCAGCAGTACTACAACTTTCAAGAAGAAATACCTTTACTTATTGGTGAAATTATTGTTATTTTTTTATACACACACAGACACACACAGAGGCCAAAGTACATACATGTGCAACAACAGGTCCAGTATACATACACTTCATGTGCAGGCAGGTGTCAGGATAGTGGGCTGTCACATGTTTGGTGCCTTGGTCAAGGAAGGAACTGGCACCTCTCCAGCTACCAGTCCATATACAGTAACTTGAATAGGATGGGACTTGAACCAGTGACCCTCCAAGTCCCTGCTATTAAGTGATGTCACAGTTCCTCTGTTCACTATGGTAGCAACACTAACTACCTAAACTTTTGGTTTGGTTGTTTGTTTGTTAACACTCTAGCAGAAAAACTGTTGTTTGAATTCATACCAAATTGGGATTATAGATTGCCAGTGACCCAGAAAAGATATCACTATATATTGGGAAAAGTCAGTCAAAGTTTCAATTTTTTATGAATTTTTTTAAATCTTTTTTTTTTCCCATTTACTTATAATGGGCGAAAATTCATGTCTGTATAGTAGCAAAACTATTGGTTGAATTCATACCAAATTAGGTTTATAGATTGCCAGTGACCCAGAATAGATCTCAATATATTTTGGGAAAAGTAGGTCAAAGTTAAAATTTTTTATGAATTTTTTTTAATCTTTTTTTTTTCTCCCCCTTTACTTCTAATGGGTAAAATTTCACATGTCTGTAGCAGTTAAACTATTTGTTGAATTCATACCAAATTGGGTTTATAGATTGCCAGTGACCCAGAAAAGATCTCATTGCATTTTGGGAAAAGTCAAAGTTTCAATTTTTATAAATTTTTAAATCTTTTTTTTCCCCATTACTTATAATGGGCGAAAATTCATATGTCTGTATAGTAGCAAAACTATTGGTTGAATTCATACCAAATTGGGTTTATAGATTGCCAGTGACCCAGAAGAGATCTCAATATATTTGGGAAAAGTAGGTCAAAGTTAATTTTTTTAATGATTTTTTTAAATCTTTTTTTTTTTTCTCCCCCTTTACTTATAATGGGCAAAATTTCACATGTCTGTAGCAGTAAAACTATTGGTTGAATTCATACCAAATTGACTTTATATATTGCTAGTTACCCAGAATAGATCTCATTACATTTTGGGAACAGTAGGTCAAAGTTAAACATTTTTTTGAATTTTTTAAAAATCTTCCCATTTACTTATAATGACTGAAACATGTGCGAGGGGCGGGGTTTGTTGTGCCTGGCAGCACTTGTTCACTCTGATTTATCATAAAATTTTATTGTATTTTGGTTTATCAATGGCAGGGTGCAGCCACCTTGAAATAAGCTCCATGATGACTGTACTTGATTGGTTGTCTCTGCTGTTCGGTATTAGTTATTGAAGTAAACATGACCATTAAAATACTTACAGGTCATACCTGTGAAATGAACATCAGCTACACAAATGTAGTGTGTATTCACATTCTTCGTGTATGTATATGGTAAATACCTTCATTAGATACTTGAAAACTGCTTGTGCCTGAGTGCCCAGGATGTGTCTGGGTCATAGAAATTAATCTAGGATGCTCTGATGTAAATTAGCCATGCGTTCATGCCAACGCACTGCCTGCATCACCTCCACAAGGGTTTGTGTTGCTTGCATACATAAACAGCATGTTTACTGCTGTTGTGCTGTTTCCAGCCATACGTTCTACATTGAATTAATTGTGTAAATGATGAAGTGCGCAATGACATTGGACATAAAACTCCATCTGTTAACATGGAAATCAAAACAGAAATGCGAACACCACACATGGAAGAAATACCCGTGGGTTTCAGGCTTCATTCACTGGAATCTTATTTTAACAACTGAGCAAACTAAAAAAATGAACTAACAAACAAACTAACTGACTGAGTGACTATTTTTAATGAATGAATGAATGAATAGATAAATAAATACAGAAAAATACATACATACATACGTACATACATTCATACATACATACATACATACATACATACATACGTACGTACAAACAAACAAACATACATACATACATACATACATAAACACAAACATACAGGCAAACATACATACAAACACACATACAGACATGCATACTAAACATGCATACATACATACGTACATACATACGTACATACAAACAAACAAACATACATACATACGTACATACTGTATATACATACAATACAATACAATACATACATACACACATACTGTACATACATACATACAATCAAACATACATACATACATAAACACAAACATGCAGGCAAACATACATACAAACACACATACAGACATGCATACTAAACATACAAACATAAATACATACATACAAACATATATACATACATACAAACATATGTACATACATACATACATACATACATACATACGTACATACGTACATACTGTATATACATACATACACACATAAATACATACATAAACACAAACATACATACAAACACACATACATACATACATACGTACATACGTACATACGTACATACTGTATATACATACATACACACATACATACATACATAAACACAAACATACATACAAACACACATACATACATACATACATACACATATACATACATACATAAACAAAAACATACATACAAACACACATACATACATACATACATACAATTTTGGTCCTATTTTCAGCCCCAGTATTTTATTGAAAATTCATTAATTTTGGGATGGCTCAGAGCAAGAGTACATCTTTTTTACATTTATCTGAGGTCATCATTAGGTACATCCTGGTGAGAAATATGTCTAAATTACTCTTTTAATATTGGGTCTAAAAAGCTGGCAAAGTGCCAAATACCAAAATAAACTCAGTTTCATGGAAAGACCCCTAAAAAACCCCTAAAAAATACCTGATTTACACTGAGAAATCCAAAATACAGAGGATAATATTGTAATAAATGCTGATAAATGGCTTAAGAAAGCAAAAAAAATCATTTAGGAACTGCCACAAAAGTAGCACTGGGTCTGTATGGGCTGTAGTACAGATACCTGGAAATCTTGACTTAGATGGTTTGAACCTCTCATTTTCTTTTCATTTTTTTTTTTTTTTATATCATCAAGGGATTTGCAGGAAAAAAAAGAGAAAACGTATTAAAGATACATAAAGACCATGTACCCTGGACACATTGCTGACCACATCTAAGCTCGACTTTCATTTGACACATGTGTATTTGTCTGATATTCTCTATGGTACAATGCAAGCTTAATTTGTAGTCTTCGAAAGCCTCTTGCAAAGGTCCTAAGGGGCAGGATTATTTCATTTTTCTCTCCTGTCTGAAGAGAAGAAATATTCTTTCTGTCCTCTGTATAGGATCCTGGAGCTTTGATAATGGAAACAATCAGAAATCATTAAATAAATCAGAATATATAGTGAAGCAAAGGTTAACATATTGTGGAAAGTGAGATAAACAGGAAGGGATTCATTTAACGGTGGAACATCCTGTGACAGTAGAACAAAGTCTGTTTCAATAAGTTTTCAGAGGGATGCAGGGGAAACCGCTGCGTTAGAATGAACAGTTTAGTTATGAAGCATAAACAAGTACGCTGTTGTGAATATATGCAAATATGAAAGAACGTGTGAAAAAGCTGCTTAAAATTACACTAATAAGGTTAAACATGTCATGTAAACTGTCTGTGTTTCTATGAAAAGATTATAATAATGATGTGTAAATTAATGCACACAGATATTGCTATTTTTTTTTTTTTTTTTTTTTTTTTTTTTTTTTTTTTTGGCCATAAATCTCGCCATGTCTCTGTCCCTTCACATGGCTCGAGCCAGCCAACATGTCATGGAGACAAGCTTGAGTGTTAATGGGACGCTCTCCCACGGAACTCGTAGGCGTCTTCCTTGTCCTCTGTGTTTATCGGCTAATGTGATTGCCACGGCTCTCTCGGATTCATAGCTACTTCTGAATAATGAACACAATTAATATTCCTTTCAGAGTCTCGTGACCTGTTGTGCATGAATAACACTTAAACCTAAGCTGATACAACTGGATTTTATTGTACTACAACAGACGGAATGGTGTGTTGGATTAGGCTGCAGGGGTGTGGAAATCTAGAGGTATCTACTACATAGAACGTATTTAACTCTTTAAAACCTGGCACACTCTGTGCATATGCAGTTTGGACAGCTGTAACTCTTTCACTGTTTGTGCAATTGGAAACATTCTAACAGCCTCTGAAACCTGACATATTGAGCTTTATAGGTTTTATTGGCTCATTATGGTAATTTCACTCATGCCTGTACTAGAAGGGTCAGTGTATCTTTTAGTAATTGAATTATCTTTTCGAGAACAAAAAAAAAAAAAAAAAAGTAGTGGTTAATTGATTTTCGTTTTAACCCATAAAGACCCAAAATCCACTGGTAACCAAAACCATTCTACTGATCTAAACTGTTTAGTACCCGTTGATCCATTAATCCTATGAATACACGTAAATAATTGGTGTAAAATACAGGGTGGGGAAGCAAAATTTACAATGAACATTTAGTTGTTTTTTCTCAGCAGTGCCATACGTCAGTTGTTTTTGAAACCAACATATATTGAATTGTCATAATCATACCTAACACTATTATCCATACCTTTCAGAAAACTTTGGCCCATATGAGTAATCAGGAAAGCAAATGTCAAAGAGTGTGTGATTGCTGAATGCACTCGTCACAACAAAGGAGATTTCAAAAATAGTTGGAGTGTCCATAAAGACTGTTTATAATGGAAAGAAGAGAATGACTATGAGCAAAACTTTTACGAGAAAGTCTGGAAGATACTATTAAAGAAGAATGGGAGAAGTTGTCACCCAGAATATTTGAGGAACACTTGCGCAAGTTTCAGGAAGTGTGTGAAGGCAGTTATTGAGAAAGAAGGAGGACACATAGAATAAAAACATTTTCTATTATGTACATTTTCTTGTGGCAAATAAATTCTCATGACTTTCAATAAACTAATTGGTCATACACTGTCTTTCAATCCCTGCCTCAAAATATTGTACATTTTGCTTCCCCACCCTGTACAGTTTGTCATCTTTTCATGGTTATCAGATGACCCATTTGGACGTTCAGAGGTTCCGTAGTTACCGTGGAAACACTGTCATCCTCTACAACACTGATTCACCAGTAAAACCCATGGAGTTGGATCAATGACAGTGGATGGAGACGCTTGTTTACATTCAGCTATTGATATCTTTGCTGAAAAAGTGATTTTTTCTTCAGTTTTCTGCATCTCTGATTTAATAACCTTTGAATTTACTCAGACGTTTTATGAATATTTACACAATCTGTAATTTAAATATCAGAAAATACCAGATTTACACCGAAAAAATGCAAAATACAGAGGATAATATTATAATAAATGGTGATAAATCACTAAGAAAGGTTAAATCTAAATTTGGAAACTACCACAAAAGTCATGCTGGGTCCATTATGGGTAAAATAGAAGAATTAAAATTGAATTTCAAGGCGTTTTTGGGGTTTTTTTTGTGTCAAAACAGATAATGATAGTGACGGATTGATTTTCATTTTCTCTTTCTAATAATACAAAATAAAGTTACTACCTGACAGAAATTGAAAAACGGACCAAAAACACAGGGTTTTTTTTTTTTTTTCATTCTCTGAGACGGATGTTGGTCATTTTCAAGGAAAGAGCGCTAATGCCTAGGTCACAAAGATTCTACGAGTGATAGGATTTGTATAATCGTCAAGTTCGTACAAAATCTGGAATTCATAGACATTCATGGAGGGAGCATTAGTTGTCTTATGGCCGTATTATGAAGTGGTACAGCTACATTCAATTTGCAAGAGCAACTTGAGGCCATCTGTGAGAAATGATGTAATTTGTGTCTACGAAGATCGTTACAGTTGTCGCGTTCTTCGTAAGGGTGCCTTGGGACCTTCCTACGTCATACCTATGGCCACTTCATGAATTTTGTGTGTAAGTGGCCGTACGACCCCCTATGTGCACTCACGGCACTCAAGTCGTTGGTAGGAAGATCTCCGGTTTTTTTTCAGAATATTTAGTTTGGTATATAGACAGTGGCCGTGTACTCTCTTAAAAATCCTGTGTCATGATCATCGCGTTGAAGATGGTAATGAGGCCACAAGGCTGAAACTTCTACGGGCTGCAGCTGCAAGATGAAGAAATGGAAGCTCAAGTGGTTGTTGCAGCTGTTTTGGTTCAGCAGCAGCAGAAGAAGAGGGACATTCTAAAACGCTTGACATAAAAAAAGCTAATGCTACCTTCACAAAAGTCTACGAACTCCAAATTTCATACGAACTTGAAGATTCCAACAAGCCCATTGTAGCTCTCGTCACGACAGACATGGATCGGTTCCTTTAAAACTGGCATTTATTTTGCTCTTCTCTCATCTTTCATGCCGTGAGAACTGATAGACATACACTACCAGGCAAAAGTTTGGACTCACCTTCTTATTTAAATGACATGAGATGGACCACAGATGGCCCAACAAGTGCTTCAGCATCATTTGGAACTCCTTCCAGCTCATCGAGAGAATGCCAAGAATGCACAAAGCAGTAATAAAAGCAAAATGTGGCTATTTTGAAGAATCTAAAATATAAAACATGCTTTGAGTTTTGTCCCACCTTTTTAAACTACATAATTCCACATGTGTTCATTCATAGTTTTGATGCCTTTAGTGAGAATCTACAATGGAAATAGTCATAAAAATAAAGAAACCACCAGGTGAGTCCAAACTTTTGCTGGTAGTGTACATACAGCAACGGAAACACATACGCTTACATTAAGAACTATACATGACAATAGTTGAAAAGTATAAACGTGGAAATATAAACAAAGTGAGTTGCAAATAAAAGAAAAAAAATACCTCGTTGGCTGCTTGTCATGAGCGAGAGTTCCTCCATACCTCTTAGCCAAGCTTTTCAATGTAGCTGTATCATTCAATTCTGCCGTAGCAGCACAACGTAACACACATTGGTTCTGGGGCTGGTACAGCACCATATATTAACTATATAACAGAATCCGGGTATCATTCATTGATTCATTTTTCAATTTAAAACCAAAATCAAAAAAACAAAAAAAAACGACTCATTTGTTTGTTTTTCATTTTCAAAACCAGAATGAAAAACTGATAACGGTTTGGTTTCAAATGAAAAAATGGAAAAAAACGAATAAGACTGTTTCATTCCGATTTTGTCTATTTTCAATATAGTTAAGTTGTCTGACCTGGAAGTAGTCGTTACTAGGGAAAAAATAAACAAACAGAATCATGGCCAGACTGGAGGAATATTTTGCTATAATTAAGCAGCTGTTTGATACATACAAATGTGTATTGCATTCACACAAAAAATTAATTCGGCTCTGTTTTTCTGAATCAAAGCCGAATTTAAATTTTTTCAGAAAACAGTATCTCATTAATTTGGAAAATTCCGTTTGTTTATTTTTTCCCTAGTAACAACTACTTCCAGGTCAGACAACTTAATATATTGAAATAGCAAAATCGGATGAAACGGTTGTTATCCGTTTTTTCCATTTTTCATTTGAGCACAAAATCGGGAAATGGAAAAACAAACCGTTATCCGTTTTTCATTCTGGTTTTGAAAATAAAGAACAAAAAAACGAGTGTTTTTAATATAAATATAAACTCATGAAATTACCTTTTAACATTTATCCAAATTATTGGACAACATGTGAAATTATTAATTATGATTAAACAAATACAACAACATTTACACCCATAGCTTTTGAGACTCTTTGTGACCTAGACATTAGCACTTGAAAATGACAATAACCGGTCTCAGAAAATGAAAAAAAATAAAAGGGTGTTTTGGTCCATTTTTCCATTTCTGTCAGGTAGTAACTTTATTAAGAAAAAATGAAAATCAATCTGGTTTTAAATTTGGTTTATCTGTTTTGAAAAAGAAAACCCATGACATTCTACTTTAATTCTTCTATTTTAGAACAAAAATCAATTAACCAGTAGTTTTTCATTTGTTTCCGAAAAGAAAATCCAATTATCAAAAGATACACTGAGCTAGAAACTGAAGAAAAAGCCATTTTAGCAGAATTATAACATGCAGTAAATTGTAAATTAACCCTTCATGCATACTGGTCGCTACAGTGGACAGTTATTCTCCAGCTGATCTCTTGTATATTCATGAGTTTGCTGTTTAGTTCCATATCAGCCGACACAGTGGACACTATGCATCATCTCATCCACTGCAATTTGTACAATAACTGTAACTTTGCTGTTCTTGATAAACCTGATCCACAGTAATAAAATGTTTGAGTGTAATCAGTTGCTAGTTGTTATTAGGGGTGTTAGAAATATCAGTTCTGCAATATATCGCGATATTTCATTTCACAATACTGTATCGATATTAAAAAGTACTGTATTGATATTTTTAGGTATTTATTCAAATGCAGATATTGCGGAGGTTCATTTTTGTTTTTCTTTTTGTTTATATTTATTTATTATTGTCAAACACTTTTAATTAATAATGGTTATCTGAAGTACCCTAAAAGGACTTTTTACTGTTTGAGAGGCAGATGTTAGTTCCTTTGTTGGGATCACACATAAATAATGTTCTGATGTTAGTTCTGAACTAATGGAATATGAACATTTGAACAGGATCTTAGACTGTAATGTCTGTAAAACAGAATTTAAGATTTAACAGAGGAAAATTTGGTGATATAGCATTACAAATAAAAATGTGTTAGTATTTGTGCATATTTCTGGTGTGATTCAATTCTTCCAGGAAAAAATCTTTTTAAAAAAGAAACAAGAAAAAAAATTGCCTTTTCAACAGTATTTCAATATATCATGATATGTCGAACTGTGATCCTAGTATTGTGATTTGTATCGTATCGTCAGATTCTTGCCAATACACAGCCCTAGTTGTTATAAGATTGTAATTAAGTTTTTTTAAACAAAAACATTTTTAAAAATATATTATCACCATAAAGTTAGTAATAACTAGTATCAGAGTATGCTAAAAATGTGAGAAAACATCAGATTAGCTGCATTAAAAATGTTTTTATTTCATAGTTTCATAGTCACTTTCTGACATTGTGTTTTAAATACATGTTTCTTTGCTTCAAAAATTAAATGCATGGTGTCCAGCTGAGGGGACATTTTTGAAATTTCCACTAAAAATAGGTTCATTATTCTACTTTTCATATTTTATTTATGTATTTTTTAATTTTTTTATTTAGAGAGAGGAGGTCAACATCTCTTGGTCTTTTGTATGTGTTTTCTTTATGTAACAATGCATCCATTGTTCACTGTTCACTTGTTTTGTTTATTAACAAAAAAAAAAAAAAAAAAGAAAAACTGAAATGTTGAGAATGGAAAGACTGGTCCTTGGTCACATGCTTGTTACGTGACCACAATGTAATTTAAATGTATGTTGAACTTCTGTCAATATTTCTAAATAAAAATCTGAAAAAAAAAAATAAAAAATAGGTTCATTAAAAAAATTCAATCACATTGTGTTTTTCATGCCTAATAAAAACACTCAGGAAAAAAAAAAAAATTGACTAAGGTTCTCATAATTCATGCATCAAAGGGTTAATGCTAGATATTGAAAGATCTGGAAAAAATGTGTTTCTGTTAAAATGGGTGAATGGACTCACTCACTGCATATTTTCTAACTTTTAGTCAAATAAGAAAAAAAAAAAAAAAAAAAAGTCCAGGCGGACCATTTAAGGCTTAGGGTTTAAAGGGTTCACAGTGGCTGTCTGGAGCAGTATCATATGTGCAGACACGATTATATTTGAGCTCAAATTCAGTAGACGTCCTTACAATCTTGACCTGAATCTTCTGCTGAGCTCAGTGGTGTGATTTGTAGTGGGAGTGTAACAGTTGAAAAATGAGATGATTTTCACTCTGCAAAGCTTTTATTTAGATCCATTATTAATACAACGGCTGCCTTGGGGCCAGGCGGTCAAATGTTTGAAGCCAAAAAGAAAATCTTTCCATGCATGAGTCATACACACAAAGCAAATAGTTGGAGGGAGATAATATTCACTCATGAAATTAGTTTTTGTCTAATAAGATTTGGTAGATGATATTGTTACGAGAAGCCCATCCTTCGACGTGGAATGTTTCATTTGTTTGGATGTCATGTTTGATGGAGATTAAACACACTTTGAACCGGCTGTGTGATGTGCTTTCTGCTGAATGATGAATCTAATTAGTTATTCCACTGCCTGTTGTTATTTCAGACAATATGAATCAATAACATTTATCAGTCAGACATAATGTTAGCATGCAGCCCACACCTGTAATATTGATCTGCAATCATTTACAAGAACTCCGTCAGCAAGAATTGATGCCTAATACTTATTACTCTGCATGTCATTGTGTGAAGTTAGTGCTAATGGTACAGAAAGCAACAGAAGTGTGGTTAGAAATTATAGTCAGAACAAAACATCCATCTGTCCATCCGTCCGTCCATCCATCCATCCATCCATCCATCCATCCATCCATTCGTCCATCCATTCGTCCATCCATCCGTCCATCCATCCATCCATCCGTCCATCCATCCATCCATCCATCCATCATCCATCAATCTGTCTATCATCCATCCATCCATCCATCCATCCATCCATCCATCTGTCTATCATCCATCAATCTGTCTACCATCCATCCATCCATCTGTCCATCCATCCATCTGTCCATCCATTCATCTGTCCATCCATCCGTCCATCCATGCGTCCATCCATCTGTCCATCCATTCATCTATCCATCCATCCGTCCGTCCGTGCATCCATCCATCCATCCACCCATCCATCCATCTGTCTATCATCCATCAATCCGTCTATTAACCATCCATCCATCCATCCGTCTATCATCCATCCATCCATCCATTAATCTGTCTATCATCCATCATCCATCCATCCATCCATCTGTCCATCCATCCATCCATCCATCCATGCGTCCATCCATCTGACCATCCATTCATCCATCCATCCGTCCATCCATCCATCCATCAATCCATCTATCATCCATCCATCCATCCGTCTGTCTATCATCCATCAATCTGTCTATCATCCATCCATCCATCCATCCATCCATCCATCCATCTGTCTATCATCCATCCATCCATCCATCCATCTGTCCATCCGTCTGTCATCCATCCATCCATCCATCCATCCATCAATCCATCTATCATCCATCCATCCATCCATCCATCTGTCTATCATCCATCAATCTGTCTATCATCCATCCATCCATCCATCCATCTGTCTATCATCCATCCATCCATTCGTCCATCCGTCTATATCCATCAATCCATCCATCCATCCATCCATCCATCCATCTATATCAAATTCTAATGTGGTCCACCAATCATTACATGCCTGATTTGCATTTCTGCTGGCCCATATTTTCATTTCAGTGTCATGAATCATGACATCGAACTGAAAATATGGATAAGATGTGCATATTCAGTGACCTCTTTTAAATCCCTTCTCAAAACACTGATTTTGACATTCATATCCCTTTTTATTCAGTTGTTTTTTATTTTGCTTTAGCACCTTGAATTACACTTATTTTATTTACTTATGATCATATTCATCATATCACTTATGTATTTTAATTACTACAGTCTTACTCTTTGTACCTTCCATTGCCTGTATGGTTTTTACCCCTTCCTCCTTTTACTGCTGTAGTTTGTAACCACTGTTACTGTTTTTATGATGTGATGCTGTCTCTCTTGCTTCCTTTTTTTCTTTCATCACCCTTTTATCCACATCACGTATTATTGCTATTAATTTTTGTTTGATTTTACTTTATTTTAGCTACTTTATTTCTATTATTTTTCTTATTGTTGGCAACTGGTATGCATTTAATGGTCTGACTGGGCCATCTGCTGTCGAAAGTACTTTGTAAACTGTTGCTTTTAAAGTCAATATGAATAAAGATTATTATTATTATTATATCAGTAGTGAGGGAATCAGAAGAAGTCACAATTAATGCGATTTATGTCTGACTTTACCAGAATAACAAGTGTTTCTCTTCTGTTTAATTCACCATAGCATATTTTAATAATTAATTAGGGCCAACTAAAATTGCATCACATTTTAGTTTGTGACCCTACATTTGGAAAAGGTAGGTTTAACTAATCACCCATCTATCCTTATCCTCCATTTATCTTGGTTGTGGTGGTTGCCCGAGGCGTTCCCATGCTAGTTAAGAGATGCAACCCCTCTGGCAAATCGGATGTTCGAGCTCCTCATGTCGTCTCCATGGAACAGCCTAGCAACCCTATGGCGTAAACTCACTTCTGCTGCTGTATCCTTGATCTTGTTCTTTTGTTAAACCACCCACTGCTCAGGACCAGAGGAGAGTTTCACCTTTCAACACAGTTCCCTCTTCAGAAGATCAGACGGTAAATAACTGCAAACACTGCACAGTCTGCTTGTGCTCTGTCCTCCAACACTCATGAACAAACAAACTCCTCCACTTGGGGCAGCAATGCATTCCAGACACTCCAAACATTTAACAGATTAACTAGAAAAGCACTTCGAGAGCACAGACCTCCGCCAAGACAGATCAGTCCCCCTTAACCCATCACCACCAAATTTTAATCATCTGTTCCGTGTGCCAGTATCAACATTTCCTGAAAATTTCATCCAAATCCTTCCATAACTTTTTGAGTTATCTTGCAAACAGACAAACGAACAAACACCCCCCCAACCCCCATCCTGATCACTGACTCACCATTTTAAAGGGGTCATAAACCAACTTTTATTAGTCTTTGGTTCATTTATTTGTGTATTTGGACCCTAATAGTTCAAAAAGTTTGAATTTGCACCCTCCAGGTGCTGCAAAGCTATCTTTATATTCATTTTGGCAAAACTCAAGTGGATTTCTACAACCTGTTTTAATTCCTGCTTAATTTGTTACATCTACAACTAGTTACGTCACGACATTTGCACATATAACGTCAAGACTTCCAATGAACATTTCTCTGAGTACGACATAATTGTTTGTCAGCAGCAGCATTTGTAGTCCAGACTGAAACTAGAAAAGCACTCGGACAGCACAGACCTCCGCCAAGGTAGATCAGTAAATAAATAGGAAAAAAAAAAAAAAAAAAGATCTGAAAAATTCATAAAAAATTGGAACTTTGACCTACTGTTCCCAAAATGTAATCAGACCTATTCTGGGTTACTGGTAATCTATAAACCCAATTTTGTATGAATTCAACTAATACTTTTGCTGCTACAGTGTTAACAAACAACCAAACCAAACAACAAAAAAAACTAGAAAAGTGCTCAGAGAGGACCTCTGCCAAGGCAGATCAGCCCCTCCCCCACCCCCACCCCCAAACACCACCAAAATTTAATCATTTCTTCCTTGTGCCAGTATTAACCTTTCCTGAAAATTTCCTGAAAATTCGTCCATAACTTTTTGAGTTATCTTGCAAACAGATAAATAGACAGACAAACTCTGATGAAAACATAACCTCCGCTGTTTCACTTGGCAGAGATAGAAATGCTGCTTTAACTGCAGTCTGTAAAGTGTTTGATTACCTAATAATTAACTGACATAAATGTTTTGGTCAACACCAAATCAAAAACATCAAAGGCTCCAATTAGACATGTGGGATGAATTTGTGAAATGCAAAAATTACACTGAGATATTAACAGTCAAGGGTGTCAAACTCATTTTAGTTCAGGGCCCACATTCAGACCAATTAGATTTCAAGTGGACCAGTAAAATACTTCCATAATAACTTACAAAAATTGACAACCCAATTTTTCTCTGTTTTGATGTAAAAAAGTAAAGTTACATAAAAATCTATACATTTACAAAATATCCTTTCACAAAAAATGTAGATAACCTGAACAAATATGAACAACCTGAAATGTCTTGGGAATTTTAACAATATTCTGCCTGTTAATAGATGTTTTGTGCTATTGTAAATCCACTGTGATCTGTAAATTGTAATTATTATAATAATGTAATGATGTAAGTGATAAGCTGAGGCATAATATTATTAAAATTGCACTTATTTTTCTTAAGAAATTACTGGTTGTTCATGGTTGTTCAGATTTTTCAAAGGACAGTTTGTAAATGGACCCATTTTGATAATGTAATTTTACTTTTTTCACTCTAAAACACAGAGAAAAGTTTAGAGTTGATATTACACTGGTCTACAGTTTTTT
The DNA here is from genome assembly GCF_902148855.1 of Sphaeramia orbicularis. Classification (NCBI taxonomy): domain Eukaryota; kingdom Metazoa; phylum Chordata; class Actinopteri; order Kurtiformes; family Apogonidae; genus Sphaeramia; species Sphaeramia orbicularis. The sequence continues at coordinate 24,178,836 of NC_043978.1, read as the reverse complement.
GTTTTTTTTTTTTAGAAATGATTTGCTTCAGAGATTAACCCTTTCATGCACAAATTATGAGAACCTTAATCAAATTTTTTTCCTGAGTGTTTTTATTCCTCTTTAGGCATGAAAAACACATGTGATTGAGAATTTTCTTCTGAAAATAAATTAAAAAATAAAATAAAAAATAATAAGAAAAAAAAATAAGAAAATAAAATAAAATAAACAAATAATAATGAAAAAAAAAATTCTTACGAGCATATTTTTCATGAAGTTGCAAAAATGTCCACCCAGCTGGACACCACACATTTAATTTGGATGCACAGAAACATGTATTTACTGAAAAATTGTGTGAAAACTATGGGGACGGCTTGTGATTCTAGGGGTTTATGCTCAGGAGAGATCTTCATAATGTTACCAATTCATGCCAGAAAAGACATGTAGTGTCTTAAAATTTTAATAAAGATATGTGTAAAAAAATAAATAAATAAATAAATAAAAAACAAGACAAAAAAAAAGAGAGAAGAACAACAAAATCCATGACTATACAAGAGAACAGCTGTAGAATAGCTGTCCACTGGAGTGACCACTATGCATGAAAGGGTTAAATGTGCTAAATGTTACATATTTTAATAAGATTAAATGGAAAATAAATGACAAAAGTGCCGGTTTGCTGATGTTTTCAAGGTATGTGATTAAGTGTTATTACGCATATATATTGGTTTATGTACATTTATATAATAGTTTTATAAATCTTCCACTAAATAGAACCTGTAAAATGAATGTATTCTAATGTGCAGACAGTGTTTTGAAGTAGATCTTGTAGCTCTGAGACAAATATTCCTTTTGAGTCAAACCCATTCTCTCGTTTATTCTTGAATTTCACATTTTGACCCAAGGCTGTATCTCGGAAAGTTCAGCCAACCAGCATTTTTGACTTGATTTTTCTTTATCAGTGACTCTCATGTGGTAAAATTTCATTACTTTTATTCTGGAAGCATTTTCCTTGTAGACCAGTGTTATTTATAGGTTATGATGTTATTATTTTACTGGTCCAACCCAACTGAAATCATATCAGACTGTATAATCAGTGCTAAAACCCTGCTGAAGTGTATTACTTGTGCTCATATCTCACATCTATGTATGCGTGTATTTATAAAACTTTGTACACATCAAGGTTATAATAGTTTGGGATTTTTCATTATAGTTTAGTGTTATTTTGTTTTGACTTTTTTTTCTCTATTTCAGTTAGTTGTAATTAGTTTTTAGAGCAGCTTTGCTATTTTTTTTAAATTAGTTTTCATTTTTACTAAATGCTTAGTTTTAGTATTAGTTTTAGTGTTTTTCATATCTTTTATCTTTATCGCTGTCGTATTCAAATAAATCCCATGTTGCCAGGAAGATAATAAAATAAGTACAAAGGGAATTTTATCCATAATTTATATATTTAGTTAGTTTCGTAAGCACACAATACAGTTTCAGTTAGTTATCAGTTCTTCTTTTATCGTTTTTATTTATTTCAGTTAACGAAAATGTTTTTTTCAATTCTAGTTTTCGTCATTTCGTTAGTGTTTGTTAACAATAATAACCTTGGTTCACATATGGACTAAATGACTGTCTGGGATGTGGAATTGGGTTGTAGATGTGATGGTCTGTCTGTGTGTTTGTGTGTGATTATGTTCACATCATAACTCGATAACAAATAGAGCTAAAATGATGACCATGACCTGACCTGACCTGATAAATTTTGGGGTCAAAAGGTCTAAGTTCAAGGTCAATGGATCAATTGGTTAGTATTATACAGCCTGATACAGACTATTACACAAGCATAATATGCGATTCAAATTGACTTGCTTATTTAAAGTCTGGTAGGTTTCTGTTTATATGGATGGAAATGTATATATGTTGTCATAGAAATTGAGTCAAGTGTTCTAAAAAGGCACTGGGCATGGGTCAGAACCTCTTTCAACTGCAGTTTAATGAACACTAATTTTCTGAAGTATTGTTTGCTTGTTTTTTAATTAATATTGTTGCACCGACTGGAGTAGCTCCTAATTTCATTATACACACAATGACAGTAAAGGCTATTGTATTGTATTGTATGGTATTGTATGGTATTGTATTTTGTTCTATTCTATTCCAATGTATTGTTTTGTATTGTATTGTATTCCATTGTATTGTATTGTATTGTATTGTATTCTATTCTATTCTATTCTATTCTATTCTATTCTATTCTATTCTATTCCAATGTATTGTTTTGTATTGTATTGTATTCCATTGTATTGTATTCCATTGTATTGTATTCTATTGTATTCTATTCTATTCTATTCTGTTCTGTTCTGTTCTATTCCAGTGTATTGTTTTGTATTCTATTCTATTCTATTCTATTCTATTCTATTCTATACGAGTTAGCAAAATGGCAGCTAAAGCTACATAACTTGTCCTGTAAAGCTATACCTTTATGCCAAACAACACCAAGCCCTCTAGTGTTTTAGTCGACAGAAATCCTTCATTTCATCAACATTCGCTTTGTAATACTTTGTGGTATTTTGCTATAAAGTTCCACATTTCCACCATACAACAGAACCATGTTGTGAAAAATTCACTGAATGCTGTTGCTTTGTCAAGGACGACAAACTCCACATAGAAGTTTCCTTGCAGATATTATGAAAAACAAGTATTTTAAGGATGACAAATAAGGACAAAATGTTCAAAAAAGGTCAGTAGATTGCAATTGTGTCATCGACTATCATTAACGCTATAAATAAGTGCGCAAGACACTCAAAAGTAAAGAAAAATATGTGCTTTAGTGTAGCTGGGGCAATAGATAAACGCTGATTTTATCACCCTATAAGTCTTTTTTACTGATCTACAGTTTGACATTGTTCTTAAGTCTGCAGGGCTTGACTTTATGGTAGTTTGAGTTCAGGAAAAAACCTGAGGGAACGAAGTGATGAATGTACCTTTTCCCCTGTAGTGTGAATCTAACAGAAGTATTTAAATAATACAAAGAGGTCCAGTAAATCCTCTCCAGCTGAGGTCCCAACAATTATATAAATGCAAATACAGGTTAATGCTTTTTGCTGGATTAAAAAAAAAAAAGGCTCAGAGGAAAGGGTGCATACGTCATGGATTATCAGTGTTGTGCTCAAAGTGTCTGCATGTGGAGTTGAATATTTTCACTACTGACTCCAGCAGACGAGACGCAGCGAGAAGAATAAATGTTCCTTTTCTGTCCAGTTATTTCAGAAGAATGTTTTCTCCCTCTGTGCCCGATTGATGTGCCCCTGTCTGCTCACTCCTCAACCTGAACACAATGTACATAGGTTCTGCCGAGCTGGCCTCGCTGTGCCTGTTAAGAAGTCAATAGGAGTAAAATGTCAAAGAAGAAATAAACCCTTTTTTACGACAAAAGGTTTTACCGCCTGGATTTATGACCACTGCTCTATACTTTCGTCTCACACAGATGAACTTAACATTTTAACTTTGTGTTTTTCAGGGTCGTCTCGCACCACAACTTGAAGCTTGAAGGTCTGCATTAGTGTTGATGTGGCTTCGTGAGTGTCACATTGAATATCTGGTGTTAACACTAGGCTACAGTGGTCTTTCACTTGGAAAACTGAACTGTGCATGAACTGTGTGTGTCCAGGATAAGTCAGAAAGACTGCGTCAGTCGATATGTCACTGGGTTAATACTGTACATCACAGGTGTCAAACATTCGGCCCGGGGGCCAAAACTGGCCCGCCAAAGGGTCTAGTCCGGCCCGTAGGATGAATTTGTGAAATGCAAAAATTACACTGAAGGAATTAAAAATCAAGAATGTTAAATTTATTTTAGGTCAATTCAATCTAAAGTGGGTCAGACCAGTAAAATACTATCATAATAACCTATACATAATGAAAACCATTTTTTTCCCCTTTGTTTCAGTGTAAAAACTGTAAAATTACACAAATGTTTACATTTACAGACTAGTCTTTTACAAAAAATGTCAATAACCTGAACAAAAATGCCTGAAGTATGCGGAATTGTACCAAAATTCTGCCTGTTATAAAATGTTTTGTGTATTTGTAGATTCACTGTGATCTGTAACTTGTGATGCACATGTATACATGATTAACTAAGGTGTAATATTGTTAAAATTGCAAATGTTTTTCTTAAGAACTTTCAGGTTGTTCATATTTATTCATGTTATGTTCAAGTACAGTTCGTACATGTAAACATTTTCATCAAGGAATTTAGCTTTTTTCACTCAAAAACGTAGAGAATACATTGGAGTTGGCATTATTTATCAGTTTTTATCCTATTATTTATATTATTTTACTGGTACACTTACACTTCAGCTCATATTAGGCTGAATGTGGCCCCTGAACTAAAATGAGTTTGACACCCCTGCTGTACATGGACTGATCTTGACCAGGGGCGTCAAACTTGTTCCAGTTTTATCTCAAGTGGACAACTCCAAATTTTTGTCTTTGTTTTAGTGCAAAAAAAGTTAAATTAATTATGAAAATATTTACATTTACAAAGTGTCCTTTCTCAAAAAATGTGAACAACCAGAAATTTTTTTTAAGAAAAATAAACATTTTAACCCATAAGGACCCACTGTGACTTTTGTGGCAGTTCCCAAAAGAATTTTTCTTTCTATTTAACCTTTCCTAAGTGATTTGTCACCATTTGTTATAATATTATCCTCTGAATTTTGCACTGTTTCCAGTGAAAATCATCTATTTTCTTATGTTTAATTGACTGATTATGTAGAAGCTCAGGGTAAAGTCAAAGGTTATTGTATCAAAACAGGAAAAAAACTGAAAAAAGTGACTTTTTCAGTAAAATATATCATTAACTGAACATAAAACAAGTGTCTCCATCCACTGTCATTGATCTAACTCCATGGGTTTTACTGGTGAATCAATGTTGTGGAAGACAACACACTGCAAAAATCAAAATTCTTCCAAGTTTATTTTTCTCATTTCTAGTCAAAATATCTCATCACATTTAAAATGAGACATAATCACCCAAAGAATAGCTTTTCAGTGAGATGTAAGAACTTATTTTTAAACAATAGATCTTGAAAACCTTATTTCAAGAAATCTTATCAAGATAATTTTCACTTGTTCCATTGGCAGATTTTTTTTTTTTTTTGCTTGAATTAAGGAAAAAATCTTGAAATAAGCAAAAAAAACAAAAAACAAATTAAGCAAAAAAAATCTTGAATTAAGAAAAAAATCTTGAAGTAAGCAAAAAATCTGGAATTGAGCAAAAAAAAAAAAAAAGAAATAAGCAAAAAAAAAATAAAATCTCGAATTAAGCAAAAAATCTGCCAATGGAACAAGTGAAAATTATCTTGGTAAGATTTCTGGAAATAAGATTTTCAAGATCTATTGTCTAATATTAAGTTCTTATATCTCACTGAAAAGTAACTCTTTAGGTGATTATGTCTGATTTTAAATGTGATGAGATATTTTGACTAGAAATGAGAAAAATACACTTAGTAAGATTTTGATTTCTACAGTGCAGTGTTTCCACGTCCACTACGGAGCCTCTGAACAACCAAATGGGTCATATCTGATGACCATGAAAAGATAACAAACTGCATTTTACACCAATTATTTACATGTAATGATTGACACATGGATCAACAGTTTAGATCAGGAGATGCTTTTGGTCGATGGTGGATGTTTGGGTCTTTATGGGTTAACAATATTATGCCTCAGCTTATCATTAACACATGTATATTACAAGTTACAGATCACAGTGGATCTACAAAGGCACAAAACATTTAGTTACAGGCAGAATATTGTTGAATTTGGAGTTGTCATTATTTATAGGTTTTTATGCTATTATTTTACTGGTCTGACCCTCTTGAGATGAAATTAGTCTGTACGAAAATGTTAAATAAACCATTAACATCCTCAGTGTAATTTTTGTACTTTGCAAATTCATCCCACGAGCCAGATTGGAACCTTTGGTGGGTCAGTTTGAGTCGATCTAGAGTAAACATAGTAATGACAATGACTAAAATACTTGGAAATTCAGGCATCCACTTAAGAAAATTAGCATAATGGTATACCAAAAATGGTTTACCCTTTATAAGATATGGGTCTTTTCTCTGTGTGAAGCATCTGGATCTTTATTTGCATTATGTTTTTTTTTTTTTTTTAACTCCTAATGACTGAACTTTGCACACATCCTCACTTAACAACAGATAGACTCAGCTTTAAACAATCAGACAGTCGTCACGTAGAGGATGAACACCGAGGTTAGTCGCCGCAGGATGCTATTCACTGCCTGATTAAACTGGGAAGCAGCAGTTTCAGATTTGGACCCTATTGTGAAAACTGTTTCCTGCTTTTGGGAAATCACTGATTACCCCCCTCTCTTCCCAATAATAGCTTAATAACAGCTTGATTCAAAAAAATAAAAAATAAATAAAAACTCTGCCCAGTGAAAATCCTCAGCTTTGTATCTATTTTTTACCAGCAGATGCGTGGCCATGATGTTCAGAATGACTCTTCTCAACCATTATGTGATCCCAGATTTGTGCAGATGGTGTTTTATGTGATTTCTATTATGTTTTACGAAGGCTCTAGAAAATCAAAACCACTGTTGTTGTTTTTTTTTTTTTTTTTTTATAAAACCTTTCTAACGTAGAGTAGACAGATGCTTTCACGGCTCATTTTTCTGGAAAAAAAAGGGCATTTTTGCATTTACAGAGGTTTTTTTTTGCACGGACGCTCTCAAATTCTACCTTTCAGTCGACCATCAAGCCATCTCTCCAACCCCCCCTCTCCATATTTATCTGCCCCTTTGTGTGCGTGGTTTGCGTTTTGCTGCCACAAAAAGCTTTCAATGAAATTCCAGCTCAAGTCAGACAGAAAAAGTGGTTTGATGAAGCAGAAGTAGCATGCTAAGACCCATTTTCACTCAATCCAACAAAGTAGAAACCATTTAAATTCATAAATAATCACATGCTTCACTATCAATCTGTTTAAGTGATTGAAAAGTACATAAATTACAACCTAAGATACGTGAGTTTTTCTGCTTTTATTAAACCTCTTGAAGCGTTAAACCTTCAGCAGTTTAAACACTTAAAGCAGGTTTTAAAAGCATTGTATCTAATTCTGTGGTGTCACTTGAATTTGTTTTTTTTTTTTTTTTTTTTAGAATTGAAGCTAAAACCCGTCAATTTTAATCATGTTATATTAGATAGTTTGTCCCAAGCTCCCAAAGCTCATCCATCATAGAAATAAATGAGGCACCATATTTGATACCACAGACGTCCAAACAACTCTGTCAGACATTAACACCCAAACACACACACACACACACAAAGAGACACTTGGCAAAGCAAACTGACATTTTCGTAATGATACACAGATTAATTAACATTCGGAGAAAGTGATTTTAAAAAATAATCTCAGTAACATCGATAATATGCTGATTTCCTTTTGGGAACAGGTGTCGCTCTGTGACACATCATTAATCAATCAAAACTTAACAATGAACTCTTGGCGTTGCTGGTCACGACCTTTGACCTCACCCATGAACATGTATTTAAAAGAGACTGATGAGGCCTGGACCATGATGGACACAAATTCAGAGCAACTAATGAGCCAAAACTGTCACCAAACCAAGGGAGTAAGTTTGATTTGGACATTGGTGGGGACACAAAACTGCTCCAAGGCAGTACTCCTGAAAGTTGATGGGTTTTTTTGCATTTGCAATCATAATTTCACGTCATGTCGAGCTGATCAAACAAGCAAACGATCATAGTCAGAAAAAAAATTCAGTAACGGACATGTTTATAATGTATATCTGAATATCTAAAGACAATACAAGAATTTAATGCATTCTGTGATGTTATTCTCATGACTAACAAATCCATTATTATTTAACCTCACCTGTGAATTTACAGCCTCTCCTCCTCTACCTCCTCCCTCCTCTCTACTGTCTGCCACCTGACATAAATTTGTTGATGCATGACATATGAACAGATTAGGGATACAATGATCATATAGTTTGATGGTACATTTAATGCCTGAGCAAAAAAGGCTTTTACTTTCAATTATTGCATGTAATTTATTCCCCAAAAATACGGATAAAATCACACCTAGAATCACATGTACAATCTAAGGTTTTATTGTATTTTCCCCACAAATTTTCTTTATTTGTGTTTTTTTTTTAAAAAGTTGCTCTCTTCCATAGAAATACATGAAAATAATAAGTAAAATAACTTTTAAAAAATGTTTCTGTTTTGCATTAAATAATGTCTTTTATTCAGTATCTGGATTATTGAGCCCCTGCAGTTCTATACCCTTGAAGTAACTTACACTTTTACTCCTAAACAAGTGTCAGTTTTCTTTTCTTTGACATTCTTCAAATCCTAATTACCGAGCACACACGCATGGGCACGCATAAACAAACAAACACATGTACAAATGTACATGTAAACGACACCACTGATATTCAAATCCGTCTAGCTAACGTGACCCAGGCAGAACAAATGCCAAACATATTGACAACTTACGTTAGCGGTTCAACTAGCAGGTTCCTTTTACAAGTAGATGGAGTGACAGTGGGGAAGGCCAATCACATGTACATTAGCAAAACCAAAGAGCCAATCGGAGAGTGATATCTATGTTAGAGGCGGGACTTCTAGCAGAGACCGACTGTTAACCCTTTGTGTGCCATAATTATTGACTAAACACTACGGACAGCGCTTGTATTGATAGTGACAACACAGTAGTGGATGCATATTGGTAGGGACGTGTCCGTAGCGTCCCTATGCAGTTCTACACCCCTGCACCAAACACTGCCTATAGTCTGACGGAAGCGTAGGCAGATATATCTAGTTGTTGCAGAACTCAACATGGTCACTGTGGTTTATTTTAAGTAGAAACCTCAGACAATTATTTCCTCTTAGCGTGCAAAGGGTGCAAAGTTTGAGTCAGAAAAGTCCCCATTAAATTCACTGATTACTCCTGAGGCAGGTAAGTTTACGTAAACTGCTCAGCTCTTTTTAAAGAAAAGGATTTAGCACTTTTATAAAATTAAATGAGTCATCGGGACCCTGATGAAGAAAAGTGGAATGTTGCAGTGTCCAGTATTCCCATTTTAAATATTGTATAACTTAGGGCCACCTGCTGTGAAACTTATCAAACATATCAAGCTAGGTGTTTCCTTCACTGCCTGCAAATTGATGAGTCAGAGACTTACTGTCCACCCTCTTTTTAAGGAAACACCACTGACTTGACTGTCCTAGTGTCTTCCTTTTACTGTTTAAGGTCAAATGTGTACATAGGAGGAGTTGAGAAGTAACTAACCAATTGCTATATACCTAACATACGAAAAGACTAAACATATATAAGCTTTGAAAATTCTTCTGTTGGTCAGACAGCAGGGGGCAAGGCTTTGGACGAATGTGGTCTGTTGTCTCATATATTCTTGCATATGTAAAAAATATATATGCTTAACCCCAATTCAGTGAGTTTTTGTATTCTTGCTTCAAATTGTGTCCAGAGTGCTAGAAAGTTCCATGACAACCCATTTTAAGACGTAAATATTATTGTCTAGAAACATTCATTTATCATTCACAGTTTCCCAGCAAAGTGGATAAAGTGTGACCATGTGCTTATATCTTCTTCTATGCTTTCTGTTTCTAAAGGAGTACCGCAGAGATCCACTCTGGGTCCACTGTCATCCTCAGTTTTTTTTTTTGACAATCTGTGTGAAATCTTTTGAGTGCTGCTTTCCATTTCTGTGCTGATGACACAGCTATCTACTTTTCTCTTAAATTTTAGATTAGATTAGATTCGTGATCTCTTTGGCAGAGCCCTCAGGAAATTCCAGTAGCAGCACAACACCAAATGTATACATACAAGAAATATTTCAAGACAAAAAGGCAAGAAAAAAGCAATAGTAAAAGCAAAAAATCATCAAAATAGAAAACTGGTGTTAGAAGTTCAACAGTAACTGAAATTGTTTTTAATTTAAAGCTGCATATGACGTTTGTCACCAATTTTACATCAAATCTGTAAAACCAAAGTGCTAGCCTAATGCTGCGTTCCCACTATGTGGTATCGGCTCGACTCGACTCGACTCGGCCTTTTTGCGTTTTCACTACGAAAAAGGACCTGGAATCTGGTACCCAGTACTAGTTTTTTGGTATGACCTCCGCCAAGGTTCCAGGACTGGGGACCAGATACTAAAATGTGACGTGTAAACACTGCAGACCACTGATTGGTCAGACACGCTGTTTTACAAAAAACAGATGCGGAAGTTGATAGTAAATATAGTGGTAGGTTAATCCACATGATGACAGCCCACAAAACTACACCATGGTTTGTCGAGGAGGTTCAGACGTAAAAATTCAGCATGAGCTTGACAAGAGAACACGTAATGAGCGAGTTTATCAGCAACTCGCTGAGCAGATGACATGGAAGTAATGCGCTGCATCGCTATGACGTCCCGGTACTGTAAAGCAGGTAGTATCTTGTAATGGTAATGGTCTCCAGAAATAGGACCTGGTACCCGAGTCGAGTCGAGCCGAGCCGAGCCGAGTCGAGCCGGTTCCACGTAGTGGAAACGCGGCATAAGTATCACGAATCCGTAAGTCTTTCTGTGATTACGCACCTGAATCACTTCCCTCACGGTGAACAACTACAAAGTGTACTCCACCATAAACAGTCCATTTGTTTACATACCAAACCAAAACCTAAACGAAACTGCCACTTGGGATTTGTCGGAATTCCACGCAGCTGCATTATGGCTGCAGTGGCAACAAACACAGAAACGGCTTCATTGCCTCTTGCTACTGCGGCTGTGTGGTGTTCAGAAAAAAACAGAGTAGTCGCTTTTCCATTGACCCTCAAATTGCGCAAATATAACTTCCGCATCAAAATTTACCTAATGGAAAAACGACAATTTCGCCAAAAGTCAAATTTTTCAATTAAAATTTTTTTGCGCTGGCAAGAGGTGGTTCTTCGAGCGTACCGCAAATGGTATATCACGCAAAACTGCAATGGAAAGACCTTTTTTCGCAACTAGAGTCACGTGAATTAAAAACTGGATGTTGATGGACATTATAATAAGCGAAGAAGAAGAAGGAACATGTCGCAATGATTTTTTAATTCAGTACGAGATAGAGGGGTAATATATAATAATAATGAATATATCTGTAAATCAACACCATATTTACGTTCGTTGCCAAGTTTATAGAATGACTTCTCGTGCCATCTTGCGATAATAAATAAACAAATCATTGCATTTAATGGAAAAACCGACATTATGCACTTCTGTTTTTTTGACATTTAGTAAATATTGGTAAAGTTTTGCGCAGTTTTGCCCAATGGAAAAGCAACTAGTGACGGTTTCGTTTAGGTTTCAGTGGAGTACACTTGTTGTTCACCGTGAGGGGAGTGATTAAGGTGCGTAATCACGGAAAGAATAACAGATTTGTGATATTTAGGCTATCACTTGGATTTTATAGATTTGATGAAAAACTGGTGACAAACGTCATACGCAGCTTTAATGACAAGGAAAGACCAAATTTCTAACCTTTTTGTGATTACATTGATGTAGTCAGCAATAAAGGACAGTTTACCACTCTGTATTCTGTTGCCAAGTTGCATTATTTGTTTGTGCACAGACTCTCACATTGATCGACATACTTTCATTTATTCTCGGGCTGATACCATTTTATCTCTGCACGTACATTTGTAAAACCCAATACCAATATGGTCTGAGCTCTCATTTGTGTCCTACAAAGGGGAATTCCCTGAGTAAAAACAAAGATTGGTAAAAAAAAATCTTTTTCAAACGTTGCTCCTTCTTCATGGAAAGATTAAAAGAAAAAACTGAAACTGTCAGAACTTGTCACTTTAGGGGGAATTTAAGTCTATTTTTAAGGATTGAGAAAAAATAGCCTCATGCTGAAATGATTCTTGAAGTCATATTTCATTTTTCATGGTGTTTTCCTGCCTATCAACTAGATATTGTATTCATTTATTTATATGTAGCATTTGAAAATTGTTTGAAATTGCGTCTTGATTTGTTCAAAATATGTCAATTCTGCTGTTTTGGACAAGTCAGTCGTAGAAAGGAGAAAGGCTATACATGAAAAATAATTCATCTTTATAGTTAAAAGAAAATCTAGTCGGTGACCATGCTCTGTAAAGCCTGAAATGTGTTCTGTTTTATGCATTGACATCTATGGTTTAAAGTATTTTATAGCTTCCTATTCAGTGTGCACAGTACTGCTGTTCCTGTTTTCAAGGTTATACGTCTAAGTGTTTGTGTACTTATGTGAAGTTTGTGTTAGAGTCGGTTTTGTGCCAGTAGTTGAGGCAGAAACCACAGTGTGGGTGGGCTCGGAGAAATGTCAAAACAAGTAAAATAGGCTAAAACATCACTTCAGTTATTAAAGGATCAGACGCCTACATCCATCTTTTGTCATATATTGTTCAGTTAAAGTAATTAGTAAAAATAAAGAGAAACATTCATGAAATATACTGTGCATGCATTTGGAGTGGAACAGTGCACAGCTTCCATGAAAGAAACATTGGATTTACACTGTTGAAATATGAAACTTTGTCATTCACACAGCTGATGGATAAAACAGCATCATTAATCATTTAACAATAATCATTAAAGGCACCCATGCTCAGTAGTGTTATGGCACTAGACTCTCACATGTCTGTTGTGGCAGCCATATAAACCACAAACACAAAAAGAGGAAGAGACAGAGACAGGGCAGAAACATCATCTTAAAACCAGTACACATTACCTAAAGCAATAATACTGAAACTACACATGTGCCCCCTTCCTGAAGGAAATGTCATCTGTGTGCCAAGGTTATAATAGTTTTGGATTTTTAATTATAGTTTAGTTTTAATTAGTTTTGACTTTTTTTTCTCTTATTCAGTTAGTTTTAATTAGTTTTTAGAGCAGGTTTGTTAGTTTTTATTAGTTATCGTTTTTTTCTGAATGCTTAGTTTTAGTTTAGTTTAGTTTAGTTTTAGTATTAGTTTTAGTTATTTCATATATTTTATCTTCCTCATCATCCTATTCAAAGAAATTAGTGAGGCGTGGATATGGGCTACCCTGGACACTTTATTTGGGGGTCGGGTTAGGGCGGCTCATGGACTGAGCAGAGACACAATGTACCGTACAATGTATAAATTCCCTATAGCAGGTTGAGGTGGGGTGCAATCCATACCCAACGTCACTTACGTGAAACAATGCGAAGATGTGCAAAGCATGACAGGAGATGCACAAAGCAGCCAGCAGTTAAAGCAGATAGAAACATATATAAACCAGCTAACCAGCAGTTAAAGCAGATAGGAACATATTATAAACCAGCTAACCAGCAGTTAAAGCAGATAGAAACATATATAAACCAGCTAACCAGCAGTTAAAGCAGATAGGAACATATTATAAACCAGCTAACCAGCAGTTAAAGCAGACGGAAACATATATAAACCAGCTAACCAGCAGTTAAAGCAGATAGAAACATATATAAACCAGCTAACCAGCAGTTAAAGCAGATAGGAACCTATTATAAACCAGCTAACCAGCAGTTAAAGCAGACGGAAACATATATAAACCAGCTAACCAGCAGTTAAAGCAGATAGAAACATATATAAACCAGCTAACCAGCAGTTAAAGCAGATAGGAACCTATTATAAACCAGCTAACCAGCAGTTAAAGCAGACGGAAACATATATAAACCAGCTAACCAGCAGTTAAACCAGATAGGAACCTATTATAAACCAGCTAACCAGCAGTTAAAGCAGACAGAAACATATACAAACCACTTATAAACATATATAACCCAGTTCCTCATCAGTAAACCACACCTTAGCAGATCTCTCATATCTTAATCATCTCCAGTTCCATTATTAGCTAACTTTGCTTCAGTTCAGTTCAGCTAGCTGTTGCTAGTACCATCAAACGTTTTTTAACATTATAACAGCTTCCATACCTCTGTAATTGGATTAGTTTTCATCCTCCTCTTTTCTCCTCTTCTAAACTGTGCAGTTCAGGGCTTGGAAGGCCTTTTCATGGTGATAAACTATCCAGTTTTAACCTGGATGCTAGTCCTGTTTGACTCTGTCCTTTAGCTCTGCTCTGTCTGTCACTCACGCGCACACACACGGTACGCCAAAAAAAAAAAAAAAAAAAAAAAAAACCGACCCATGTATCACTACAGTAAACCCCAGACAGGACTGTGCTCCTTTGTCCCAACTTTAGTCCGTATGTTCCAGGTAGAGTAGGGACCAGAAGACAACTGGAAACCACCAGTGACCACACATGACAGACTGTGTAGTGTCGTATGGTGTCACCAGCTCAAACTGCTGGAGCGAAATAAATTAATTTCATATCAATCCGACGTTGACAAAGACGAAAACGAAGGGAATTGTATCCATAATTTTTATACGTTTTAGTTAGTTTTGTAAGCTCACAATACAGTTTCAGTTAGTTATCGTTTTTTTCTTTTAATTAGAGTTTTTATTTATTTCAGTTAACGAAAATGTTTTTTCAATTTTAGTTTTCGTCATTTCGTTCGTTTTCGTTAACGATACTAACCTTGGTTCTGTGACACCACTATCTCATTGGCTGACGTTTTGTGACACTGCACTGTCATTGGCTGACATTCTGTGACAAAGCGCTCTCATTGGCTGACGTTCTTTGCATTGCCTGCAAGTACATGGGGAATAATCCACAGGCGAGTGCAGACTCAAAGGTCATATGACCTTGCAGGGACAAAGTTCAGTTTATATGTCACCACTGATGCCCTGGTTCTGTTGTTCCTAACAGCTGAAAAGACTCTTTCAACAGCACAGCTTGTTATTGTAGTGTCATTCATTTTAGGAAATCTCACTGGGATGAGAGTCAAGCACCTCAACAAGTGAAAGAAAGACTGTCCACTGAATTCACTTCCTCCTGTCCCTCACAACATCTTTTTGGCATTATTTTCAAAAACCATCAGGTAATGGATAAGAGGTTTCTGCCTCACTGTGGACTTCACAACAGCAGGTTGCTTGGAATACTGTAATTATGGCACTGTCAATCCCAAAATCTGGTCTATCACCCTTGTCATCACCTGCCGTAGTATGATATTGTAACATAACAGGAAGCTGTTCCGGGAATATTTCACCTTTGTTCCGGAACAACGTCGGATCATTTGGTCCCACCTCTGTCATGGCTCTGGAGGTAGTAACAGAGCTGTGATAAAGGTGGAATCAGGATTCTGGAACACTATGGAAAAGGAACACCTCTTGTTCCACAACCAAGGTGCAACGTTTTGATGACGTATTGCATGTCTGACCCCCGTGCTGGGGGGATGTAGAAATGAGCGTGGGCTTTGTACAGTAAAAAAACATATCAACGTGACCAGAAAGATGTCAAACTGGGGAGACACTGAGATCCACAACCTATTGTCACTTTGGGCGGAGGACTCTATCCATGCTAACATTTGTGGAACGGTGAAAGATGGGCCGACTCTGGAAAGGTTAGTAACACTGCTATGCTCAGGGTATTTCTGACAGGCAACTTAAATGTTATACTATTTGCTGTGCTGCGTCACCGCCTCCTTGATTCCGGAACGTAGGTCCAATGTGTAAAAGTCCAGCCTGTCTCACCTCTGTTACTCCTTTGGCTTGGCTGCGGAGATCGGTCAATGGTGAAAAAAGGTGGGATCACCATCTCACCTTTTTTCCGGGATGTCTGTAAAAGTGGCTTTATCTTATCTTATCTTATCTTATCTTATCTTATCTTATCTTATCTTAACTTAATAAAATCACTTGTTTGTGCAGCTCTTATTTTCATTTTATCGTTCGTCTGAGTGACATATTTAGATATTTATCCATACACACCACTGGCCTGTGTTTTTTCAAGGAACAGGTGGTTTTTAAACTTGGTTGGCAACATTACTAAAGCTGTTTTGGCCTGGTATTTTTTGTCTTTCCAGTCATTTTTTAAATACTATTTCCGGCGTCAACTTTACTGAGGTTCTAAGCAAATCAAAGTGATACTAAACAGGATGTAAAATCATGCAGATTATAAATTGCTTGATTCCAAATCATCCCTGTGTTCATACAAAGCCTATGTGTGTCACCATGTCATGGGACAAATATGTCTGTCTGAAATCTCATACTATAAATTGTACAATATCTATAATAGCATTTACATTTTTGTAAATATATAGTAGCAGATCATCGCTGTTAAGTCCATTTTTGGTCTTTTTTGTCATCAAATGATACTATTGGTCAGTCTTTAAATTGATTTGTTGTTTTAGAAACATTTTACTGATGAAAAGTGTTGAAAACAGCTTGTGACTGCATCATTAAACTCCATTTATTTATTTAGAATATACATTGTTTTTTCCAGTTTCCTGAAAAATAATCGTTTTGGACATAAGAGGTTTCTGCCCAACAGCAATAAGATGTATCTTTCAGATACACTGCTCAGGGTGTAAATACATGTCATTGCTACTTCCTTGCCAGTTGGGGCATGTTCGCATTCTGTCATTGTCCATTGTTGTCAAAACTGCATTGAATTATGTGATATTGTTGCTGGTGAAGTATCCACTACCTACTCTCTAGACTTTACCTCAGTCTAGAAAAGAAAAAAATATATATTTAAAGAGGTCATATTGAAGTTTCAGACATTCAGCAACTCTGAACAGATCATGGGGAGTCCCCTCTGTGACTTTCCGGTGTGTCGTCTATTTATATATTTTCACAGTCTGATACTCTAACACAGGGGTCGGCAACCTTTAACACTCAAAGAGCCATTTCAACCCGGTTTCCATGGAAAAGACAACACTGGGAGCCGCAAACACGTTTTGACATCTGAAATGAAGATGTTAGCCTATATATACCGTAAATTCCGGACTATAAGCCACTACTTTTTCCCCACACTTTAAACACTACGGCTTATACAACGATTTTACCGGTTCCACGGCTTGGTGCCGCCGCGACGCACCTCGGTGGTGCTGCGGCGCACCTCGGGGCCAACGCTAGGTGCCGTTGCACCGCCGTACCATGGCTCGGTGCCAGGTGCCGTGGCACCGCGGTGGTGCCTCGGCTCGAGGTGCTGCTGGTGCTGCGGCACCGGTGGCACCCAGTTGTGGCACCGCGGTGCCATGGCACCTGACACCGAGCAGTGGCACTGCGGTGCAACGGCACCCGGCACCGAGCCCTGGTACTGCGGTGCCACGGCACCTGGCACTGAGCTGTAGTACTGCAGTGCCACAGCACCTAGCATTGGCCCTGAGGTGCCGCGGCACCTTGGTCGTGCCATGGCACCTGGCATCATTAAATGTTCTATTTTCTTCAGATATTTTTCTTTTCTTAGATTTCTCCATACTTGGCCTACCTGGGGTTGAAAGTCTCGATAAATGTACGGCGTTTTGTCAGGCTGTCGGAGAGTGTGACGCATATTTTGAGCGACGAAAAATAATACTATATATATATATATATATATATATATATATATAATTTCATTTTAATATTTCGAGATCACAATAATCTTACAATTTACAACTACAATTAAACAAACGAACAAACACAAATAAAATACTTTGTTCAGATATTGTGCAGTTTTGGTGTCGCAGGGCATTCCGCGCATGCCGGCTGACACGTCAAGTGCTGTCAAACGTCTCTGAAGAAGCCGAATGCTGATCACCGATATTGCACAAGGTCTGAAGAAAGAAGTTAAAAACTTTGACTTAATAAGAAGACAGGATACACGTTTTTGAGACAAATAACATACACTTCAATCGGACACTTATAATTTATTTTCCCAAGCCATGCAGAGCCGCAACATAAGGATGAAAGAGCCGCATGCGGCTCCGGAGCTGCGGGTTGCCGACCCCTGCTCTAACACTTTTACCTCAAACTGCAACTTTGTTGTCTTGTAAACTTGAGACAGAGTGTACTAATACCATACCCAAGCCCAGCTGGGTTGAGGTGATACCATCAGTTGAAATGCAGCATAATCTGACTTCTGTTTCTTTTTTCTACATTAATGAGAACAGTCACAATTAGGGACAATTCCGATTCCATTATCGATTTTGCTTATCGATCCGATTCCTTATTGATAATCTCTTATCGATTGTCATTGGGTGAGGGAATAAAAAAGTACAAACGTGTTTGTTTGTATTAACTGTCTTTTATATTTCCATCTCTGCACAGAACATATAACATATAACATATCCAGTATGCAGAAATACTAATAACAGATGACGCTGGGCCGGTTTGGGGGGGGGGGGGGGGGGGGGGTGTCACACCATAAGGACTGTACAAAGCGAAAGTGAAACTTAAGACGCTTTTCTAATTCCTCCATGTTGCCTGCTGTTGTGCACCTCATTTTACTTTTCCCTATCTTTGGAAACTTTTATGTGAGGGGGCAGGACGTTTGTGCCCCCCCCCCCCCCCCCCACCAGAACTGGGCCAGGATGAGGTGTTTGCTCTGCTGCTAGATTCACAAGCGTCGCTAAGTACTGTATCAAACACGTGACATTCCTGCAAATGAATTACATGCTGAGTGGACAAATGTTTGAGCAAATTGAAGATATTTCCCCCCTTTGAAGAAATGACAGCTTTGCAAGTGTTACAAATGACCCTGGTGTCATCTTTTTATGTGAATTACAGCCATACTTTAGAGCAGGGGTCTCAAACTCATTTTCTTTCAGGGGCCACATTCAGCCCGATATGATCTCAAGTGGGCGGACCAGTAAAATAATAACATACTAACCAATAAATAATGACAATTCCAAATTTTTGTCTGTGTTTTAGTGCAAAAAAATCCCAATTAAATTATGAAAATACTTACTTTCATAAACTATCCAAACAAAAAAGATGTGAATAACCTGAAAAAGCTGAAATTTCCTTAAGAAAAATAAGTACAATTTTAACCATATTATGCCTCAACTTATCATTTCTACATGTGCATTATGAATTGAATCTCCAAAGACACTAAACACTTAGTAACAGGCAGAAAATTGTTAAAATTGCATTTAATTTTCTTTAGACATTTCAGGTTGTTCACATTTGTTCAGGTTATTCATTTTTTATTGTTACAGGATAGTTTGTAAATGTAAATATTTTCATAATTTAATGTTATTTTTGCACTAAAAAACAGACAAAAATTTGAAGTTGTCATTATTTACAGACATAATGTAATATTATTTTTTTCACATCAAACCGAGAAGAAAATATGGAGCCATTATTTTTTGTGGGTTATTATGCTATTATTATTTTACTTGAGATCATATTAGTCTGTATGTGGAACGTGAACTAAAATTAGTTCGACAGCCTTGACTGTGGAATTTTTGCACTTTGCTACTTCATCACACAGGCCGGATTGGAACCTTTGGTGGGCCACATTTGGCCCCCGGGCTGCATGTTTGAGACCCCTGCTTTAGAGTGTTTCTGCCTTGACGCCATGTTGGCTACATTTTAAACCAAACCAATGCAGCGTACGTGTGACGTCATCACGCATGCGCAACGAAGGTGGAATCGATAAGCAGAATCGTTTAGCAGGCAGACAAACGATTCCGAGAAATTGAGCAACTGGGAACCGGTTCTTGATTCCCATCCCTAGTCACAATACACTGATCTCTGTCTACATTATTGGGTTGGACTTTACATGAAACTCTTTAAGTTGACTTCTGGCGCTTCTAATGCCTTTCTTCTGGTTTTCTGCAGCAGTGAGCAGCACTAACTACCGTTAGCAGAGTAATGCAGTCAACTAGAATTTAAAAAAAAAAAAAAAACTGACCAGCTTTCAGCACAAAACAGACTCCAACACAAGCTTCATTTCGTCTAAGTGGACGGCTATGAGCAGAATGTTACATATTGAAGCTGAAATGTGTTTTTATGTGGTTTCTGTGATTGGCGTGACACCTGCCCAGGGACTGTCGCTGAAAATTAGCCAGTTATCTGAACTGGCCCGTTTACAGGAATGTCTATTAATATGCACTGCTTCTCAAACTTTAAACTGTCAATTTAAATATAATAAAATATTAAGAGAGTGATGTAGAATATGTACTGCTCTGGCCAAAGCCAAAGACAGATAGGTGGGTGATGTTGTGTGGATGACGGACCAACTGGCACACGATATCACTAAGAAAGAGCCATCTGGCACTAAGGATCACAACAATCCTGACTGCATTCACTTGAGCCCAGTGGAAGGCAGAATTAACTGAACAGAACAAGGTTATTTCTTTTGTATTACCTTGGCTGAGTTAAACACGTAAATGAATACACATAGAAGCAGACACACATGCACGACCACCGTAGTGAAAGCAGGTGACCTTGTGCTCTTGTGGTACAGCAGTCTCCATGGTGATGCACCTGAAATGCTAACAAGACGCGATGCAGCTTTCATAGTCTTTGTGGCTTATAACTCAGTGATAAAATGGGATAATTGTTCGTGTCTGGATATAAAGGAATAGATTTCTGCAAAAGATGAGTGAATTCAACACATATTGTGAAGCAAGCACAGGAGAGAAATATAAAAAGAGAAAATCGACATCAAAATAACTATTTGTCTTTGAGAATCAGAAAACAAGCACTTCAGACAGGTGATACTGTTTTGTATTCTCAGTACTTTAGTCCTGGTGCTGCCACGTAATCCTCTCTCATATCCACCTCTGATTCTAAGTTTAGCCCACATACAGCCTGAAGTCAATTAGCTTCACGAGCTGTGAAGTAGTAAGAGCTGGAGGGTTAAAGGTGTGAAGTGAAGGAATCGTGTGTGTGTGTTCACCAGGTTCCGTGCAAAGGCTGGTGGCTGTCTGCCAGCGGGGTTGTTTATGCTCTGTAGCCATCGATCCATTTTCCAGCCCAGATGGCTGTGATTGCTTAAGGAGGGGGAGATATGAGATGAGCGCTACCTGACAAGGATTATAATCAAATCTGTCTTCATGTGCTGTTATTTTTTGAACATCACAGACATTGACACATCATAATTTGTTCTGTATAAACATGATCAAGTGTGGACACAATTCACATCCTAACATACTGTTGACCTCTACATCCTGTCTCTCCTTAGTCAATGCAATAAACAACTCATGTATAAAGGCTGAATATGTACGACTGTTACATGCTTTTGTGTTGCCGCTGCAGCAGAAGAGGTGCTGAAGAAGTGGGTACAAATTTAAGGATATTTGCAAAAAAAAACAAAAACTCTTGTCTCCAAGGGGTAAGACATACAGCTTAAAGGTGATGCCAATGTGGAAATATCTTTAACCCTTTATAGGTCACTCATAGAAATACTCTGAAATTCAAAATTTCAACCTTAGTGTGTTACTGGAAGACATAACAAGACTTTATTACTTTGGTGAAATTTTTCAAAATGTTTTAGTTTTATGTAGGAAATCAAGGTCAGTGAAGTTACCATATTTGTTTTTTACCTGTAAGTGGCAAAAAAATAAAATTAAAAAAAAAATTCAAGAAGTTTCACATGTAAGGTGAAAGGAACATGTATTTTAGAACATTAGAACATCACTTTTAGAACATTAGACCAACATAAGTGGTCACATTATCCCTTTGAACATCATTATCATCTGACTGTCCACATGTCAGAGTGTCCTTGGGCAAGACACTAAACCCTAAATTGCTCCCAGTAGGGCCTGTCAGCGCCTTGCATGGCAGCAGCCGCCCACTGGTATGAATGTATGTGTGTGTGTGTGTGTGTGTGTGTGTGTGTGTGTGTGTGTGTGTATGTGTGTGTGTGTGTGTGTGTGTGTGTGAGTGTGAGGCTTTGTAAAGCGCTTTGGGCACCATGAAAGTGTGGAAAAGCACTATAAAAGTGCAGTCCATTTACCATTTACCATTACTTCATGGTACCTAACAAAGCAGGTACACTCACTGTTCATGCAGAGGTGGACCTTACAGACCCTGTAGACCACATAGGACCTGAGATTGTTGACTCACTGTCCTCACTGTAACTAGTCGCTTTTCCACTGGACATCTGCACAAAACTTTACCGATATTTACTAAATGGTGAAAAAACAAAAGTGCGTAATGTTCTTTTTTCCATTAAATCACAAATGCGAGGATTTGTTTATTTATTATTTATATTATTTTTTATTTTATTTTATTTTTATTATTTTATTTATTATTATTATTTATTTATAAGTCATTCCATAAACATGGCGACGAATGTAAGTATGGTGTTGATTTACAGATATATTCATTATTATTATATATTACCTCTCTATCTCGTACTAAATTAAAAAATGATTGGGTTTCCTGGTGTGTCCACACATACCGCGACATGTTTCTTCTTCTTCTTCGCTTGTTGTAACATGCATCAGCATCCGTTTTTTAATTCACCTGACTCTAGTTGCGAAAAAAGGTCTTTCCATTGCAGTTTTGCATGATATACCATTTGCGCTATGCCCGAAAAACCACCTCTTGCCAGCACAAAAACTTTTAATCGAAAAATAAGATTTTTGGCGAAACTGTCGTTTTTCCATTAGGTAAATTTTTATGCGCAAGTTATATTTGCGCAGTTTGAGGGTCAATGGAAAAGCAACTACTGTTGCTGTCACTGTCTTGTAATGGATTCAGAAACTACCAAAAACAGTCACTTGCCTGATAAAGGCTTAAATCTAATCTACCTGTTCTACCTGTTGTGCCTGACTCCCATAGTCTTTGACGGAACTTATCTCTATTTAATACTGACCCACAATTTTCTCCAGGAGTCACTCTGGCCTCATTTACTTGATTTGGACTCTAAAAAATAGTACTGGAAGTCCTTTTGTAAATTACACTGGTCAACAACAAATTTATTGTTCAAGTTTTTTGAGCTGATTTAGGATAATTTTGGTGTGCTGAATCCAAAAATCACATTAGTTTTGCTCAATCAGGTCAACTTTCTGAACTATGCTACATATTGGCTTTTTAACGTTTTTGCTTACATTTATGGGCATTTTCACATCATATGATACAAAATTATTTCATATTTCTTGCAATAAATGAGTTCTGAAGATTTTACTTTCGCCAATTTATGATTAATGGTTTTTTTTAATGTTACAGGTGAATGAAATGGCTTCAACTAGAAGATCTTGCAAAAATAAGCCTGACGT
This sequence comes from Sphaeramia orbicularis, assembly GCF_902148855.1. Taxonomy (NCBI): domain Eukaryota; kingdom Metazoa; phylum Chordata; class Actinopteri; order Kurtiformes; family Apogonidae; genus Sphaeramia; species Sphaeramia orbicularis. The sequence goes on along the minus strand of NC_043978.1, from coordinate 24,155,752 downwards.
ATTCTGCTACATCTGTGGTGAATACACCATTGTACCTAACAGGAATCCTGTTAGAAAATGATTTTTTTTCTCTTAAAACCTATTTTGGGTGAGAACTATATAAAAAATCAACTGATAAAGTCACAAAAATGTAATCAATTTTGTGAGAAGATCAAATTTTTCAAAATCAAAATAGCAAAAAAACCTGACCTGATTGAGGAAAACAGATGTTATTTTTGGACTTAGCGGTGCAAAATGGTCCTAATTCAGTTGAAAAAACTTAGACAACTTGCAAAAAACATTTTTTTGTAACCCAGTGTAATTGATCCATTAACCAGATTTTAACTCTACTAGAAGGCTCTGACATCTGCTGTATGGCCTTTGACATGTGTGATTTGGACTTTTGCAGCCCTCCTGTAGTTGTCTTTAATACATTATGTTCATAAGTAACAAGACCGATGATGATTTTCATGACTGTTTCATGAAGGTGAACATTTTACCAGTGATAATTAGACTACAACTCTAAGATTCCATGTCATGGCCTTGGGGTCTTCAAAAGAGACAGAGTCTGATCTGTTTGGACAGAGTCCTAAGGGAGACGTGTCTCAGTTCCCTGAATAAACAACTAATTAAGGAAAACTGTTGGTTCCATAACAACTTCTGTGAAGATCTTTAACATCTTATCCAAAGACTAGCAGATTGCAGTCCCTCTTGATAAGATCATTACATTACATATTAAAAAAAGAGATCATTTTGAGAGATAGTTTGAAGTTTTTTTGTTTTTGTTTTTTTTTTTTAGCCAGAATGTCACATTGAAATCACGATCTCATTTGCAAGAGACCTGAGTGCAACATATATTTACATGCACATTATAAAATGGATTCAGTCAAAGTGTTACAACAGTAGAGGCTCATTTACAGCAGCTCTACATGTCTGTTATGAAGCCAAATCACTGGAGAAAACACACATGATTTTTACACCTCTTTTCATCTTTATATCTTCAAAACTAATGGTAAAAATAACTAAACATACTTATTGTCAACAAATTACCACTTCCATCCTACATGTCTAATTGCCTCTGTATTCAATTTGCTGCTGTATTGTGTCTCTGCGTCCATAAAACACATCCAGTTGTCACATCTATCACTTTCTTTATGATGATCAAGAACAGAGGAAGCGAATAGTGCTATAAAAAGTTACAAGTTTTAATCAAAGGAGAAAAAATATGAAGTTTGTCCTTAGCTCATGTGTTACTAAGATCCCACTACATCTGCCTTGCTGGATCTTTATGATTCCCCTGATATAGAATAAGGTTTTTATGAGGTGTTTTACTTCCTTACACTTCATTTTTCATTTAATCTTGGTTTAATTTGTGCTGTCCAGATCAGAGGAAGGTCAACAAAGTGAAGGTTTATGCTGACACAGAGCTGAGCACAAAGTGAAGCGATGGTGTAAATGGACCAGGATCTTTAACATTAAGACTTAACCTATAAAGACCCAGTACTACTTTTGTGGCAGTTCCCAGTTTAATTTTTCTCCATATTTAACATTTTTTAAGTGATTTATCTCTGTTTATTTTTATATTACCTTCTGTATTTTGCATTTTTTCAGTGAAAATCAGGTATTTTCCTATATTTAATTCACTGATTATGTAGATGTTCATAAAAGCTCACAATAAATTTGAGGGATATTATATCATAAACAGAAAACTGAAGAAAAAATGGCATTTTCGGCAAAATATATCATTAACTGAACATAAACCAAGTGTGTCTATCCACTGTCATTGACCCAACTCCATGGGTTTTACTGGTCAATCAATGCTGTAGAAGAAGATGGTGTTTCCACATTAATTTTTCTCTATATTTAACATTTCTTAAGTGATTTATCTCTGTTTATTATTATATTAACCCTGTATTTTGTGTTTTTTTCAGTGAAAATCAGGTATTTTCCTATATTTAATTCACTGATCATGTAGATGTTCATAAAAGCTCACAGTAAAGTTGAGGGATATATCAAAAACAGAGAAACATGAAGAAAAAATGACTTTTTTCAGCAAAATATATCATTAACTGAACGTAAACTCAGTGTGTCCATCCACTGTTATTGATCCAACTCCATGGGTTTTACCGGTAAATCAATGTTGTGGAAGATGATGGTGTTTCCACGTTCGCTACAGAGCCTCTGAACATCCAAATAGGTGATATCTGATGACCATGAATAGATGACAAACCGCATTTTACAACAATTATTTCAATGTATTGATAGGATTAATGGTTCAGAAGTTATTAAACATTTTAGATAAGTGGATGTTTTGGTCAGTGGTGGATGTTTGGGTCTTTATGGGTTAAACGGGTCCTGACATCCTTGTGTAAATAAACAGAAATCAAAATTACTCTTTACATTTGAGCTTGTTTGGTAATGACTACAGAAAATGTCATGATAAAATAAAACAGCAGCTTATGCTCATTTTTGTGTATAAATACTACGAATTTGCCAGTAGCCAGTGGCTGTTTGGGTCTTAATGAGTCAAAATCATAACTGATTACAGGTAAAAGACTGATTATGAACAAGTGCAATAAAAAGTATCATATTTGAGTTAAATAATTTCATCTATTCTCCTCTGAATTGTAATGCCTCATTATAGTGATAAGTTATAGTAAACAAGCTCTGCTGTTATATATTGTTTGGACCTGAAATGAGTTGTATGTTTCCGTGATGTCAGACTTAACAACTAGATTGCACCTTTAACCACTTAAGAGAAGAACCAAATATAATACTGAAGCACGAGTACTTGTAAGACAAATTGTCATGATTTAATTGTGAAGTATTTACCTCATGAGTGCAACCCCCACTGCTTTACATCTGTAGTTTGATGAAAGCTTTAACCTCATATTGTAGTCAAAATGTCATTTACAAATGCCATCTGTCAGTGATGCTCATCTCCAAGTCCAACCTTTAGAAAAAAAAAAGGTCTTGGCTGTTGATATGATATTATAGAATGACCCTCAAACTCATCTCAACATCCTGTGATTTACCAAGACGTAGGACCGAGAGGATTGCATATGAAATATTCAGTGACTGTCGGATTAAGGGGTTTTCTCAGAACTGAATAATAATTATTCATGTCTCTTTGTCAGATATATTTCATGGGCAATTGTCAAGAAGTGATAATGCAAAACTTAAATGGTTTTGTTCTTTGAATCTTTAAACACGATGGCCCACATATGGAAAAACACAAAACGCAGCCTCCATTAAGAGAAACCACCTAAACTAGGCTTTACCACAAATGCATTTTCTCCAAATCATGACTTTGATTATTTAATTTACTACGCCTTTTTTTCTCCAACACATAAGCAAATGTACACTTGTGCCAGCACTGAGGCGTATTTTCACTGTTTATTCCAACAAAACTTTCTCCGACATCCCGTAGATTTAAATATCCCTGTGTGCACCGAAGGCTGTGATGGGAATTTCAATGAATTTATTATGTGGGACTTGTTACTAATGCAATTCATGTGTGCACTGACCAAGCAACACAAGACAACATATCTCAAACCAATTTCAAAGTGTTTGTTCTTGAGTGTCAACTAATTTGTGCTGGAGTTTCTTCATCTCATGATAAAGCTAAAAGCTGGCATCTTTTCCAGGATGTGAGATCACTCTGAAATTGTTTGCTGGATGCATTTGCCAGTAATGGGTGAATAAACATGACGGAGTGAGCAGAATAACAATAGATAAGTACCGGAGTTGGCATGAAATGTTTTCACTGAAGTGTAAGGTAGGCGAGAGGAACCCATAGACTGTTACTAATTACAATTTAATGTGTTTTTAATTCCAGTATTTAAATAGTGGTACTTTTTTTCTTCTTTTTTTTTCAGATTTTACTCATTTTTATTTAGCACATATTCATACATGCAGCATATTGTTCTACTATCTATATTTATACATACCTGAGCTACTTTTATATATGTGTAAAACTCAGAAATTAAAGTAATTTATGTTGAATAAATGTAAGGTTTGGCAGTGAAGTGAATTACAGGGAGTGAGTTGATTCATGTATTTTTTTTAAAAATATATCGACAGTGTTTACCCAATCAACTATTTACATTAAATTTATGTTTGCAGACTTATTATTTACACATTTAACTATTCTTATTTGTAGTGCACAAGCGGCTAGGATGGTCTGTTGAATCTGTCTTTCTGGATCACTTACATTTACTGATCTAAGTACTGCTAGCTCCTGATTGGTTAGTTCAGTCATGTGACATGATGTGTCAGGAAGTGTTGTGGCAGTAGTTATGGTATGTGAAAAGTAAGGCACTGTTTAAGAAGAAATCCATTTCCATCCTGCTGTCTCATTTTATAAAGAATGAACCATTAACCAACAACAAACCCTCACGTTACACATATATATATATATATATATATATATATATATATATATATATATATATATATATATATACACACCCACACACATACTGTGGTGTGTTTGCTGCATTGCATTATGGGCACTGGATAATTTGAATAATTGTTTTCTATTTTATGTGCAGGAGTTCAGCAGGGTTGTTGTGTTTGTGTGAATTAGGTTAATGTACGTATGATGATGTTTATTGGCTTTTTTAAGTTTATTTTTATTTTTCGTAATGTAAACCATGAGACTTGTAAGCTTAACAATGTCTTACCTGTTCATCTGCAATTGTAGTTTTTTATATTCTGCTAATATAAACTTTGCACTTTTCAAAATAATTGCACTTCCTGTACTCCTCAATTCTTAATGAGCAAACTTCCTGCCATTCTTCTTAACCACGTTACAATACTTTTGAATTTGAATGCTGCATGTCTTCTTTTCCATGTTACCAATGGCTGCAGGTACAAAAATACATTTCACTGACTGAACCGATTTAAATATTTTAATAAGGAAAAGCAATAGAAAACTCCAGCCAAGTCACAAGTATTCTACGCACAATCAGCTTTTATTTCCTGTCTTAGAAGTGTTCAATGTGTCCACCACCTGCTGCACGGACAACATCAATGCGATAAGAGAATTCCTCCCAGACATGTATCGGCATATCACGATCCACTGAGTTGATCGCTGTTGTTATTTGATGTTTAAGGTCATTCAAAACTTAGAAAACTCCTCTTTCAAATGGTCACTGACTCATTCCATGATGATGCTTGAGAACTGAAGCAATGCGTCATGAAACTGGTTCATTCTTTTTGAATAACCCTGTACTATGTATAACTGTGCATGTGTCAAATAAACCTTATCTTATCTCATTTACAAGATAGATGTGAGAACAAATTACATGCTTAAAATAACTGTACAGTCATGGAAAAAATGATTAGACCATCAACAGTCATCAAAAACAATGGTTATGCAATCAAGTACTAACTCCTGTGTGTATCATGTGGCTAAAACAGACAGAAAAGAAAACATGGAATGTCTAAAAGCGCTGTTTTTGTCAGTACAGTGTCATAGATATTGATGTAAGAACTGAAGTGATTTTGGTTATTGTCAAGAAAACATAGAAAATGGATAGATATCAGCTCTGAAATGAATGAATGAATGAATGAATGAATGAATGAATTTATTTTTGGTTTTACATTGTAATCAGTACATTAACCGTAATAAACATAAAAACCAAAAAACGAATAGGCTAGATGCAAAAGCTTATTTTTTGCCTATCCTTTAAATTAAACCCTTATAAGCTATTTTTGCCGTTATCATTTTATTTGTCCAAACAAATGTACCTTTAGTGTACCAGGCATTAAAATGAACAAGAAATTGAAGAAAACAAGGGGTGGTCTAATCATTTTTTTCTGTATGAGCTGTTAAATTAAACATGCATGTCTTTCGGGAATTGATTTCATATCTTAAAACTGAAGGTGTTTAGATGTTTCTTTTATCATACTGACTTTTCTAAATTCCGAAGTTGTTACACAAAGTAAAACTTGCAGTCTTATGGCTTTGCTAATTTTTTTAAATCACTGAATTTAACGCAAACTGAGAAGAGGCAAACGTGTTATATAAAAAGCCCCAGCTGAACTGAAAAACAAATAGCGGAAAAGGGAGTAAAAAGCTAAAAATAAGCTCAATTTCACAATTCCTCTTTGTACTGACAGAAAAAAAAACCACATGATCACAGGTAAAGTGACTGTTGGTGTCATGGCCGTCAGGTTCGTTTGGGTTTCTCGTCAGTCTCTGGAGCTCCACAGCTGGGCGTTGGACAAATGATTTATTCTCTGGCTGTGAATCAGCTGGTGGCACCGCAAGGCGATCCCAGATTATGAGCCTTCCTCTCAGATGGTGCGGTGCTGGAGTTGCATGAGCGTCTTATGAGTGAGTGTACCTTCAGCCACAACGACAGATGCAAACATTCCACCTGAGGCCGCAAGGCAACAAGGTACCTACCATATCAGTGTTGTTCTTTTAAACTGTGAGCAATGGCACAGAGAGAAACATTTTAAGCTCCACATTGCTGCCTCGGTAATTCATCTAGGCCTGTAGCATTCATTTGCATAGTGTTTGCGCAAGTGAGCATTCACTGAACCACCTGCTAAGTCTTTGTGATTACCACTGTGTTTTTCTGAGACAAAAAAAAAGGTCCTTACAAGACTAAATGGTGCATGAAGGGGATCCTACCCACTCACCATTACGCTGTAAGTCTGCAGAATTAAAAAAAGAACAACAAAAAAACAACAGTTTCAACACTGTTTCGGTCATGCATGGCAACAAAACACAATAAAATAACAAGTGTTCAGAGAACGCAAACCTCCACCAAGCACCCCGAATGGTGTGCACATGTGGATCGACTATTTCTTTTTAAATTAAATAGTTTCAAGGTCGTTCCATACAACAGAAAAAGTTGAAGCTTGGTACCTGTCATGTGTATGTCAAATTATATTAAATTCCAATCAATTTTTGTTGAGTTATAATGAAAAATGTGTTGTAAATGGGATTTTCAATGTTAAATTGAAATGTCCACAGAGTCCACATTCCACAGTGGATGTGGACAATTTTGTGCCAGATACAAGATATTGTTATCAGCTACAGGTGGATCAATTTGGAGGCTAACCGAAGTCATTTTGAATTTTTTCATGAATTTTTGAAAATTGCTCAATGATGAGAGATAGGAAAATTAGAGATTTTGTGACCTTGCTGTGACCTTGACCTTTGGCCTACTTGGAACAAAATTTAATGGGTTCATCCCAGGGCCTAGGCCTATCTGTGGTTACAATTTGGTAAAGATGGTTGGAATAGTTTGCCCGTAAAGTTGCTAACAAACAAACAAACAAACAAACACGCAAAGCAGTGATCACAATACCTTCTGGCAGAGGTAATAAATATATAATCAAATTTAATCTATGTTTGGTGTTTCTACAGGTTTGTTTAGTTTTCCTTCATTTATTTTTCACATTTTTTTGATAGATAATGAGTGATAGATGGTTTTCTTAAGCAGAAAAAATAGTCACAGAAGGCATTAAATCACAACTTTTTCTGAGCGAGGAGAATCTGTCCTAAAAAGCTGATAGAAACATGACCACACTTTCACGCTGTCTGTTTATTTCTGTGATGTTTTTTTTTTTTTTTTTCCTGGGCATGGAAATGTTAAATTAAAAGCCTGTGGAAAATGCTTCGACAAACCACTTTGATTTGCCTAATGATGCCAGGTTGATAAATATAATTGCCTGATGAAGTGAATAATTAGACGCGGCTGATGACTGATGATAGGTGAGGATGTGCGTGAGTCTTTTGCATGAGATTGAGAATCTGCTTGAGAAAATAAATAAATGCTAATGTTTTAACTAATACTGATGGAATGTAGTTAATATTTGGCCGTTTACTGCTCTCTCTCTGCACTGATTTCTGTGTCGTTTTTGCTCGGCCATACAATATGAAGTGTCTCCAGCTGGGCAGGAACAGATTATAGAAGTGGCAGATTAGGAAATAGTTAAGAGCTGTCAGTGTTCAGCCATAACCTCCTCCTCCTCCTCCCCATATGCGTCTTTTCCTCCTCACCCGACCTTCCTCCAACCCTCCCCACGCTCTCCCATGTTCCGGCCCCTCAACACCAACACATCAGAGACAGACAGCCTGTTTTAGAGTCTCGTCTGGTAACAAGCTGTCCTCTCAGGAGCGCCCCCAAACGCTTCTGGTTCTCTGATTTCACAAAATATGTAACATCCCTTGTGGACGTGCAAAAGCGGGGACACAAATATTTAAAAAAAATCAAACTTGGAACTGCTTTCTTCGAAGCCCATGTCCCTAATGCGCAGGTGTCAAACAGGCGGCCCGCGAGCCAAAAGCGGCCCTCCAAAGGTTTCCGATCCAACGACATGAATTTGGAAAGTGCAAAAATTACACTGATATCTTCCTGACACTCAGGAAACTACAGGTTTTGGCTTTGTTACATTAAATAACTGTCTTTATTGGAAACAGCACAATGCAACAGCTTTTTCAGATACATTTTTAGAATTTTGAAAGAATGTCCTTTGCAGTGGACAGTTTTTGTTTTTGTTTTTTTGTTTTCAATAAATGAAACTCTTTTCTCCTACAGAGGACAAAAATGCATTGCTGTGTCTCAGGATATTAATGAACTTGTTTTAGTTCATGAGCCACATATACAGGGTGGGGAAGCAAAATTTACAATGAACATTTAGTTGTTTTTTCTCAGCAGGCACTACGTCAATTGTTTGAAACCAAACATATATTGATGTCATAATCCTACCTAACACTATTATCCATACCTTTTCAGAAACTTTTGCCCATATGAGTAATCAGGAAAGCGAACGTCAAAGAGTGTGTGATTTGCTGAATGCATTCGTCACACCAAAGGAGATTTCAAAAATAGTTGGAGTGTCCATAAAGACTGTTTATAATGTAAAGAAGAGAATGACTATGAGCAAAACTATTACGAGAAAGTCTGGAAGATACTATTAAAGAAGAATGGGAGAAGTTGTCACCCGAATATTTGAGGAACACTTGCACAAGTTTCAGGAAGCGTGTGAAGGCAGTTATTGAGAAAGAAGGAGGACACATAGAATAAAAACATTTTCTATTATGTCAATTTCTTGTGGCAAATAAATTCTCATGACTTTCAATAAACTAATTGGTCATACACTGTCTTTCAATCCCTGCCTCAAAATATTGTAAATTTGCTTCCCCACCCTGTACACCAATATGATTGGACGTGAAATAATTGTATAATAGCCCTTTAATTAAAAAAAAATAAATAAATAAAAGTAAAAATAAAAATAAAAATAATAATAATATTTTACCTTTCTTTAACCAGGAAGTCCCACTGATATTACGAATCTCTTTTACAAGGGAGACCTGGCTGAGGTAGCAGCCATACAAAGTCCAAAAACATAAACACATCCATGATACACAATGAACAATGAAACACAATAACAACCATTCAACCATAACAGCATCAGGAAAAACAGTGACATTCCTCCTTTACTGCTTTCCCCGTGATACTTTTAAATCATTAATAGAAATGAATATATGTAGTTTTACAGTTTTTTGAAGATTATTCCACGACCATGGTGCATTATGGGAAAATGCTGTTTTTCCAAAGTCTGTCAGAACTCGGGAAACAGTTATAAGCAACCACTTGGAGGAACGTAAATGAAAACTACTAGAGCTAACAGAGAGAAGATTACTGATGATAAATGATTAATGATAAAATGTGGACAAAATGAAAATTAAGTGTAAAATTAATAACAATATCCTCCCTGTTACTAAATGTTTTCTTCATTTGTAGATCCACTCTGATCTGTAAGTTGTGTTAATAATAAGCTGACACTAAATATTGTATAAATTATTCATAGTTTAGTTCCAAATATACTATTACGCCTGTTATCAAATGTTTGTGTAACATTGTATGCAATGTGTGTGCATGTATAAATGAAAAGGTGAGGCATAATATTGTTAAAATTGCACTTATTTTTCTTAAGAAATATTAGTTTTTTCAGGTTATTTACTTCTTTTTTGTTTGGATAGTTGTAAATGTAAATATTTTCATAATTTAATGTTTTTTATTGCTGTGAAACAAACAGAAAAACTTGGAGTTGTCATTATTTACAGGTTATTGTGTTATGATTTTAATGGTTCGGCCCACTGGAGATCAAATTGGGCTGAATGTGGCCCCTGAACTAAAATGAGTTTGACACCCCTGCTCTAATGCATTATTAGTTCATTTATAATGTGTCATAAAACACTCATGGTAATTCCTAATCATTTACGACAATAATCAGAAGTCATTCTGACATCAGTAACTCTATATAAACATGTACACTGAAAACACATTACGTGTCCATCATCAAAGGTGCCTATTAGAATTAATATGACAGTGTCTTGTGTTGTTCTTGCATTGACATAATCATATTTTTTCCACTTAGTTTAACCCATAAAGACCCAAACATCCACTGGCAGCCAAAATCATTTACTAATATAAAGTGTTTAATACCTGTTGATCCACTAATCCTATCGATACATATAAATAATTGGTGTAAAATGCAGTTTGTCTTTCATGGTCATCAGATATGACCCATTTGGACGTTCAGAGGCTCCATAGTGAAAGTGGAAACACCGTCATCTTCTACAACACTGATTCACCAGTAAAACTCATGGAGTTGGATCAATGACAGTGGATGGAGACACTGGGTTTATGTTCAGTATTGATATATTTTAGTGAAAAAGATAGATTTGCTTCAGTTTTTTTATGTTTCTAATATAATAACCCTCAACTGTAATCTAAACTTTTATGGACATCTACATGATCAGTACAATGAGTATGAGGAAATATGTGATTTTCTCTTAAAAATGCAAAAAAAAAAAAAACAAAAACCTGTGTATAATATTACAATAAGTGGTGATCAATCACTTGAGAAAGATTCTAAATAAAGAAAAATTTATTTGGTCACTGTCACAAAAGTAACACTGGGTCTTTATGGGTTAAAAGCTAATAATAACTATTCATAGTGATTTATGTGAAACAACTTGTAAAGTATGACATGTGCCTATAACACTGGGATTTCATCACTTTAGCAGCCAATAGATGAACTTATATCATTTTATATTGCATTAAAATACAGAATTTGACCACATTTTGATACTAGTAAAACAAGGGAGCAACCAGCAAATATTAAGTACTGACCTCATGAATAAATATGATTTTTACTCCACCACCCGAAGGGGATGCAAGGGGTATTGTTTTTGGCTCAGTTTGTTTGTTTGTTAGTTTCATTGCTAACACTCTAGCAGCAAAACTATTGGTTGAATTCATGCCAAATTTGGTTTATAGATTGCAAGTGATCCAGAATAGATCTGATTACATTTTGGGAATAGTAGGTCGAAGTTCAAATTTTTTAATGAATTTTTAACCCCCCCCCACCCCCCACCCCCCCCCCCACACACACACATTTACTTATAATCAGCGACATTTCACACGTCTATAAAAACATCAATTTTGTTTCAACTTACTTCAAACTTGGCACATATATAGAGACAATGGATATGCTGACATCAGCACATGCACAGACATGTTGACATCAGCTGGATCGATGCCAAAATAAGCTACAATATGTGTGAGGGGCGGGGTTTGTTGTGCCTGGCACCACTTGTTTTTATTTATTATTATTATTATTATTATTATTATTATTATTATTATTATTATTATTTATTTATTTATTTATTTATTTTTTTTCTATGGGGTCCAGTCTGGCCTGCTATGTATTTGCAAACTGCAAAAATACCACAGACGACATTAACAGTCTAGGGTTTCCGTTAGTCTTGACAAGTTGTTTTAATCATACAGTTAAATCCTATATTTAACACTCGGTCTGTATGGGTCAAATCCTATCACTGCTGTTGTTTACACTAATTAAAAAAGTATGTTCTTAATGCGTTATGATGCATTATACACAGAGGCGTTACAGAATATGTTCATAGTTTGATGTGACAAACAGCTTTATGTCAGCGGATGAACTCACAGTTGAAGACAAACTCTCTCTGCAAAGGATGTTACAATAATTCAGAAAGATTATACTCTTTATACGAGAAATCTCATAAAAGTAAATCTGTCCATCTCTTGCAAAAGACATTAAAAAAAAATTAGCAACCTCCATAAAAAGAAAACAAACAAAAACTCCACTTCTACAAGCTACTGTTACACATCTTTTCTCACAGCAGACAACTTCATCTTTGAGATATTTCACTTTCATTTTACTTTTGTGAAAATAACACTAAAATGTTGACAGTGATTTTTATGATGGATGTGAACGGCGGTTTTGTGCCCCCTGCTTTGAAACATGATAGATGCTGCTGCTTTCAAGCCAAAACCACATAAAAACATTATCTGATCTGCAGCTAATGACTTTGACAAACACATTAATAAGATGTTTCACACTGTCTGCCTGTGTAAACTATCTTCATAAAAAAGCACATATTGGATATACTGTTCTGCCACAAAGTGATCAATGGCTGCTCAAATGTGCTTCAAGCACAGCCTAACAAGTGTTCAGTAATTAGTTGGATGACTCCTCTGCCTCTTCTGTTCTGCCAAAACTGGAGGCATTGGCATCATGTGCAGTGCCTTTCATTGTTTTCCCATGATGTTGCATCGCCAAATGCCATGTATTTTCCACAACAAGATACATGTAATTTGGGAGATAGCTCTGCTGGGAGTGCATAGTGGAAATAATTGCGCAGCTGCGAAGGACAGGAAAAGGGCTCTTTTAGTCAGTGCATGTGACCCCCACATTTGCAGGAAATAAATAAATAATGCATTCTTCTTTTTTTTTTTTTTTTTTTTCTCAGAATGGACTTTTAGAAGCATGCATATTACTGTCTGCGCGTAATTTCTGCAATATTCGCATTAAACGCGTGGTTGTTTGCGCATTTGATTGTTTTATTTCCTTGTTTGACAGTCGGATTATAATGTGAGATTATGAGGCAGTGTTTCGGTGCATGTCTGCAGCAGATGTTTTGTTCCTCATAAATAGGTGTGGATGGATGCTCAGGGATGCACTTCCGCGCTCTAACACCTCAGACCACGTGACCAGGCGCACAAAAGCGGAGCCTTATAACCGCCCGCTTCCATACACACAACACACCCCAACCGGCTGCTGCGCCTTACTGTACTGACACTCACACTGTCTGGAGAGTCGGCACAGGATCATTCCCCGGCTTTGGCATCAAAACAACAACAAAAACTCCAATGTCAACTGGTTGCATTTTTCCTGGAGTTGCTTTTAAGTGTGAATGAGGAACTGAATCCGACTTTAGTTGGCATTTTTGTGCGTAATGGACCGGGGAAACAGGAAAAAATGATCAGAAACCCAAGGTATGTATTTATCTTTTTTTCCCCCCCTTAATAATCTTTTATTTATCAGATTTTCTTTTCTTTTTTTTTTTTTACGAGTATTATTGGCGTTGGATAGCACGCTTTCTGTCTGCAGCGCTTATATTTGAATCCAAAAGATATGTTTAATGTTGCAAAACTTGCACTAGCTTTGTAATGTTTAATCTGCAGAGACAATTACAAGACATACTATGTACTAATATAATAAACAGTTCAAATGACATGTCCACTGCTAATGATGATAATGATTACAGGCAGAATATCACACAATGGTTGAGTGGACAGATACATGCTCTCTTTATCATGTTTTCTCCCTTGATGCCTAATTAATCCAATGATTATTGGTGAAAAGCAGCTTAATGCCTAATGACCTTCTTTAATTAATAAGAAAGCCTGGCTGTCCTACATACTTAATGCAACCATTTCCCCTGAGGCATCATAGGTTTAATCATCAACTGTTCAGTTTCCCACTATTGTCTGGGATGCATCTGTTATGGAGTCAGCTGGCTGATGCACAGATTCCCTCAATAACTCAATTTCACTGTAGTAGGCATCAATAAGCACTGATGTTATTTCACTTTGACATGTCAATTTGAGCAGATTTAACTGTATTTGTTTTTAAAATGCATTTACAAGGACAGGTTTTGTGCTTTTTTTTTCTTACCTCATAGATGTCCTTTTGTGCCACTTTAACGCTACCACACCTCTCCGCTGAGCATCCCCGCAGCCACTAAAACCATGAAAGTGGCCCTGCACCGGATAGCAGCCACAGCGATGACTACGTTAACAACAGGTGTGCAGTATCTGGGTTCGAACGACGCCAGCTACGACGACCCAATCATTGACTCGAGTCTGACTAAAAATGGATTCCACTTTGAGAAAACTCACTCTGCCTCAATCAGTAACTCATTCCCGGGAAATAAGGAGATCATTTACGGTGGCCTTTCTCCTATTTTCCCCACAAACATTTCAGACATTCTGCTGGCCAATGGGACCTCTGTGGAAAGCGAAGGGGTTGCACACTGTGGGGAGAACCTTGTGGACAACATGGAGTGTTTCATGATCCTGACTCCGGGTCAGCAGCTTGCAATCGCCATCCTCGCACTCACCTTAGGGACTTTCACAGTCCTGGAGAACCTCATGGTGCTGTGCGTGATTCTACACTCCCAGACTCTACGGTCCCGGCCTTCTTACCACTTCATAGGCAGTTTGGCTGTGGCCGATCTGATAGGAAGCATCATTTTTGTTTACAGCTTCCTGGACTTTCACGTTCTCCACAGGAAGGACAGTCCTAATATTTTCCTCTTTAAGCTGGCGGGTGTTATCGGCTCTTTCACAGCTTCTGTCGGCAGTCTGTTCCTCACTGCCATCGATCGCTACATCTCCATCCACAGGCCTATGGCGTACAAACGCATCGTCACAAAGACCAAAGCAGTCATCCGCCTTCAGTTTGATGTGGACCATCTCAATCGTCATCTCACTGCTCCCGCTCTTAGGCTGGAACTGCAAGCGTCTAAACTCCGTCTGCTCAGACATTTTCCCACTAATCGACCAGAAGTACTTGATGTTCTGGATCGTATGACAAGTATTTTGGTCCTTTTCATTATCTACGCCTACATGTTTATTCTCTGGAAGTCTCACAACCACGCTGTCCGCATGCTGAGCCGCAGCTCCCAGCGGAGTGTCATTGTCTACACCGCTGAAGGCACAAAGGTTCAGACTGTGAGGCCCGAGCAGGGCGAGGATTGGACCTCCGTCTGGCCAAAACCCTGGTTCTGATCCTGGTGGCTCTCATCATCTGCTGGGGCCCACTCCTAACCATCATGGTTTAACGACCTCTTTGGAAAGGTGAACGACTTCATCAAGACCATATTTGCCTTTTGCAGTATGCTCACCTGCTGAACTCCACAGTGAACCCTGTCATCTATGCCATGAGGAGCAAAGACCTGCGCAGGGCCTTCCTCAACCTTTGCCATATGTGCCGGGGAATGACGCAGCCTCTGGACAACAGCGGCGAGAGTGACTGGAACATCAGGAGCGTGAGAGGCACAGCGAGCGGGGCCGGGAAAGACGGAGCCGGCTCCAGAAAGACTAGAATGAAAGTAGCCCAGGTTACGGTTTCTGGAGTGACTGAGACTTCGACTGCAGAGCCGGTCTAAAAGACAGGGTGTGAAGCTCTGTTACAACTGTGAAGTAAACATGATGTAGAATAGTCCTAAACCCTACTAGTGCACTGCCATGTGACTGTGAAATGTGCCAAATCATAACTTAGACCCTACAGAGCTGAATAAGTTTCTGTTGCTTTAAAGCTGAAATCTGTAATGTTATACACATAGATACACATTCAAATGGAGTGCAGATGACCTGAGTTAAGTATTTTCGCAACAATATGATTGACAGTCTCATTTATTTCCGTCCCATGTATAATAATATAGTTGGATTTGTGCAAGTGTAACAGTAAAAATAATTTGTAACTGCAACAATATATGCTCTGTCTGTGTTTACTGTTGTTTTAAATGTGCAACAAATTTGCAGATTTCAGCTTTAAGGAGGGAAAAAGTGTCATTCTTTTCCCCCTTGGTTTCCTCATATCACATCATAGCAATATTGTGGCAGCAGTGAAAGGTGAAACTGTGTCTACCTTCATGCAAAATGTCTGTTCCAAACAACAGCACACTGCCTGTAAGTAAAATTAGCAACTCATTAGTGATTTGAGATCAGCTACTAATGGTTTTGTAAGACCATGATGATATTGTGAAGCTGGGCCTGTGTTTAATGTCAGGGTATATAGAGTTTTAATTTATTGATTTATTTATTTATTGTGTTTTTAGTTTTGTGGTTTGAATGGCTTTGGATGGCAAAATTTTCCTTTTCTGTGTAGTGACTTGGAAATGTTACATACTGCTTATAAGCTAACGTATGTGCTTCTAGAACATTTTGTGCGATACTGCTGAATTCCTACGAAGCATCCATTGTGCCATTGTACTCAGAGCTGTGTATAAACGAGGATGTGACTTCAATAAATAAATGAAATTTGTCTATTTTTTATCATATTTTTGTCAACATATCCTGCTTCATTCCACTTCATTTTTTTTTTTTTTTTTTTTTCAATAAAAATGTGAAATCTCAGAAAAAACAGCACATCCCTGGTGGTTTACTGGAAATGTTTTTCTTTTGTGTAAACATATGTGTTATTTAGAGGAGTTTCAGAATCATAGTAGAAGTAGTAGAGTATGCATTAATCAGAATGGGACCCAGTGGTGGATTTCCATAACAGGACCCCAGGTTGGAACCCATAACGCTCCTGTCATCTTTAGTTGTTTTTTTTTTGTTTTTTTTTTTAATTCAAGTTTTTATTTGGTTTACAACGCAAAATGTACATATTTTATACATTGATAGTTTGTTTTTTATAAAACAAGACAAAAACAAACAAAAAAACAAAGAGAACGATTGAGTAACAATTGAACAATGGGCGTCAAGTATGTTCTTTTTAAGTATTTATAAAGTCTGTCCATGGTCTCCAGCATTCCTTGAATGTGTCATGGTCGAGTCTTAGTGTAAAGGTGAGTTCTTCCATTTGAGTGATTTCTTTAACAAGGTCCTTCCATTCGTCCAATGAGGATGTTTTGTCTGTCAACCATTTCCTAGTGATCACTTTTTTGCTGGCAGTCAACATGATATTCCACAGATATGTTTTACAAAATCCTTTTACACAACCTGGTCGTTTACCAAAGAACATATTTTCAAAATTTAAAGGTGTTTTTATTTCATGACTTTGTCAATACTATTTCTGATTTTTTTCCCAAAAGGGAGATAATTTGGGAAAGCTCCAAAAAATATGATGGTGATGAGCTTTTTTTTTATTTTTTTTTAATTTTTTTTTATCTCACACTGTCTCCAGCATGATGTATCTACATTTGAACCTTTTAGTGCAGGTGTTCTAAAAAAGTGAATCACACTTTTCCATGCAAATTCTCTCCAACTAAGTGAAGATGTACTTTTCCATATATTGTCTTGTATTTTAGTCCATTCCTCCATAGTATCTTCAGGGTTTTTAAATATATATAACACTGTCCTCTAGTGGTCATGGTGACAATTTTATTATTTAACCGTGATAAAACAGCAGCAGTTTGTGTAATGCCGCAGGCTAAAATACACACATCACTAAGTACATGACGTGAATATTAATTAAACATTTTTATCTTTCGATTTGATAGCTTATTTAACGTTTACGCTGGTTTCAACTACATTTCCCAGCATGCATTTTATCGTATTTCACACGTGACGTCATGAGCCGGAGAAGCCGACAGCTTCATATCAAAAACAAGCAGCTAAGTTGCGTTAGCTAGCTCCCCTATCTAACAGCGGACAGTTGGCCCGCAGCTGACTGATCGTCACTTCAACTTTTTGGAAGCAACTTTGAGAACAAAACAAGTTGCCCGGCGAAGTAGTACAGACCAAACCTCCCCCCCAAAAGGTAAGAAACGGCTTTACTGAAATGTACACCACCGCGCACTGACCCACTAAAGATAGCCAAAGCTAACGTTAGCTTTGTTTTCTTTTTGATTATTGGCTAGCCAGCGCAGCTAACGTTAGCTCGCTAGCAAATATTTAAAGCCTCTCCTGCGCAGTGTGGTTGGCATGGTTTCCCTGGCTAAGAAAACTGATTTTAGCGCAACAAATGACAGTGAAAGCGACATTATGTGCTGATGAGTTTTACTTGCTAGCAGTTGTTTTCAGTATTTGATGTTATCAGCTCATTATTTTCATGTTTGTGTATTTAACAACCCCCTCCCTTTAACAAACTGAAGTCATGGCGTGTGGAGCCACCCTGAAGAGGACCATGGATTTCGACCCACTGATGAGTCCTGCTTCCCCTAAAAGACGAAGATGCATCCCAGTTCCCCCGTCGTCCTCATCCTCATCCCCCAGGAAGTACCTTAACATGGAGCCCTCGCCATTTGGAGAAACCTCGTCGAGACTTAGCGCAGGTAATGTCACTAATGTTAGTCTGTTTGATCACCAGCCCCTGACTTAAGTCATATTAGCAACATGTTGAATATAACCATTGCAAACCAGTAATGTAATAATACTATGCGATGAGAGTTTGGCTACTGTTTACTGAAACTGTCTGCTTGTTGTGCCTTGTCTCTCATTGTTTGTTTCTTCTTTTCTCCCCCACCAGAACAAATCCTCAACAGCATTAAGCAGGAGTACAAACGCATTCAAAAGAGGAAGCATCTAGATGGAGGTTACCAACAGTCAGAGTGCTGCTATTCTCCAGAGTCCCCATCCCAGTCATCTACTATGAATGTTTCCAGCATGCCAGGTGAGGTTGAGTAAACAAAACAAACAAGAAGAGTGTGTGCCTATCTGATTATCTCTGACATGTACTATACGATGCAAAAAAGTACCATCAACTCAGAGATTCTGATAGGTTCATGTGTGATTTATACAGGAACATCTTCTGGAGGCGTGTCTTCCACTAGAAAAGAACAGCCATTATCACCCTCAGACAGTTGTGAATGATCTGTGAACGTCTGCTCAAAGAAAGGGAGAGAAAGTGCGAGAGGAATATGAAGAAACCATGACATCAAAATTGGCAGGTTTGTACACTTTAAGAGAAGGAGGGTGACTCTTACTTTCATTACTGCATATCACTGCAAACATACTAGAGTTACAGTATCTGTTCAGCTAATTTTCATTTTAGTCCCTACACAGCTTAGGGTGGTTATTAAAATATAATTGAAAGTTTCATGGAAGTTGATAATGATCACATTCGCTTTAAAGGCTGATTTTTGGCCCCGAGTGAAATTTATTTGTGGTTTTGTAATCTATTACAGTAAGATGAGAAGATGACATAAAAAGGTGAAACTAGAGAAAAACTCATAGTCCTCTGATTTTGTCATTTAGTTTTTATTAATAGCTTTTGCAAAGACACTATTCAAATACATATATATATATAATAAAATCTATTTTTCAACATCAAAATGAATGAAGGATATTGTGACACAAATTTTTGAAACATTTTTATTTGCGCTGTAGTTTAGAATGTGAATTACATAACTCTAAAGAGACAAAACGGTAGTTATGATATAAAATTTTATGTTGATAATCAACTACTGATGACAGAGGAAAATCATCATGATATAAAATTATATCTAATGCCCAGTGCTGCAGTAGGTTATAACAAGTAAAGGGCTACTAATTGCTAGAAAACTATTTAAAACAGAATCCTGGAGGATTCTGTTAGGTTTCTGTAAATTGGCTTAGAGTCTGATTTTGACCAACTATATATAAAACTGTCAAGAGATAACTTCTGTTGTGATCTGGCGCTATATAAATAAAATTTGATTGATTTGATTGGTTTTCCCCTGTAATTTGCTTTGGAAAAAAGCGTCTGCCAAATGCATAAATGTAAATGTAAAACATAAATAAATTACAAAAGCAACAAATAAATATTTATTAAAAGATAATGTGTGAAGGCAGACATAACCAGATTAGTCAAGAAAATCATAACAGCCACTTTTATATTTGTATTATTTAGATGTAAATTGATATATTTTGTTCAAGTCAAGAAGACAAAATGAATAAAAAAAAGTTTACAATAACAAACTA
The DNA here is from genome assembly GCF_902148855.1 of Sphaeramia orbicularis. Classification (NCBI taxonomy): domain Eukaryota; kingdom Metazoa; phylum Chordata; class Actinopteri; order Kurtiformes; family Apogonidae; genus Sphaeramia; species Sphaeramia orbicularis. Next base: position 24,135,785 of record NC_043978.1, on the reverse strand, counting down.
AAAGAACAGATAATCCAACAAATAACTTTTCTGCTAGTTATAGGCCCAAACAGCTTTTATGTTAATCAGCAAAATAATAAACACTGACAGTGATTATCTCCACAATCTCATTTTGTAGATGATCATAATTTGTCACATGATGTTCTTTTCAGGGTAATCACTGTCAGAACTTTTTTACTAATGTTTGTTTTAAATTGACAAAATACCAGGATAATGGTTCTTTGTTGCTATTGTTTAAATACGGCAATAATGTCCCTTTCTAAATGGCAAAATTGTATTTTTTAGTCAAATAATGAGGTAAATGTGAGTGTACCACAGCTTGAGCCTTCCAGAAACTAAGAACAAACAGGGGCAATTAGTTGTTGTTTGGATGTAACACACCTTCATTTTACAAACAGGTGGGAAAAAATGGGCGATTCAGATGGCAGATGGTATTCTACCTCATAGATTGTCATATGATCTTCTGACCACATCACCCAGCCCTGTATTCATTATTAAGCCCTAATGTTTCGATTGTTGGTTACAGGTGTGAATTAATTCTTTAAGACGAATAATGATCCGTACTGTGTCGATTAGGAGTAAAATAAGAAGCTAGATGCCGAACACACACCCTTTGCATTAAAAACAGCTGAACAATAGTGAGTGAACGTTCGTCTCCTGTACATTTCAGAACAATACGACACCTTTGTGAAGTCACACACGATCAGTTAATTGCGACGATTCGGGGAGCAACCTGCGAGCTGTGAGTGTTGTTTTACTGTTTTCATTTTTATCTTATCTCCACATTCCTGTTTAATTGGCATAGCTGATGTGAAAAAGGCCTAGATTTCGGTTTAAGCTCCACCTTTTGAAGTTTAAAGTAACAAGTCTGGTTTGTGTCTTTTTATTTCATCTCTCATCTTCTCCAGATGTTTCCTGAGTGTGGCACGGAGTCTTTGCAAGACGGCCTTCTCTTGCTGCAAGCTAGCAAACGATATCTCCAGAAAGAAGAAGAAAAAAAAAAAAAGAAGCTCATTCAGTTTAGCTAGTTTAAATGGAACTTTTCTTACCGTGCCATATTTCTGTCTTTGGGCAAAGGTTTTAAGTGAAGCTGTTTGTCAATCGTTACCACTCTGTTGTAAGCAGCTAAGTGCTTCCTGATGTAAATTAATGGACCCTTTCGCTACCAGTGGCCTCTGTTCCTCCTGCGTATGTGTATCTACAGCTATCTCACTTTTTAACGATTTCCCAGCATTCCAGGCTTTGTCACGTTTTGTTTGTTACATGTAAATATGATAAAGCACTGTAGACTTTTACATAAGGTTTGCTGGTCAATCTGTAAAGAAGAAACACAGTGAGGATACGTTTGCAGTCTGTCCTCATTTATTGCTTTTTTTTTTTTTTTTTAAACCAGAGCATTAAGTGGTCTGATTGGAGCTTTTCTTTTCTTCCCGACAAGTTTTATTTATTTGACTTTTGTTTTGCTGGTATTATTTGAAACCAATGTACTTATTGGACAAAAACAATAAAACCTTTAAAGAACTGGTCTTGGTTTGATGCTTGTAGAACTTGCATGTTTAAAAATCAACCAGTTTGAAGATAAAATAGGAATGTTTACTCAAACCTGACACACTGTTGCTTAAAAAAAAAAAAAAAGCACTAATCTATTTGGTTGGGCATCAAACATGCAGCCCCTAGGCTAAACTGCCCGCCAAAGGGTCCAATCTGACCAGTGAGATGAATTTGCAAAAATTACACTGAAGATATTAACAATCAAGGGTGTGGAAATTATTTTACATCATGGCCACATACAGACTAATTTGACTGGGAGTGAGTCAGTCCAGTAAAATAATAGCATACCTTATAAATAATGGCAACTCCAAAACTTTTCCTTAGTGCAAAAAAAATCATTTGGTCCCATTTACAAACTGTCTTTCTCATAAATGTGAGTACTACTTGAATGTGGCACATGAAATCTCAGAAAAAAAAACAGCAGTTTTAACAATATTACCACCGTTATTAAATGTGTTTGTGTCTTTATAGATCCAGTGTGATCTGTAAATTGGTAATGCACACGTGGAAATAAGCTGAGGCATATTGTTAAAATTGCATGTACTTTTTAAGTAGATGTAACATTTTCAATAGTATTTTACTTTTTCCACTCTAAGAACAAAGAAAAGTTTGGAGTTGACATCATTAATAGGACATTATGGTATTATTTTACTTTCCGACCCATTGAGATCACATTGGGTTTGTTTGTGATCCCTGAACTAAATGAGTTTGACACCCCCGATGTTCCCAGATTAAAGCTCTCTTTTTTTTTTTTAATTTATTTAGTGCTCACAAAAATATTGTGATAGGGGTAACAAAGACAAACAAAAGAGAATTCATAAGACAGACGTTCAGCTAAACAAGACGGGTGCAAACAAAGGGCTATTACAAGTGTGTTTTGTGTACGCATATACATATAAATGTGTGGTTATTTATGATTTTTTTTTTTTTTCTTTGTGTGGGTTTTGCATATCCCAGGTGGAAAAAAGAAGAGAGAATGAGAACAAAATTGCCAGTCTAATAAGTAAAAGGTTAAAGGATATGGTATACAGAAGCTAAGAATCAGAAAAGGGTTTTAAATAATAGTATAGAAAGAAGCTTAGGGGGGAAAAGAAATTAATATAATTAAAAAAAAAAAAAAAAAAAACGCTCATTTTATTAATTCACTGTGTACTGAACATCTGTATTGAGGTTGTAGTTGACTAAAGCATGACCAGTATTTAGTATTTTGGTTTATTTCACCATCTCGACCCACGGTGTGTTTATTCTGCAGCTGCGAATCAATTCAAAACACAATATTCACAACGGTTTTATTAGTAGATACAAGTACAGTGCTACATATAAATACCCAGGACAAGTGAGATAAAGAGAAGATTAGAAGAAAACTAAAGAGGCAGTAACCAGGTATGGGTCCGTTTTTCTCGTTCAACAGCCTCCCATGTGAGTCGGGCCACGTGATCGGTTTTCTGCTTTGTGGACTTGATGAAGCCCAGAAACTCCAGCTCTGACACAGCCTGGATGAAACGAGCGCTAGAAAACAAGCTGAGGAAAAGTAAATCATGATGGACTGAACTACAAAATATAATAAAAACATAAAACAAACACTAAAATTAAAATGGGAATTCTCAAAAACTAAACTCAACAAAAAATATGAACTAAAAAACAAACATAACAGTGGTTTTGTTTTCTCCGAATGTTAATGGTTTGCTAAAAGAATATCATGTCTTTGTACAATATTGGACCTTTAATTAATAATCAATCATCTTGACTTTTTCAGTTCCCCAAACTAAAACTAAAAACACTAAATAAAAACTGAAATTGGAAAATTCCTCAAAAAAAAAAACCCTACTAAATACTGGGACAGATCACAGCTACAGCTTGTAAGACTTCCCATTCTTGTTGATTAGAAATATGATGTTATCCTTCATATCAGCTCAGCATGTCAACAATTATCACAATAAAAATCAAATCAATCAATATTATTTTTAAGTTTAAAGACAGATTTTTCTTAATTTAAAACAACTGAGAAAAAAATGTCAACATTAAGTAAAAAAAAAAAAAAGATGTAAGCAAAATTTGCCCTAAAATTAAGTAAAAAAAAAGTTATAATTGCCCTGATATTTACTGTAATATAAATTGTATGATGACATTTTCCTATATTTGTATCCCAGCCCTGTTAACAGCAGAACGCCTGAATTGAATGTGTCCCAATACTTTTGTCTATATTTTTTAAACTAAAAACCAAGCTGAAAAACTGAAAAAAATACAAAACTAAACAACTCTGATGGGAAATCAACCCCACATCCTTATGTGATTAAATTACTTTGATTAAATTTGGAAGGACTTAAATTTTCATCTAGCTCAGACATCAGTGTGTACAAAAGTTGCTACTGGCAAGAATTTGATTACATTTTTTGATTGTAGTTCGTTGGAAATTAGCTGCAGATGTGAACAAAACATGCATCATACATTAAATTAAGGCAAAAACATGGATGAAAAGTTATTAAGTTATGAAAAGATACTGTTTGACTCATCCACTTTGCCGAAAGTGTCTGAATCCGGATCGTTCCCATCGGCTGCAGACGCCACCGTGGCATAAGCCTAAAAAAAAAAAACAAAACAAACACACAAAAACAGAAACGAGTCAGTGTTTTATCTGCAGATCAATAAGGCGACATCCTTAAAATCAATGGAGCCTCAACTACAGACAGAAAAACAGTGGAGGTCTGGAAGGCAAAGGTGTAAAAGTGACCAGCGTGAACACACACCGACATGTGACACTGGATGATTAATTAGTCAAACATGAACTCACTTCCAGCCAGTCATAGAGGTTGATGAGCCTGCCACACTCCAGATGGAGTTTGTACGCGATGCAGATATCAGGAGCGGCGTTGGAAACAGAGCCGTCCTCTGTCTTCAGACTTTCATTCTAAAAAAAAAAAAAAAAAAGAGTGAACAGAGTGGTTTTACACATCAAATATAACAAATACACATTATCTTAATATATAATAGTGTAACCGAGTGCTGAAGGTCCACTGGATATAAGTGGTTGGGATAAATAAAACACAATTGACACTGGGTATAACTTCAACGTGAGTCCTGTTTTACTGTTTTTCTTTTTTTTAAACAACCCAGCACCAATATACTTTACGGCAACTCAACTGCAAGCCCCAAGGGACAAACTTCCCAAAACAGATGAGCATAGAATTGTGTGTTAAAGCAGTAGTAGTAGTAGTATAGTATAGGAATACAAATACTTCACAACTGTTCCAAAATTTTTTACTTTTATACTTTGACTTGTCACTTTACTTGACAACCAGTAAAAGTTTGTGTGTATCGGTGTGTGGGGTTCAGCTTTGGAATGGGTTGGGGGCAGACCTCAGGTGGTGTCCAAACATTCAAAAATTAAAAAGAATGTACAAAGAAATGTCACAATATATTGCTCAAGGAAGGGTGTGATTGTACTTGGATTGTCAGGTTGTTGTTTTTTGTGTGCAGGGTTTCTGCAGGTATGAGCAAATCTAATTTAATGCTTTTTTATGCCCTTTTTAATGCCACTTTAAACAAATGTAATGCCCATGTCCAACTGCAGATACAGTTTTCTATATAGTTTTATGACAATTTACCATTCACAGGCTTTAACCAGGTTCTGAATAGTTCCTCCTCCAATCACTTCAGCGGAAACTGGCATTTTCCCATTTTTCCGGCATTTTCTAGTATTCCCTCCGCTCTTTCGCCACAGCATGAGCACACTTACAGTACATTGCATTCCAAGCATCCGGTGTTGTGACTTCATGTATCGGCCATAAAAAATAGACAATTAAAGGGTTCCGCCTGTTAATCACACTATACTTCTGATCAAAATTATTAAATGTTTATAATCAAATAAATCATGAATAACAATGCTTTTTTCCATCAAGTGTATTTAATTTTTAATGCCTCTGGACATTGAATTTAATGCTTTTTAATGCCATTTATGGCCTTAATTTTCACAAAATCTATTTAATGACTTTTAATGCTTTTTAATGACCTGCAGAAACCCTGGTGTGTATATTAAATGGGTGTGTGGATGTGGGTCAGTGTATAGATGTAGACATAATTTGGTGTGTAAGTATACGGGTATGTGGCTGTATGTGTATGGGTGTGTAATATGTTTATGGATAATCACAATCTTATGTGTAACATGTGATTAGGTACGAACAGTCTGAGGATTAGAAACAGGGAGTAGGACTAGATAAGCAGGGGCTTCTTCCTACTCCCTTTCAGGCACAACAGTTAGTCCATTTTCTTTTCTTTTTTTTTTTTTGTCTTGTTTTGTTTTTTATCCAGTGTTTTGTATTATATTTGTGTCTGAAATAAAAAAACTAAACGAAAGAAGTTGAATCAGTACCATTACTTTTACCAGAGACAGGTAGAAGCATCTGTGTGTTATTATTGTTATTATTATAACCTTTATTTAACCAGGAAAAACCTCACTGAGATTAAAAATCTCTTTTTCAAGAGTGTCCTGGTCAAGACAGCTGCAGAAGTTACACAAAATGGAAATCACAGCCATACATCCACACTAAAAATATACATAAACACAGTGAAAGTCAGTACTAAAAACAAACTTAAACCTGATAAGAACATACATATAAAACATCACTATTATTTTAAAAGGTACTAAAAGTATAACAACAATGTTCCTTAAAAGCATCTCGAGGTTTCATCTGCTCTTAAATGGACTTCTATCATATTGTATAGATATGTATATGATGGCAGTCCATATCTATGCTGACTGTACATCTCTATTTTTGTTTTGGCTGTGGTGCTGAGCTATTTTGTTTTGAAAAATGAAAATTTAATAAATATATTCTTTAAAAAAAAGCATCTCTAAACCCAACTGAACCAATTAGAAAAATATTTACATCCACTTCTGTCCTTTCCCCATTTATTTAAAATGACTTTGAATGTATTAAAACAGACCAGTTCCTTTAGTTTAATGTCCTTCTGTAGGTTGTTCCAGGCAGTGGGAGCCCAAAATGTAAAAGCTGTCATTCCCAGTTCTGTTCTGACATTTGGAACTTGTAAAGATGACAGTTACAGGGCTGTACGCTTACTTTTTTAGATGGTAGTGCTGGTGCTAGCAAGTTAAAAATTTTAGTAGCACGAAGAAAAATTTAGTAGCACACACAGTTGGACAGTTAGTTAATGTGTTTATTGGCTAAATTAATTTGATACTGATCAGAAATTCTAACAATTAAACTGATTCTTTAACCTTTATTTTTCCTCCACCTGAACACAACAGGATGAATTTAAACATTTTTAAATATGAAAATTCAACAGTACTATATTTTCAATGCGCATCGGTGAACAGTCTGTGCTGGTCTGAATTAGATATGGCTTATTACCCTTGGCAAAGCAAATTTGCAAAACAAATATTATAATATATATTTGTTATAATATTGTTGTAATATTATTATTATAAATTTGTTATAGGTATTATTTGTGCGAATGTGGTATACGATATTTTATTCATGCTTTCTTTTCTTATATTCATTTCATAGGTCTTATGTATTTCATTGTTGTTGTTTTTTTGTTTTTTTTTAGTTTTGTTTGTTTTGTTTGTTTTCTCTCTCTTCTGCCCAGTTTACTCAGTTCTGGTTGTAGTTATTGTTACCATTATAATTGTCTCCATGGTTGTTACTGTTTGTATTGTTGATACTTTCTTGTGAGGGTCTTCGCCACCTTCTTCTCTCTTGTTCTCTCCCCTTCTTCTACCTACCCCCCCCCCCCCCACCCCCCATGTCAGGTCCGGCATCGAAATGTGGTTCAACAAAACTCATAATAAACACAGTAGAATATCAAAAGGCGCTTCATATACTTTGAAGTTACCCTTGGCAAAGCAAATTTGTTCAGCACCAAAAGGAACCAGACTACCATTCTGCTGTTAAGACGCTGGACAAGACAAGTGGGAAAAAAAAAAAAAAGTGTGAGATACTCCCTGGTAAAATGTCCAAATAAAAGAGGATACACAAGCAAAGGTGTCAAAAAAAAAAAAAAAAAAGATACGGCTTATTGACAAGAGACAATTCTAATCAGTCCCATAATTCAAAATAAATTTTACTCAACAAAAAGTATAAAGTTCTGTTTGACTTAATATGTTTCACTTTGCTTGAAAACTTTGGGGCTTATACTGTTCGAGTCCTCACTAAGACCAAGAGAGTGGACCACATCCGCCCAGTTCTGAGGTCTCTACACTGGCTCCCTGTCTCTCAGAGAATAGACTTCAAAATTCTCTTGCTAACATATAAAGCACAGAATGGTTTAGGCCCAAAATACATTAGAGACTTTCTAGTCCAGTATGAACCATCCAGACCACTCAGGTCATCTGGTACAGGTCTGCTCTGGGTTCCCAAAGTCAGAACTAAACATGGAGAATCAGCGTTCAGTTTCTATGCTCCGTATATCTGGAACAAACTACCAGAAAGTATAAGGTCTGCTGAGAGTCTGAGTTCTTTTAAGTCCAGGTTAAAGACTCACCTGTTCACTGCTGCCTTTGACTAAAAGGCTTTTGACTTTTTAAATTTTATTCTCTTTGAAACTCTGCACTGCAACTTTTACTTTAATATGTGTGTTTTTATTTTATTTTATTTATTCTATTTTATTTTAGTTTGATTTTATGTGTTGTGTTCTTACTTGCTGTTTTTAATCACCTTTTATATGTTTCTTTATAATGTTTTAAATGTGTTTCTTTTTGTTTCTTTTATTTCAATGTCCTGTGTGAAGCACCTTGAATTGCCTTGTTGCTGAAATGTGCTATACAAATAAACTTGCACTTGCACTTGTTCAAGGTTTGAGAAAGAGCGGCATGATACCAACGCAACTCCTTCGCACTTGTGCTAGTGGATGCATATTTCTCTTCGCACAGAGTGATTTTTAGTCGAAAATGTCACACTGTACAACCCTGAGTTAGTGTATAGTTTTGCTCCTATTTGTTCCTTTCCTCTAGTACCTGTAGGTAGTGGTATGGGTTACTGAGTGCAGCCTGAATGGAGGTGCGAGGCGTAGCGTTGAGGTGGCGTCTCACGGTGGCAGAGGAGGTGTAGTAGCAGACCTCGTACAGCGTCTGGGCTTCTGGCGGAGATAAATGACTCCTGAGAGGAAGAGAGAAGCCACGTGAATGACAGCGTTTGTTTATTTGTTCTTCCGGCTGAGCCACGAGTTCAACTCACTTCACTAAGCCGTCGATAAGCTCAAGCGCCTCGTTTCGGACCGTCTCAAACGGGCTCAGTTTCTTTGTTCTGCGGGTCTCGTTCATCTCCAGCAGCGTCTATGACACGGCAGCGGATGGTTTATGTACTTACGGTAGAATACACCACATCAGAGGTGAAGAATGAGTAAAGTCGCTACCTTCTGCAGCTGGAACAGATCGGTTTTCTTCTGACTCAGACTCTTTACTGGGGAGGTGATGCTGTTGTCAACAGGGGGGGCGTTTTCTGCAGAGGCTACGAGGCCATGACAAGGACATACATTATATCTTCATATAAAATACCAAAAGGAGAAGACTTTCTATAGTAGATTTACATTATATTACATTTATACGTTTGGCAGATGCTTTTTTCCAAAGTGACTTTCAGGGAAGGTTAACAAATCAACTCTCTCTGTACTTCTTTTGTAAAGCACTTTAAAATAACCACAGTGGACCAAAGTGCTACACAGATAATAAAAACCAAATACAAGACTAAAATACAAGAATAGATTAAAAAGACAGAAAAGAAGCTGTACAGAAGAATAAATAAAAACCAAAATACAAGAATAAAATACAAGAATAGATTAAAAAGACAGAAAAGAAGCTGTACAGAAGAATAAATAAAAACCAAAATACAGAATAAAATACAAGAATAGATTAAAAGACAGAAAAGAAGCTGTACAGAAGATAAATAACCAAAATACAATAAAACACAAGAATAGATTAAAAAGACATAAAAGTAGCTGTACAGAAGAATAAAAACCAAATAAAAGACTAAAACACAAGAATAGATTAAAAAGACATAAAAAGTAGCTGTACAGAAGAATAAATAAAAACCAAAATAAAAGACTAAAATACAAGAATAGATTAAAAAGACATAAAAGTAGCTGTACAGAAGAATAAAAACCAAAATAAAGACTAAAACACAAGAATAGATTAAAAAGACATAAAAAGTAGCTGTACAGAAGAATAAATAAAAACCAAAATAAAGACTAAAATACAAGAATAGATTAAAAAGACATAAAAGTAGCTGTACAAGAAAAAAACCAAATAAAAGACTAAAACACAAGAATAGATTGAAAAGACATAAAAAGTAGCTGTACAATTAAAAAACAGTGTCGTACAGAAGAATAAAAAAGCAAAATGATAGACTAAAATAGAAGAATAGATTAAAAAGACATAAAAACAGCTGTACAATTAAAGTAGATACTGCCTGTAGGGTACAGGTGCCAAAACCGGCCCACCCATTGGGTTGAATTAGTGAAATGCAAAAATTACATTGAAGATATTAACAATCAAGGATGCTAAAATTCTTATAATTCAGGTTCCACATTCAGACCAATATGATCTTAAGTGGGTCGGAGCAGTAAAATACTGTCATAATAACCTATAAATAATGAAAATTGTAAATATTCTCTTAGATTTAGTGTAAAAAAAATATTAAATTACATGAAAATCTTTGTATTTACCAACTATCCTTTTACAAAAAAATGTGAAAAACCTGAACAAATTTGAACAACATGACATGTCTTGAGAAATGAGTGCAATTTTACCAATATTCTGCCTGTTACTAAATGTTTTGTGTATTCTAATTATAATGCAAGTTGTAATGTATGTGTAAATGATAAACTGAGGCATAATATTGTTAAAATTGCACTTATTTTTCTTGAGACATTTCAGGCTGTTCATGTTAATCTGAAATTGTGTAGACGTAAACATTTTCATAATGTAATTGGACTTTTTTAACTGTTTTATTTTTCTAGTCGGGCACATCTGAGATCATATTGGGCTGAATGTGGGCCCTGAACTAAAATGAGTTCGACACCCCTGCACTAGGGTAAACATAAAACAGACACAAAAGTAAAATATAAAACTAAGCGAACTAAAATTAGGAACAAAAGTAAAACTAGCAGTGGAAAAAAACCTACTGTGCACAAAGGGTTTTTATTTAATTTCTCTCAACACTGATTTTGTTTTTTTTTTTAATCCATGACTATGATTTTGATTGTTCTACTTCTAAATTTCTAAAATATTTTTCATGCTCTGACTGTAAATAATAATTTTCTACCACAACTAACCCTTACTCACACTTACGAAGAAATCTCCCATTATTAAACTTTAAGGAGATTTTTCAATGTTGAGAGAAATGAAGTAAAACCACACTTTTATCATTAGGACAATTAAAATCCTTAATCACTTCTATTTTACCTCAGGCTGCTCCTGTTTTTAAGTAGATGTCTTTGTTTTTAGTTCATCTTTATCACTTCTACTTTTTGGTACCTGTGATACAGCATTGTATGTTTCAAATATTTTGTGTTTTAAATCCATAATTCCCTTATTTTACCTCCAGCTGCTCCTGTTTTTAAGTAGACTTCTGTTTTTAATTTGTCTTTGTCACTTTTACTTTTGGTATTTCTGATATGTCCATTGTATGTTTCAAATGTTTTGTTTTGTTGCGGCTATATTGTAAATGAGGTTGCGTCCTCAATATATCTCTGAGGTTAAATAAAGGTTAAATGAATGAATGAATCATCATCATCACTAAACATTTCAAAAAGTTTCTCATACATTTGTTAAAAAAAAAATACTCATCTGACATTTATGGATGCTGCTTTCAGACCAAATCCTAATTATAAATTGCCAATTCATGTCCCTTTGTTATTTTATTTGTCCTAAGTTGCCCCTGTTTCAATTTTAAATAGATGTAATGTTCAGAAATTAAACGAAGTTAACAAAATATAAATGAAACCTGTCAAGGCAGATTTTAATAGCATTGCTTTAGTTTTTAATTAGCATTTTCTATACTGCGCCAACTTTTTCTTATTTAAAAAGTAGTAACTAATAAAAGCTTTATATTCAGTTGATTAATTGCCATTTTGAGAGAATCTGTATTAGAAGCCAATTGTTTAGCAGGAAAGAGATATTTAAAAAAAAATTAAAGCAGAAACATCGTGGGCCTTGGTTTTTATATTTAATAAGTGCAGAATAGATTAACTTCAACAGATGAAGAGACATAATGTTAAGTAATTTAAAAAGGCCATATGTTGTTTTCTGCTTTCAAATATTAAAAAAACGCCAAAGGGACTTTAACCAAAACATCAGAAAGTGACCAGATGGGATGGGAAATGCTAACAAACAACTTTTAGAGTCAAATAAAGTGATAAAAACTAGAAGCACTGTTGTTTTCTCCATGAAACGAATGGAAATATACAGAGCTATGCAAGAATGGAACAAACTACCGAAACACATCACACAAGAAAACTGGAAAATGAAATTCAAGAAATCAGCCGAGAAGCATCTATTGACCATAAATGATTGATACTTGGGTTAATTGAATGTATGGACTATATATACTATGCCGCTGCTGACCTAAAGGAGTTGTCATGTCTGTATTTTGTCTGTTATTTATTTTCTTTCATGTTATGCAGTATGTGAAAAATTATTTTGTATGATTATGTATGTTATATGCATTGACTAGCTGTAAAGATTATTGTAAGGACCCCAGGAAGGATAGCTGTAGCTATGGTACAGCTAATGGGGATCCTAAAGAAAGAAAGAAAGGACACAGCTCTAAATGAAAAGAATAGAGTTTGATGCTGAAATGACAGTGTTTCTTCTACATGGGTGAGTTTGATTCTGAGTTTTATAAAGGTATACAGTTATTATGTGATGTTCTTATCTTTGCCAAATTGCCATTTGTTGATCCACGGTTCAGACTAAACTGTGACAGTTCTGACCTTGTTTGTACGATTCCAAACACATCTTTAATGCATCTACTGACAACACAAATTTTACAGAAAACAGAGGTGATTTGTGGTTTTCCTGTGGCTGTTTTCTGTCTATAAACAGAGGTAAGCTAGCAGAGCTATAATGTAAACTATCAGCTAATGCAGGACATGAAGATTATAGGTGTTATTTTGAGTGGCTGTCAAATATCCAGCTACGAGTTTTAGTTTGAAGAAGAAAACTTGATGAAACCACTGTACAGATGTGTGTGAGCACCAAAATGTATACGTTCTTCAGTGAGTGATCCAGTCTGTGTTGATTTGTTGCTGGTTTCAGTAGTCCTAAGTGTGTTCTAGTATATGACTTTCCCTGCTGCTGAGAGTTTGGATCAATACAACATACAGTCGCGAAAAAAATTATTTGACCATCAAAAGTAATCAAAAACAATGGTTATGCAATCAAGTACTAACTCCTGGGTGTATCATGTGACTAAAACAGACAAAAAAGAAAACATGGAATGCTTAAAAGTACTGTTTTTGTCAGTACGCCATAGATATTGATGTAAAAACTGAAGTGATTTTGGTTATTATCAAGAAAACCATGGAAAATGGATAGATATCAGCTCTGAAATTAAACTATAATGAGCTATTTTGTTGTTATCATTATATTTGTCCAAACAAATGTACCTTTAGTTGTACCAGGCATTAAAATGAACAAGAAATTGAAGAAAACAAGGGTGGTCTAATACTTGTATGACCCACCCATCAGGTGCTCTGCTCTCTCTGAATAATGTGAATCCGTTGCTGAAAAACTATGACTTAAACTGAAATAAAATTAAAAACTGTAACATCTCTGCATGTACCTGGCTAATATCTCCCTACTTACCGTCCAACTGTTTTATTTTTGTCAATATCTCCTCCATCTGGATGAGAGCGTTCATCATCTTCTTCGATTTGACGGGCTTCAGAGTTCCACAACACCTCTGGATGGAGGCGATCAGCTCTTTAGCCAACATCCTGGAAGGAACACAGAGCTAGGTCTGACGGGGAATCCACCACTTTAATAATTCCATTATTATGTCCATATCTGCCCCATGTGTTCACAGGTTACAGGCTCATTATCCCGGTTTTACCTGAGGAGCTTCATGGCGGACTGGTACTCCTCTGTCTCCCATACAGTCTTCTCCAGACATATTAAGTGCAGCTCCCTGATCTAGAACACAAGGGCACCTTTTCAGGGTTTCTGCAGGTATCAGCAAATCTGATTTAATGCCCTTTTAATGCCACTTTAAACAAATTTATATGCCCATGTTCAAGTGCAGATACAGTTTTAATATATATATATATATATATATACACATATGTGTATATATATATATATACCACATATGTGTATATATATATATATATATATATATATACAATGTGTATATATAGATATATATATATATATATATATATATACACACACACATATGATATATATATATATATATATATATATATATATATACACACACATATGTGTGTGTGTATTATATAATATATATATATATAGATATATATAATATATATATTAATATATAATATATACTATATATATACATACATACATACATACATATGTGTAATATTTGTTTTCTTCTATATCATGTATTTGTTTTTATTAGTGGTTTTTGCATTTTGAGATCCAGGTTGGGTCGGTATGGGGGTCGGCATTGGTTCTGAAGGGTGGTTATACTTTGTGTGTCACAAAATCTTGTATCATAAAATGTGAATATCTTTTTTTGTATTGTACTTTTGGAGATGCACAAAAAATAAATAAAACATTGATCCAAAAAAAAAAATTATGTTTTTTGGATCAATTTTTCAATTTATTTTCATTTATATATATATATATATTATATATATAATATATATATATATATATATATATATATATATATATATTACACATGCACACACAAAGACACACACACACACACACATACATACACAAACACACAGTGGCTTTAACCAGGTTCTGAATAGTTCCTCCTCCAATCACTTCTGCTGAAACTTGCATTTTCCTGTTTTTCTGACATTTGCTAATATTCCCTCCGCTCTTTTGCCAAAGCATGAGCACGCTCACAGCACATTGCATTCCAAGCATCCAGTGTTGTGACTTTGTGTATCGGCCATAAACAATAAACAATTAAAGGGTTCCGCCTGTCAATCATCACATATACTTCATATCAAAATTATTAAATATTTATAATCAAAATAAATCGTGAATAACAATGTTTTTTTTTTTTTTCCATCAAGTGTATTTAATTATTTAATTCCTCTGGAAATTGAAATGAATGCTTTTTAATGCCATTTAAGGCCTTAATTTTCAAAATCTATTTAATGACTTTTACTGCTTTTTAATGACCAGCGGAAATCCTGTTTTTGTCACATCAAGACAGTTTCCAGTGAAAACAAACCAGGTGTTCTTTTGTCCGATTATGATAAAATATGAGGAGTTCTTGCCTGTTTTCCGAGGGGGGTACCGAGGTAATGACGAGGTCAGAGTGTGCAGACTCAGGACAGGGTAATAGTTCTTGTGATATTTACGAAGGTCCTTTATCAGCTTCCGACACCTCCTAAAACAGACAAAACAAAGAAAGGATTCATTCTAATTATGTCCTGATAAGTACGCTCGTGAGTAAGCAACGGACATAAAACAAAAACTCTACCTTTAAGTGCGTGTCATCAGTCATCAGATTGACCTTTTCCTGGGCATCCTGCTTCTCTGTGTACCTGGGAAATGTCAGGGCACATTTAAAGGCTGTGTTTTACATTGGAAACAGATAAAAATGCAGGTAAAAGCAAACAATTATTTACATTTACATTCCAACAACAATTAAGTTATACGAAGGCACATAGTGTTTGATAATGCAAGGAAATGGAGAATATTTTGTACAAATTAAGATTTTTTTTTTTTTGCATTTTATGGTAGTTTTATTCTACCCTATTACCATTATATATTCTATATTACATTTTATTCTTTATATTTCTTATGCAACAAACTGAGACCTGGTTAACTATATTTCATTCTATCATGTACAATTGATCAAATGACAATAAAACTGAGTCTGAAATAAATCAAGTCACACTAGTTTTTCCATTCCATAATTTCATGGATATTTTTGCATGGTTAAAATGATCTAAAATGTTATTTTTGATTATTACACATGTTTTATCTTTATTTGAGCTTTTTGTTCAGTTTTTTTTCTTTCTGAAGTACTTGGCTCTTTCTCATTGTTTAAAGAGAAATTAAAGAATAAATTGTTTGATTTTTATTTAATTTTTTTTTTTTTTTTTTTTGCAAATGACAAATTGCCGCAGTTAGTGACGGCAGATATAATCCTCAGAACCAACAATGTTTTTGTTATCTTTAGGGGACTGGAAAAAAAAAAAAAAAAACTGTCCACTGCAAAGCAAATTCCATAAAAAAAAAATCTATTAAAAATGTATTTGAAAAAAAAGCAAAAACTTTAACTTCCTTGGGTCTGAGGAGGATTGTATTAAGAGGTTAATTTTAACAATTCTCTTTGATATTTCTATTGTGAACGTATAAGTGTTTTGTTAAAAAGGGTCAGAAAACATAAGATTGTTCTTCTTTCTGCTCCTTTTCATTCATAATCCGGTCTATTTGCTGACATTCAAAACCAGATTTTCTTTGTCTTTGTCTTTTATCTAATAAAAAAATAAATAAATAAACCTCAAGTTAACACTAAATCCTTTGTGTGTACCGCCTGAATGACAGGAGCTGCCTTATCCTTATTTTAAGCTTTTTTGTTCAGTTGTTTTCCTTTCTGAAGTACTTGGCCGTTTCTCATTCTTTAATGTGAAATTAAAGAATAAATTGTTTGATTTTTAAATTGCTTTTGTAAATGACTAATTGCAGCAGTGAGTGAAGGTAGATATCCTGCTGAGACCCAACCATTCCTTTTTAGTTCTCTCTATGGGACTAGAAAAAAATAATAATAGTAATAATAAGCCTGTCCACTGCAAAGCAAATTCCATTAAAAAAATCAAATATAAAATGTATTTGAAAAAAAGAAAAGTAAAAAAAAAAATTGATTGACTGATTTCACAATTCTGTTTGACATTTCCACTGTTAACGCGTAAGTGTTTTGTAAAAAAGCGTCAGATAACATATGATTGTTCTTCTTTCTTCTCCTTTTCATTCATAATTCGGTCCATTTGCTGACATGTAAAAGCAGATTTTCTTTTCTGCGTCTTTTATCTAATAAACAAAATAAATAAATAAACCTCAAATTAAAACGACATCCTGTGTGTGTACCTCCTGAATGACAGGAGTTGTCTTATCCTTATTTTAAGCTTTTCTATTCTTTTTTTTTTTCTAAAGTACTTGGCTGTTTCTCATTCTTTAACGAGAAATAAAGAATAAATTGTTTGATTTTTAAATTACTTTGTAAATGACTAATTGCAGCAGTGAGTAATGGTAGATACCTGCTGAGACCCAACCATTCCTTTTTAGTTCTCTCTATGGGACTAGGAAAAAAATAAGAATAGTAATAATAACCCAGTCCACTGCAAAGCAAATTCCATTAAAAAAAAAAAAAATCAAACGAAAAATGTATTTGAAAAAGCAAAACAGACAAAAAAAAAAAAAAATTGACTGATTTCACAATTCTTTTTGAAATTTCTACATTGAACAATAAGTATTTATGTCAGAAAACATAAAATTGTTCCTCTTTCTGCTTTTCATTCAATATCTGGTTAATTTGCTGACATGTAAGAGCAGATTTTCTTTTCTTTTTTATGTAATAAACAAAATAAATAAACGTCATTGTGTGCATGTACCTCCTGAATGACGGGAGCTGCCTTATCCTCTCCAGGTCCCTCTGACTGAGCTCCATCACGTTGGCCAAGGCCTCTTTCTTTTACAGCAGAGCACACTGAGAGGCTGCGAGTGAAAGTGCTCCAGCAAAGCCAACTGAAGACACAGAACACGGATTATACTCCAACAATACGCATATCTGACCTCTATCTGCAGACAACGGGGGGTAGCACAAACGCCGATAAGCAAATGATAGATGGAGCGTGGAGAAAGCGCTCCTCTGTACCTGCACGCCTTGATGAAGTTCCTCACGGAGAAGTCGTGGTAGAGGAAGATGCTGATCAGCACCTGCATCACTTTGCCGTTGAGTTTAAAAGGGAAGTGTGAAGTCAGGACCAACTGGAAACAGACAAGACAAAAAAAAAAAAAGTCATTTAAAATCTCAAGCAGTTTTGAATGAGATTAAAATAAATGACACCTGTTGATTTAATGCCAATTTATTTTGTTTGTTTTTAATTTCCTAGTTAAATTCTATTGCAATGTTTCTAAATCTTAAGTTCTATTTGCATTCATTGTGGACAAAGTAAGACTTTCATTGTACAGGGAAACATGTTTCTTTACTGTACACATGACAATAAAAGGCTTTGAACTGAACTGAATTTAGAAATTAAGTCTGTTTTTTTACCTTAATTCACTGAAATCATCCCAACAGGGTTTCTGCAGGCATCAGCAAATCTAATTTAATGCTTTTTAATGCCACTTTAAACAAATTTAATGTCCATGTCCAACTGTAGATACAGTTTATATATAGTTTTATGACCGTTTACCGTCAACAGGCTTTAACCAGGTTCTGAATAGTTCCTCCTCCAGTCACTTCTGCTGAAACTTGCACTTTCACATTTTCCAACATTTGCTAATACTCCGTCTGCTCTCTCACCACGGCATGCCCACGCACACAGAACATTGCATTCCAAGCATCCGGTGTTGTGACTTTGTGTATCAGCCATAAACAATAGCCAAAATGTACTATACTTCCGATCAAAATTATTAAATGTTTATATAATCAAAATAAATCATGAATAACAATTTTTTTTTCCATCAAGTGTATTTAATTTTTTAATGCCTCCGGACATCGAATTTAATGTTTTTAATGCCATTTAAGGCCTTAATTTTCACAAAATCTATTGCTTTTTAATGACCTGCAGAAAGCCTGCCCTAGATCTGATGTCAAGGCTAGAAAAAAAAATCTTCTCACTGTAGCTCCCATGTGCATCACCAATTTCATCACCTTTTGAGATATCCATCTATGCAAGTTACAGTCATAAGACTTTAAAATGGCTTTCTTATGTAATGATTGATCAAATTTAGTAAGCATTTAGCTCATCCATTACCACTCATATTGTCAAAGCTCCGCCTTTTTGTCCAAATATGGTCTTTCTGACTTCATAAGCCAACACAGTGTTTATCCAAAAACCAAAGAGTGATAGAATGGCGGCACCTGTCTCTGATCTGGATGTTTTTAATTCAACATAGATTCAATACTAGATGCAAAAGAAAGATATTGATGCCTGAATAATACGAGGGAGAGTCAAAAAGACAAAGACTGTGGCAAACACAGCCCCAGTAATTCTGCAAAGAAGGAATCTACCAATGGAAACATAGATCGCAAAATGTTTAGACTCTAATGGAGTTCATGTAGAAATAATCTGAAATAATTTTGTTATATTGATAAATAAACTTTTCATTACATTTGTTTGAGAACTTTCTGACCCTCCCTTGTATATTTATTGGAGGTATATCTTATTGCCAATTGAGATTAATGGTAGAAATTTAATTCAAGACTTTAAGACTATCTATCTATCTATCTATCTATCTATCTATCTATCTATCTATCTATCTATCTATCTATCTATCTATCTATACCTTGTCTATGACTGTGGCCAGATGCTGAGTGCAGGACAGAGACTGGAAGAGTTCGATGCACAGCAGGGAGGACACAGAGTGAGGCAGCATGTTCTGGATGGTGCTGGGTGACGTGGCGATTCCAAAGATGAACATCAGCGGAAGGCGTTCAATGTAGCGGCTGCGGAACAGAAATCAAGTTCACACTGAGCGGGGAACAATTCAGCCACATAAATAAAACAATGTTAAAAAAATGAAGACACACAAGCACCGCACTGCAGAACCTCAGTCTGAATGGATGTATAATAAAAACAAGACGCATGTGGAAAGGGAAAATAAACAGCATGTGTTTTTACTAAACTCAAGTCACCTGTAGAGTAATCTAAATAAACATGGAGGCACTTAGGAAAATAAATCAGAGGGGGTTTCTGAAATGGTTTTATTCATGAATAAGGATAATAAGGTCATTTTTTAATATGTGAGAGTAAATACACAACATATCAGGGTCTCACCTCTTAGTCCAAATGAAAAGACCGTATTGGAAAAAAGAAGATTTTTTTTTTACTTTTCACACAAGTCTGTGTTGTGTTGTTTTGTGGTAGTCTTGGTTCTGTGGACTGTTTTAGGGGCTGAAAATCCAAAACAGTCCACAGACCAGGGCAGAATTCTTACTTCTTCTCAGACCACTTGATCAACAATATGCTGAAATGTTACTATGGAATTTTAGCTCAATAACACAGCTTTAAAGTAGTGAAATTTTGCTTTTTAAATAGAATTATGCATTTTAAAACATTTCCTTATGGTCTACATAAACTGTTAGTGCTATGCTTTGGTCTGAATTCTTCTTTTATTCAACTCCACAGGTCCATCTTCAACCCTATTTCTGAGTACTGACACCGGAAAGGTCGTTTTCAGCGCTGGCCCTTTAAATGCAAATGAGCCACTTCAAGCCCCACCCCCTCCAGGTTGCTGGCTGTGCTGCTCTGTCCTGTTCAACCAACAACTGAACATTTTAGGCAATTGGCTGGAAGTTGGGACATATTTTCAGTATGGACTACAACCGCTGCTGCTGACAAACAATTATGTCGCACTCTGAGAAATGTTCATCGGAAGTCTTGACCTTATACGTGCAAATGTTGTGACGTAACTAGTTCTAGACAACAAATTAAGCAGGAATTCAAACGGGTTGTAGAAATCCACTCGATTTTTGCCAAAATGAATTAAAGATAGCTTTGCAGCACCTGGAGGGTTCAAATTCACACTTTATGAACTATAGGGTCCAAATACACAAATAAATGGACCAAGACTAATAAAAGTGGGTTTAGCAAAAATGACCCCTTTAAGTAGCTCAAATTCCCTCTTTGGTGAATGTGGATGCAATTAAGGTTTAAGGTACAGTTTTTGTCATTCATTCAATCTAGCACATAAAGCATAAAGCACATGTGTATTCAGGTCCCAGTAATAAGATAAGAATACAATTTAAAAAAAACCCAAAAAAAGCAAACAAATAATGTTATTGAAAAAGGACCAATGGCCCTGTAGCTTACCGGCACTTCCTATCTGTTAAAATGGGGAAATTTTTCAAAGTCGCACCAAATCCAGAATTAGAGCCGGATCCAAATAATTTCACTAACTTTGTTGACATCATCATAAAAAAGCTGTATACCAAGTTTGAAGTCAATCGGAATTGTAGTTTCGGAGAAGAAGACGATTGAAATTTTTGTAACGGACGACAGACAACAACAGACAACGACAGACGACGACGCTGGAGGCCGCATGACGACAATAGCTTACAGCCTATCGGCCGGTAAGCTAAAAATGAGCCTCTAGTTACCTGCAGATGAGAATGAAATCCTGCAGAACTCTGTGGTTAAAGGCCTCCAGATCCTTGAATATAACCACAACAGGAGGCTGCTGTAGCATCTTTGACTGGAGAACTACGCTTCTTTCCAGGCGTACCTGTGCTGGATTTCTGAAATTACAGATTTTAAAAAAAAAAAAAAGGAAGTTTGTTTATGCCAGTCTGAAGTTCATCCATGCAAATCCACATGCTGTGACTCATGTCCTACCCTTGTTTTTGACTTGTACCAGTCACAGAGTATACCAAGGGAGCAGTGCATGCTCTTGTGTGTTTCAGTGCTGGTCTGTTCAGGTTCCTCCTCTTCATCATCATCCACAGTACACGTAGTGCCCATCAGCCTCTCTAGGACTCTCTTCATCAGGTGCTTCAAAGCTATATTGATAGGCAAAATCATCCAAAAAAAAAAAAAAAAGTGGCCAATTTCATATCCAGCAGTATTTTAAATTATGCGAACATGTAAAATAACATACTTCAGAGTCTTGGCCATGCCTTTCATTGTGCATTCACCATTTGAAGATGATACGTGCTAAATTGGTCAAATTTTCATCTAGACATGAATTTTAGACCCAATGAAGCTGAATTAACCTTCGTATCAGAGATCATCTGCTTGGTTTAGAACAGCTGTTTCTAGCACCATCTGTCATCATGTGGATTTGACAGTTTCCTGCTGCATGAACAAGCTCTATGATCTGAACAGAAACCTTTGAAAGTCATCTGAAGTTTGATTACTAGTAATTTACAAAACTACAAGCTATATATGATTTGCGCATAATTCAAAATCCAAAATGATTTCAGACTTGGAATCAACAAATTTGACTTATGGTAAAATCTGGCATTTTTCTCCTTTTCAAAGCCACTGAGCCTGTTTATGTGCACACCTGTGTCGCACCTGCTCGATCAATATCCAATTTCTGGAGTTATCAGATTATTCAGGTGACCATGTAAAGAGGATAATCTGATAATTTTATCAGATAATGACAGTAGTCCGATTATGACAAATCAGATCAACACACCTGGATTTCTCCTCAATACTCTAATGTAGGGGGTGTCCAATCCTGGGGCCTCATGTATAAAGCATGCGTGCGCAAAAAAAACCTGGCGTACGCCCTTTTCCACGCTCACGTTCAGATGTATAAAGAGTGAAATGACCGTGGAAATGTGCGGTCCTCCACGCAACTCCATAGTGGCGTACGCACGTTTCTAGTGCTTTGGAACCATTGGCGACACTTAGAGTGATACTGGGAAACTGTTAATAATGTGAAAAAGGTCATTCCTCCGATTGATGGACACATCGGAGATACACAGATGAACAGTGAAAACACCGACACGTCATCCTGCTGTCAGAGCAGCACATCCACCACCAGAACCAGAACCAACCAGACCCTGGACCCATCAATGCCAATCCTGCCCGGGAGGACATTAAGCAACAACCATCTAAAGAGACAAGGCCACAAAATTCATTGGTGATAAGTATAGTGTTCATGTCAGTGAGAACATTTATTAGTCGGTCCAGTCGCTCATTGACTCCGCCGATTGTCCTCTCGATGTCCTAATGTGACTCGGGTCAGTACAGACCCATGTCGGTTGGACGGGCATCAGCAGTGGGCTGTGGACCGGAGGACCGGCTAACGCTGGGGAGTCAACAGAAGCCTCTGTGACAGGAGGATGATACTGGGTCTGACAGTCCTCTGTCTCATTGTTGGAAATAATAATTTGAGTGATTAAACATGAGTCAAAGTCATTGATTTCCTCTTTGATATCCTGACATGCTTACACATGAACCTTTATCTTGTTTGGCTGTGATCAGACTGTTGTATGGCCCATAGAATGAACTAATGTGTGAGATAACAAATACTAAATATATATTTATCTGGGGGTGATCCGCATCAGCCCTGTAAGAAAAGTGTCACAATATCGGCGACTCTTTCCTCAAACGGTCTGAGTTCGTCTCTTGTCCTTCCGCCTGTTTTGGCCTCCGCTTCGTGTCCACCTTAACGTCATCGTCTGATCACGCAGACAGGGGAATCCCAGAGGGAACCCCACCTGCAGACCCCGTTTATACTGATTTGCATATTTAAATGTGGGCGTGGAGAGGGAGGAGTCAGGTACTCCAACATATGCGCTCAATTCCACGCTGATTAGGATGTATAAAGGAAGTGTACTTGGATTCGGGCGTACGCACAGTTTTATACATCTGGATTTTTTTGTGCGTTCGGACTTTTCTGGATTTGGGCGTACGGCAGGTTTCAGTATGAAATCCACGCAAGTCTTTATACATGAGGCCCCTGGTTCTCGAGGGCTGGTATCCTGCATGTTTTAGATGTGTCCATCTTCCAACACACCTGATTCAATGATAAGCCCATCATCAAGCTCTGCAGAAGCCTGATAATGACTGTCAGGTGTGCTGGAAGAGGGAAACATTTAAAATATGCAGGATCCCTGAGGATATGCCCTCGAGGACCAGGATTTGGACACCCCTGCTCTAATGTCTTCCCACATGTATACAGGTTAATCTGATTTATTTTGTTCTTTTACATTTTAAACACAGTCAAAAATGTAGAAACTGGAAGTTACGCAGTCAAACTTCAGCGGACTCTGCTCCGATGTACTCCGAAAGAAATCCGAAATGGACTGGAGCGTCTAAACCAGGGTTTATTGATTATCACTTTCTTAAGTGCATGGAAAGTGCCAGATCTGATTATTACAATTATCCGATTACACCACTTATCTGATTTTTATGTTGATATAAACAGTAGGATGTAACGGTACTCGGGAAAACCGTGTAACGTTTGGTCCACCTTTCACGGGACAATCCGCCCTCTTATGGACTACGGGTTCTCGGTTTTGCGACTGATTCTCTCCCTCTCTCTGGACATGCATGTGAGCATGCAGCCCCTCAGGGAGAGACAGTGGACAGAGACAAGTCTGCCTGCAAACCCGCACCCCGCATACAAGTAGTCAAGGAATAAGAAAGGGTTCTATTGTTCAGTACAGAAAGTATTACTTTATTCAGTACAGTGATAGAATTTGTTCCTACTGTGAAATTCAGGTTTTGCTGACAAGCAAAATAAAATATAATTTTGGGAGACAAAAAAAGTTTTTCTTTATGCACAAAACATGTACTGAAACTGAACTGAAACCGTGGCCCGAGAACCAAGGTACGGACCGAATCATGGGCTACCGGTACCATTTAACCCCTAATAAACAGGGTCATTGTTGATGGGCGCTCCTGGACATAAAAGAGGTGTCCTGAAACTACCATTTTATATGCATATCTAAGCATTGATAGACCATGGTTACCGTTAGATGACCTGTACCAAGTTGGACCCAATATAAGATGACACTTTCATTCTTACGGTCTAATGTCCAACAGAAAGATCATGGACTGTTACAGCTCTCTTTAAGTTTTAAAGCCTTTATACAGTATGACTTTATAGCTAGTTGTGTATAACTAACCATTAAGGCTGTTATTATTTAGAAAGGGGCAGGAAATACAAGATTTCTTCATCCTGCTCCTTTTCGAGCATGGGTGTGTACATGCTTGTTCATCTGATGACTATTGAATGTCTGCTGATGAAATGCACAACCATGAACCAAATAAATGAAATGAATGAATGAATGAATGGTTTTAAGTTTAGAGCTTAGTAATGATCACACATATTGACATGAAAGCAGAAACTGTTAGAAAAAAACATTCCTAAACTACTTTCTTCCTTAAAAAAAAAACCCTCAACCCTTTCATACCTCCACACTCTTTCGCCTGCAGAGAAGCCACATGAGGAGTGACCAACTGCTGCAGGAGCTCAGACAGACTCTGGAAGGTCATGTCATGGTCTGGAACATTCACACCTGATGAGGATACAGAAAAGAGAATCTGAGCCGCTTTATCAGATTATTCATAGAACCATAAAATTATTAAAGTGTCGGGTGTCAGTGTGTCATCACCAAATTACCGAGCACTAGAGCCGCTGTGGGAATCTCACTGGCCCGCATCTGTGAAGCCCAGTCGCCATGTTGACGGGTGGACGAGCACTTCCTGGTGAAGTCCAGCAAACTGTCCAGGATACTCCTGTTAAGTTCATCCTGCAGGGACTTCAGACAGCAGTGGAAAGAAGGAATCACACCCTTCATTTGAGTTAAAATGCATCAATTCAGGTAAAACTTCTGCACTCAAAACCTTACTGAACAAAAAAATATGCAAAAATTATCAGCAAAGAGTACAATTAGCCATTGAACAGTATAATGGTGCTTCCAAGAAGTTGCAGCAACTTATGTAAATTCAACCATCTATCCATTTTCTTCCACCGATCCAGCTATGTGTCAAGTGTCAGTAAAAGAAAGTGGATAAATGTATGAACAAACTACTGAAATTACATTAATTATTGAACCTTCAACATAGCAACGTCCTGGAGAGATGGTTTTGGGGTCTCCTGCAAGAATATCTTTTATTTTTAATAATAACAAAGAACTTCACATCTTTGTGGACCTCTATTATTACCATATCTGTGTGCAAGTAGATTCAAAGTGTTTTACTGTCATGTGAACAGTAAAGAAACAGGTTTCCCTGCACAATAATATTTTTCTTTTTTTCTTTTGTTCAGACAAGGTAAAGTTTTTAGATGCTACCTGCTTGACAGTTTCAACTGTGACTCCAGTCTTCCTCAGAAGCAGGTAAGAACTAAAAACTATACCTTGTCTTAACAAAAGGAAAAAAAAAAGGTATAATTACATTAACAGAAGACAAAATGAATGTCATTGGCCATTTCCCTGTACAATGAAAACTTACTTTGCCATCCATACTGAATGCCAAGAGAATTTAATAAGTATAGAAATTGAAATAGAATAATTCAACAAGGAAATCAAAAACAAACACAAAAAAGTGGCATTTAAAAATGACATGCAACAGAAATGAGCATAAAATATAAAACATACAGTACAGGCCAAAAGTTTGGACACACCTTCTCATTCTTTGCATTTTCTTTATTTTCATGACTATTTACATTGTAGATTCTCACTGAAGGCATCAAAACTATGAATGAACACATGTGGAATTATGTACTTAACAAAAAAGTGTGAAATAACTGAAAACATCTCTTATATTCTAATTTCTTCAAAGTAGCCACCCTTAGCTCTGATGACTGTTTTGCACACTCTTGGCATTCTCTTGATGAGCATCAAGAGGTGGTCACCTGAAATGGTTTCCTAACAGTCTTGAAGAAGTTCCCAGAGATGCTTAGCACTTGTTGGCCCTTTTGCCTTCACTCTGCGGTCCAGCTCACCCCAAACCATCTCGATTGGGTTCAGGTCCGGTGACTGTGGAGGCCAGGTCATCTGGCGCAGCACTCCATCACTCTCCTTCTTGGTCAAATATCCCTCACACAGCCTGGAGGTGTGTTTGGGGTCATTGTCCTGTTGAAACATAAATGATGGTCCAACTAAACGCAAACCGGATGGAATGGCATGTCACTTCAGGATGCTGTGGTAGCCATGCTGATTCAGGTTGCCTTCAATCTTGAATAAATCCCCAACAGCGTCACCAGCAAAGCACCCCCACACCATCACACCTCCCCCTCCATGCTTCACGGTGGGAACCAGGCATGTAGCATCCATCCGTTCACCTTTTCTGCGTCGCACAAAGACACGGCGGTTGGATCCAAAGATCTCAAATTTGGACTCATCAGACCAAAGCACAGATTTCCACTGGTCTAATGTCCATTCCTTGGGTTTCTTGGCCCAAATAAATCTCTTCTGTTTGTTGCCTCTCCTGAGCAGTGGTTTCCTAGCAGCTATTTGACCATGAAGGCCTGATTCACGCAGTCTCCTCTTAACAGTTGTTGTAGAGATGTGTCTGCTGCTAGAGCTCTGTGTGGTATTCATCTGGTCTCTAATCTGAACTGCTGTTAATTTGCGATTTCTGAGGCTGGTGACTCAGATGAACTTATCCTCAGCATCAGAGGTGACTCTTGGTCTTCCTTTCCTGGGGCGGTCCTCATGTGAGCCAGTTTCGTTGTAGCGCTTGATGGTTTTTGCGACTGCACTTGGGGACACATTCAAAGTTTTTGAAATTTTCTAGACTGACTGACCTTCATTTCTTAAAGTAATGATGGCCACTCGTTTGTCTTTACTAGCTGATTGGTTCTCGCCATAATATGTATTCTAACAGTTGTCCAATAGGGCTGTCAGCTGTGCATCAACCTGACTTCTGCACAACACAACTGATGGTCCCAACCCCATCAATAAGGCAAGAAATTCCACTAAGTAACCCTGACAAGGCACAGCTATGAAGTGGAAACCATTTCAGGTGACTACCTCTTGATGCTCATCAAGAGAATGCCAAGAGTGTGCAAGGCAGTCATCAGAGCTAAGGGTGGCTACTTTGAAGAAAACTAGAATATAAGATATGTTTTCAGTTATTTCACACTTTTGTTAAGTACATAATTCCACATGTGTTCATTCATAGTTTTGATGCCTTCAGTGAGAATCTACAATGTAAATAGTCATGAAAATAAAGAAAATGTGAAGAATGGAAAACTGGGAAGCTGAATTCAAGATGGGTAGGGAGAACGAGGGAGGGGTGAAAAGCAAGCATTTTCATGAAATGTCTGTAGTACTACTTTTCAAAGTCCTAAATTATTTATCCAATGTGGTTTATCTGGAAGGAAACCATGCAGTTAGTATCAGGAAAGGTTGAATTTAATGTATGTCAAGTTTGATTGCTGTGGAATAACTCCTTCTTAGTCAGGCTATGAACTTTTCAGCCCCCCACCCCCACCCCCCGTAGATGCTGCAAAACAGTCAGTATGGTTATTGTACACACCTTCCCAAGAAGTTATGAAGCAAGTGAAGATAATAAATGAACCAACAACACCTAAAATAATAATAATAGTCAGATGGGAGATAAGTCATTTAACTGGATGCTTTTCTTTGTTTTTTTTTTTTTTAATATCTTTTTATTTCACACAAGAGAATCCTCCAGATACAGTACAAACATAGTCATAGTGGATCTTACTTTTTACAATTCTCCTTTGTGCATTCTTCCCACCTCCCATCCCTAAAGAAATAATTCAATTAAGCACACACAAAAGTAACAGGCCAAAAATATACATGTCTAAAGAAAAAAAAAAATTATAATAAAATAAAAATAATAATAAGAAGAAATTATGATAAAATAAAATAATAAAAATAAAAAAAAACATCATCCTCACAATAACATTAATAAGGGTAACAACATAAGCATGAGCATAATTATGCATGCTGTAATATAAATAGCAATAATAGGGCAGTATTCATGATCTACAAACTCAAACTTTCTCCATACCAGAAAGTAAAGGCAACCAAAATTCTTTAAAGAGATGGCCCCGATTGTATTTATCCAAAGTCAGTTTCTCTAAAGCACAGGTGTCAAACATGCGGCCCAGGGGCCAAATCTGGCCCGGTAAAGGGTCCAGTCTGGCCCTTGGATGAATTTGTGAAATGCAAGAATTACTCTATGATATTAACAATCCTTTAGTTCAGGTTCCACATTCAGAACAATTCAATCTCAAGTGGGTCAGACCAGTCAAATACTATCATAATACATATAAATAATGACAACTCCATATTTTTTCTCTTTGTAAATGTAAATGTATTTTCATGTATTTACACTAAAACAAAGTATAATTTCACAAAAAATGTGAATAACCTGAACAAATATGAACAACCTGAAATGTCTTAAGAGAAGCATAATTTTAACAATATTCTGTCTGTTATTAAATGTTTTGTGTGTTTGTAGATCCACTGTGATCTGTACGTTATAATGTACATGTGTAAATGATAAACTGAGGCAGAATATTGTTAAAATTACACTTATTTTTTTCACTTTGTTCATGTTATTCACATTGTTTGAAAGGATAGTTTGTAGATGTAAACCTTTTCATAATGTAAATTTACTTTTTTCGCTCTAAAACATAGAGGAAAGTTTGGAGTTGACATTATTTCTATATTATTATGTTACTATTTTACTGGTACGGCCCACTTCAGATCAAATTTGGCTGAATGTGCCCCCTGAACTAAATGAGTTTGACAACCCCGCTCTAAAGGTAAAAAAGAAGACAGTTGATCATGGAAGATCTTAAAGATGGAGGGGAGTCATTCTTCCAAAATAAAAATATGCATTTCTTTGCTAAGTAAGTGATCAAAATTAGTATCCTGCATTTTTTATGATCTACAAAAATAAATAAATAAATAAATAAAAATAAAACTGGATGCTTTTCACAATTATTTTGCATAAATCCAATTCCAACATGTCTTGTGTGCTGCAGTACAGACCTTCTAAAGCAGGGGTGTCAAACTCATTTTAGTTCAGGGGCCACACTCAGCTAAATCTGATCTGAAGTGGGCCAAACCAGTGAAATAATAACATAATAATACGTAGTGTCAACTCCAAACTTTTCTCAATGTTTTACAGTGAAAAAAGTAAAAATATATGATGAAAATGTTTACATCTACAAACTATCCTTTCAAACAACGTGAATAACATGAAAAAAACGATAAAAATTTGTAATTTTAACATTACTATGCTTTAGTTTATCATTTACACATGTACATTATAACTTACAGGTCCCAGTGGATCTACAGATACACAAAATATTTACACTGAACAAAAATATAAACGCACCACTTTTGTTTTTGCTCCCATTTTCATGAGCTGAACTCAAAGATCTAAAAACTTTTTCTGTGTACACACAAGGTTTATTTCTCTCAAATATTGTTCACAAATCTGTCTAAATTTGTGTTAGTGAACACTTCTTCTTTGCTGAGATAATCCATCCACCTCACAGGTGTGGCATATCAAGATGCTGATTAGACAGCATGATTTTTGCACAGGTGTGCCTTAGGCTGGCCTCAATAAAAGGCCACTCCAAAATGTGCAGTTTTATCACACAGCACAATACCACAGATGTCACAAGTTTTGAGGGAATATGCAATTGGCATGCTGACTTCAGGAATGTCCACCAGAGCTTTTGCCTGTGAATTGAATGTTCATTTCTCTACCATAAGCCATCTCCAAAGCTGTTTCAGAGAATTCATGAAGAAGACTGTGCGAGGAAAATGGTGGTCACACCAAATACTGACTGGTTTTCTGACCCCCCTGGACCACCCAATACAGTAAAACTGCACATTTTAGAGTGGCCTTTATTGTGGCCAGCCTAAGTCACACCTGTGCAATAATCCTGCTGTCTAATCAGCATCTTGATATGCCACACCTGTGAGGTGGATGGATTATCTCAGCAAAGGACAAAGGAGAAGTGCTCACTAACACAGATTTAGACAAATTTATGAACAATATTTGAGAGAAATAGGCCTTTTGTGTACATAGAAAAAGTTTTAGATCTTTGAGTTCAGCTCATGAAAAATGGGAGCAAAAACAAAAGTGGTGCGTTTATATTTTTGTTCAGTGTAGTAACAGGCAGAATATTATAGACATTTCAGGTTGTATTTACATTTACAAAGAGAAAAATTTGAGTTGTTAGTATTTAAAGGTTATTATGAAATTGAATTGGTCTGAATGTGAAACCTGAACTAAAAGGATTGTTAATATCTTCAGTGTAATTTTTGCATTTCACAAATGCATCCCAGGGGCCGGACTGGACCCTTTGGCGGGACGGATTTGGCCCCCGGGCCGCATGTTTGACACCTGTGTTCTAAAGGCAGGTAACCCCCTGTTAGTGTTCTTTCTGTCTCACCTCTGTGTCTGTTTTTATTTGGTCCCACAGATCCTGGCACAGTTTGTATCGTTTCCCACTGTTCTGTGCTCCTTCACAGCCACCGGTAAAGTGATCCTCTGTGGGGGAAAGGCAACAGGTGTGGAAGTCACTACAACCTTATCTGACAGCACATTGAACGTAAATAAACACTACTCACCCAGTCCGAGGTGTTTCTTCTTTTTAGTGCTCGGTTTAAACACAAAACAGCCCTGAAAAATGCAGAAAATAACCTCCATTACTGAAACAAACACACAAACACCACCTCCACATGGTCGTGTTGTGTTACGTTTGTGAATAAAGTGTGTTAACATGCAAGCTGTCGCATAAATATGACAGTACCTTAGACACAGATGATGTAGACATGCCAGTATTTGTTTTTTTTAAACCCTCTGTAAATGAAATAGTAAATGTTTCGCCTTAGATTTTGCTCCGCTGTACAACAGACTCACTTCCCGCCAAATTGACGTAAGCGGAAAATGCTGTGTTCAAGAACACAACCTGAAAGTGTTTATAAAAATGCTGCAAACCGGGTGTGTCCTTTCAATTTCTAATAAGTTACCACGGATGATAAAGTGTATGAACTGCCATAGCCACACTAAAAACAACGCAACTGCGTATCTGGCCGGATGCACAAATAATGATTTACGTTACGTTTCTTTAGTTTACTGAGATGAGCGTATTGAACATTGTTGATCTTGAACGTCCCATCTCTGCAGCTTCACAACGTGTCTACAGTCCTGCAACAGTTTTTTTTTTTCTTGAAAATTTCCCCCCCAAGGTAAAGCATTATGGAATTCAACCCTCTCTAAAATTGAGTGGTCAAAAGCATGGACATTACCATATAAATACTGTATTACAAACAAAATTAGAATTTTACATTTTTCTCAAAATTTTACATAATGTATATCCCTCCAATGCAATGGCCCAGAGGTGCAACAGCCCAAAAAAATGATCCACTATAAGAAAACAAGAGAACAGTCCAAAAAAATGATCCACTGTAAGAAAAAAAGAGAACAGTCCAAAAAATTACCCACTATAGGAAAAAAGAGAACAGTCCAAAAAATGATCCACTATAAGAAAAAAAAGAGAACACCCCCAAAAAGTATCCATGTAAGAAAAAAAGAGAACAGCCTGAAAAATTATCCATATAAGAAAAAAAAAAGAGAACAGTCCAAAAAATTATCCATATAAGAAAAAAAACAGAACAGTCCAAAAAAATGATCCACAATAAGAAAACAAGAGAACAGTCCAAAAAATGATCCACTATAAGAAAAAAGAGAACAGTCCAAAAAATTATCCACTATAAGAAAAAAAGAGAACACCCCCAAAAAGTATCCATATAAGAAAAAAAGAGAACAGCCCGAAAAATTATCCACTATAAGAAAAAAAAAAGAGAACAGCCCAAAATATTATCCACTAGAAGAAAAAAAGAGAACAGCCCAAAAAATTATCCACTGTAAGAAAAAAAGAGAAAAGCCAAAAAAATTATCCACTATAAGAAAAAAAAGAGAACAGTCTAAAAATGATACACAATAAGAAAACAAGAGAACAGTCCAAAAAATGATCCACTATAAGAAAAAAAGGAACAGCCCAAAAAATTATCCACTATAAGAAAAAAAGAGAACACCCCCAAAAAGTATCTACTATAAGAAAAAAAAGAGAACAATCCAAAAAATTATCCATATAAGAAAAAAAAGAGAACAGCCCAAAATATTATCCACTATGAGAAAAAAAGAGAACAGCCCAAAAAATTATCCACTGTAAGAAAAAAAGAGAACAGCCAAAAAATTGTCCACTATAAGAAAAAAGAGAACAGGGTCATTCCACCTCAATTCAACAAGTGCCTCCTGCTCGACCATCTTAGATTTGCTTGAAATTTTTACCATATAAAGTTCAACACTAAAAAAACACCTCAGCCAAAATTTCAGATTGATATATCAAATACATTTGAAGAAAAAATTCATGAACAGGGTACCCCTATTGCCGTTTTTGGTGCATTTCGCGATCGTCTTAAAATGCTGCAAAGTTTAAAGTGCAATATCTCAGTAAGTTTTCTAGCTAAATGCATGAAATTTTCAGCAAAGAATGACTACCATATATAGATTGCATATGTATATTATCAATAACATTGTCTTTATTGGGACTGTGGTATGACCTTGTGAAATCTGGAAAATAAACTTGAAACTTTTACGAACCCCCATATTTATTGACCAATTAAACACAAACCAATATGATATATAAAATCGCAAAATAACATTTTTCATTAATTTTCACTTTCAAATACCACAGGTATGACAAGGAGTACCAACCAAAAGAACTTATTTCTGAAAGACCATCACATATGCTTACAAAATGTAAAATTTCATGATGGTTCTAGGACTCCAACCTACAAAAAAATATTTTTGAATAACCCAGCTATATCGCTCACGATTCTTATCAACTGATCATGAAATTCGAGATGCTTGAACTGTTTGACTGTGCAGAGTATACGTAGTGATTTATTTACTAAACACCAAATGTAATAGAACAATCTGTTTGTAACATATTTCCAACAGTGAACATGACAATAGTTATGACATATGTTATAACTAATTATACTACTATAATATGTTACAAACAGATTGTTCTATTACATTTGGTGTTTAAAAATAATTCAAAAACAACAGAATATATAAGGAGCAAACAGCCAAAGGCCATGTGGAAGGTTCTCAAACACAGGTTGTCCCATAAGTCTCCATACATAGGAAAAATAAACGTTTCTTGACATAAACCATTTTTATTTATATAATATGCTCTATATGACTGCCATTTTGTTGGGAACACATTTCAATGCGTGTCCTCCACTGCTGAAGAACTATAAAGAAGAAATATAAAGAAATACATGTTAGAACCATATATGTATGGAATGTATTATGTCTCCTATGTATGGAGACTTATGGGACACCCTGTAGTCTCCAAAGTTATATCTTCCCAAAATTTCTGGTGATGATAAAGAAAAAAAACCAACAACATACTGCAGTGTCAAAATACCCTGTTTTCGGGAAAAAATTAAAAGGTATGATAAAAATCTAACTTCATTGTTATTTTTTCCCATGTATTTATTGATTTTTCCTTTTTGCGACTTTACTTTTTTTAATCAGTTTGATTTCTCCACTGCTGAACCCGTTGCCGCAGTACAAGACTTGGGAATCAGATTTTTAAGAACTTCATTTTAATATTCACACCTTCATTATGTATATCGTAAATTACTTTTAATTGTTGCTTATTATATCATATTATTTTTGTGTAGAAATTCAATATAATTGTGCCTCAACATGACCTTTGTCTGTCCTTGAATATTATTTACATTTACGCATTTGGCAGACACTTTTTCCAAAGTGACTTACAGGGGAAAACCAATCAAATCAATCAATCAATCATTCAAATTTTATTTAATTGTGCCTAGGTTGCTATTCAACACATTTCAAAAACATTACTTCTTATTGAGAAACTGGGCTTTGGTCGTCTTTAATTAGTTTCCTTATTAAACTTGATTTTTGCCTCATATTTGCACATAAAAAACCATAATGCCCCTGTTGTTATACTTCATTATTATATAATAATATGAGTCAGAACTGGGAGTTTACACTTTTTCATGTTCAGGATTTTAATGTATTCATGGCTGTATTAAACACACTGTAAATGATATATGCTGTTGTAATTGACGTCATACTGCAGAATACAATCAGTAACTCAATTTTTACTGCATTATTCCAATTCTTGTTATACAAATAAGAACAAAATTGAATATAAAATTTCTATAGAATATTATATACTGTACAAAAATATCAAGCTTTTTTTTTTCCATGCAAGCCCTTTTACAGGTTGTTGGTGCAACAGTACTGATAGACAAAAAATCTAGACATTTTACAAAAGAACCAGTAACATTTTATTGAACACTTTGTGGAAGACATGTAATATTACAGATAGGTCTACTAGTGTTGAAAAAGGATGAAATAAATACAAACAGAACTTGAAATCCCATAGGGATATATAAAAACATAGTTTTCTTTAAAAGTCTCCATTTAGCAAAGAAAAAAAAACATCTTCAGTACTAAGCATAAATACAAACGTGGTCTAAAATCTATGCCCTATAGATTACCTGGTTATTATAACTAACATACATACTTAAAATCATCCAAGACATTTTTTTAAAGTACAAAATAGGCCATTTCATTGTTAACTGTGACCGTGAGTGTTAACAGTTGGAAATTTGATGCATTAACAAATGAACCATTCTGCAGCATACTTCTCAAATCCTGAGTGAGATTAAATTGAAAAAGACTCGGGCTATGATCCGCTATAGAGCCACCGTTTTATTAGGATCATGGGCTTCATATCTTGTAGCTGCTTTAGCAAAAGATCAGCACCGTCTGAAAATCTTTATCCATAACAATCTTGACATTACTCACTGATTTGAGATTAAGGGGGTTTCTGAAGTCAACTAGACTTTCATAGCCTCTAGATTCAGAAATTAATTTAGATCTCGTAGATTTCTGTCTGAGAGATGGTTGTCTTTTGGACGGCAGTTCAGAACTAGATCTGTCATTTAATTTGCGTTTGGAAGTGTGGGTTGACTCTGACGTTTCCAAGAACTTAAGGAAAGAGTCTTCAAGTCCTAATGGCTTGAAAGACCCTGGTACAACTGTTTCCTCACGTTGTTCTTGGGCTGTAGGAGTCCCAGGATTTGAGTTCTCTCTTGAGTTGTTGACCGTAGAACGATTCCTAAGAGTCTGCATCCGCTCTGGACAAGCTGGTGTGGGGTGTGCAGGTTTTCTAGGACGGCCTCTTTTAGGTCCTGTTTCTGTTCCAGGACAGGTGGAAGCTTGAGATTCTGCATTCTCTTCATTGGACTGCTTGGTGTCCTCTTGGCCTATTCTCTCCACCGGTTCCTCCGGTTTCTGGTCACTGGATTCTCGACATCTTCTGGTTCTAGTTCTGGTTCTGGTTCCAGTTCCGGTTCCGTCTCCTCTGATGAAGAACTTGGCACACCCTCTGATTTGTTTGCTTCTTTGAATCTTGCGCGTGAGTACTTTTTGCAAAAAATGAACTGGCTCCTCTGGTCTTCAATGTATCTTTCTGTGAGGCCATGAGTGGTGTAATGCTTAAATATGCTTCTTTCTGCCCGCTCCACTGCATCACATCCTATTATCATGCATGGATACTGCAAGGCAGACTTCTTGGTGCACATGGCTGATGCCTCCTCGTGGGATTTTAGTGTTGGCTTTCCAAAACTAGTCCAATGTTCAATGGACTTCCGTCTTTCTTTTAGTGTTTTTCTTCTTCATTTTAAACTTGTTTTCAACATTCTCTTTCCCATTGTTAACACCTGGGAAGAGTCCCACTGATTTAGTCCTTCTTCCATCACTAGCTTTAGGATCATAAACATATTCATGCTTTTTTATCAGGTGACGGAGGAGGTTTGATTTTGTAGTGTAAACACGGTCACATCCCTCATACTCACACTTGAAGTGGGGGTCAACCTGAACCACTTTCAGAGATGGCAATTTCTTTGTGGTAATTCTTAATGTGCTCATGTAATTTTCTACAGAATTGAAGGGGAGGCCACACTCTGGCCGGTCACAGTTGAAAGTCCCTATACTCATGCTGGCCATCATTGCCGTGGCTTTGTCGCGCGTAACTTGTGGAGTAAGAGGTAATGCTGTACTAACCTTGTGATTCCCATGAAACCTCTTGAACAGTTTTTCACTTGACACCTTACTTCATTGTCTTTGCTCATACTCTCCTGTCCATTTGTAACACTAGGCTTTTCAACCTCAATTTCTGGTTTGCTGGGTGGCAGGGTTGCCTGATGCATAGCCCTGTAATGCAGAATCAGATTTTGCTGAATGGTAAATGCAGCAGAGCATCCTTCATGAACACAGCGATATGGTCTATATGGACTGTAGGCATTGTCCGCGTCGCACATTTTGAGCCCCAACCTTTTCTGAATTTTTTCTTTCTTCTGGGGGTCATCCTTTGTTGGTGTGTTTTTGGAGCTGCTTGGTTTCTCCGGCGACATGGATATGGATGCGATGGAGGGCTGGACTTTGGCTCTTTTATTTGCTCGCTGATGCATCTGATTTTCCTCGCTTGTCCTTTGCGCCTGGGCTGAGTTTTTCTTTCAAGCTGGATTTCACATTTGGACTCTTGTTCATATCAGCTGCTTTAGGCTGCTCTAGAGGATTTTCAGGAATTGACGGTGCCACTTCACCAACAGGACCGTCAGTCAAATAGTTTGGTGGTGATGGCAGCCGAGTAACAGTTGATACCTCATGTGTGAAGCTTTGTCCTATTACTTCCATAGGTGTTGTCATTTCAGAAACCTCTGAGATGCTTTCATTGCCTGTTTGAGGTGCAATGGCAATGTCAACTGGTTCTTGTTTTATAGTAGTTGCTGACTGTGTCATGTGACTAGCATTGGGATCCTTGGTAACACGGCTTGTGATTACTTGATCTTTGTTAAGTCTGAATGCGCACCTATTTCGGGCACTAATTTTTAATTTTTGCATCTCTGCTTTTGATAATCTATGGACTTTTTCATAGTGAATTCTTAAACCTGTTGTTCTGGTAAAAGTCTTGGGGCAAATCTGGCAAGGATATGGAGAAAGTTTGGATGGTGTTCGTTTTAGTTCTTCAATCATTTCATTTGAAAAATCGTGCATTTTAGTCAAGTGCTTGAATAAGGCTTCCTTTGTCATAAATGAATACTCGCAATCTTCCTGGTCACATTTAAAAGGTTTAGGCACCTTTTCAATGGGCCTGTCATCGCTTTTAATCAGTAACTTGCTTTTATCAATGCCAGAAGTTGTATTACACTGATTAACCATTTGTCCTAAGCACAGATTACTCTGCATCTTTTCTTGTTGAGCCTCAATCAAATCCAACCTCTGAAAGGCATGTGAAATTTCCATCAAGTGATCCTCTTGTTGATAAGGTACAGGGAGGGCTGGATTACCCAGCTGTACTGCTTTCTCTTGCTGGTTTTCAGGAGAAACAGAGGAGTTTGAATAGTCCATTATGTATGTATTTTGAGGGTTCCTGTTTCAGCGTCATAGGGGCAGTCAAAGTGGTTAAGCTACATGATTCTTGTGAGAAATCACCATTTGACATATTGTATATTGCTCCATTTGTGTCAGGGACATGAGGATCATTAAGAAAATCAAGAAAAGATGTTGGCAGATCTGCGGTCAGGTCAATTTCATCTAATGGCCGGCACTGTGAGCGTTTTTGACAGGTGACCTCCGAGAGACTTGGTGCTTGTGAACTCTCTGAAGCATCTCCTACAGATGACCTTTCCATCTTTAATGATTGCTGGCCATTTGGTTCGCTTGCTCAACCTGCTGCGTTTTCCTTTCAGTGAGTCGGGGTCACTGTTCTTGTCATCTGAGGCCTCGCATTCAACATTTGGGCAATCCTCTTCATAAGGGTAATCTGTGTGAATAATACTGTGCGGACTCATGATGCCATCCATGGAGTTATCCATCTGTTCGTAAGTTGCCATATTCTCTGTTTTAATTATTTCAGTTGTGGCCTTTAATGCAACTTGAGCTTCTGGGCTCAGACATTTCATAGGAATATCAACTGAAGAGCTCGGGGTAAGACAAGAGTTCTCACTCTGAGCATATGGAGTGTGGTAGCTTCCTTCAGGTAGGCTGTCAATTGTTGAAATACTGTTTCCATTATCTAGCTGCCCTGTCATACTTTCACTGCCTTTTCTCACATCCTCACCGTCTCTGCCGCCCTCAGGATGCATAAGTCCATACTGATGCCCTCCATTGTGCATCTGCCCTCCATTGTCAAGCATAAGGGAACTTGATACATACTGTGACATTAACTTGAATCTGAAGGAGCGTGAGACATACCTGGGCCTTGTACTACTGCCATTGAATGATCTCTTTCAGTTTGGAGGGGGGCTGGGGTTTGATAGGGGTCTGCCTGCCAGGGAGGATAGTTGCGGGGGGGATATTCATTCATGTTGAAGGCATCTGGATAGTTATTCATGGGAGGTGAAGACCATGACTGGGACATGTCTGGCTGCATTAATCCACCAGAATTGTTTGGGCTTCCCCACGACGGGTTACAGTGTTGGGTTAACCATTGGAGTGATAGGCACAGGTTCCATTGAGCCAGGATAACACTGGGCAGGTGAGGATGAACATCCCATTGGGTAATCCATTTGCTGCATTCCAGGTTTGTTGCATAGTAGTCCTGGCTGATTTGGTTGCCTGTTTCCTATATTCTGTGGATGACTAGGTGGAGCTGATCCACCCGGTGTCTTTTTTGCTGTAATCTTGGTTACTTTGTTATATTTCTTTGCTAATTTCCAGTCTTCAAATATTTCAGGATGTTGTTTCTTCACATGCCTAGACAGGCTTTTATTTGTACTGTAAGCCCTTGTGCAGTCGCTATATGGGCAGCAATGCAAGTTCTCTTCATTGCCAGTTACAGCAGGCGTGCTGGGAGGATATCCTTGCAGCGAAGAAGGAACTTCTGTCTTGATTTGAATAGGGGAAATTAGTTGTGGAAACGCTTTCTGAAATTCAGTACCTTGTACATTGTTATGCATATCTCCCTGTTGATTTGCCACAGGATTTGTTGCACTTGGAACAGAATAGACGGGGGGAATCTCTCCTCCCTCTGTTATATTATAGTCAGTTTGCTGAGCTTCTGGTGCTGGTTTCAGCTCAACTGGTGCTGGAATGGGGTTTGTCAGTGGAGTGTAACATTTCTCTGGTTCTTTGATTTCAGTATCTGCTGCAGGATTCAGCATACTTTCAATCGAGTGCTTTACTCTCACAGGAATGGGTTCTATAGCAACCTCGGGTGATGTGCAAGGTGAGGTGTTTGCTTTTGATGCCTCCTTTGTGTCTGTGTTAATTCGTTCAAGGCAAGTTACTGCAGAAAGTGATTCTTCATTGCTTGGGGCACTGCCAACTGATGGTTGAACATCTGGAGTGATAGGAGGAATTTGATTCGTGTGAGGCAAGTTGTTCACTGTATTGTTTGTACAATGATTCTGTTGATGAGACAAGAATTGAGACTGTGAGTAGAATACCTTGCCACAGTTATCTGTTTGGCAAGTGTAGGTAAGGTAATGCTGAGCTTCATGATCGTACAACAGGTAAGCTTCACTGAAAATTTTGCCACAGTTAGGGAACATGCACTGTGCCTTAAATTCTGGATGCAGTTTTCTGTGCATGAGCAATTCAGAATTTGAATTAAAGTTGGCCCTGCAATCCAGCTGTATGCAGATGTACGGTTTAGTACCACAGTGCATCTGCAAATGATCATTAAGATGTTGGACATTAACAAATTGCCGCCTGCAGTACTGGCACACCACTTTCTGTTTTTGTATCTCTAAAAACCGCATGGCCTCTTCGTCATCTTTGTGAGATCTTACATGAGCCATGAGGTTACGGAAAAATTTGAATGCTTTGGAACAGTTTTTAACAGGGCAGAAACAGTCTTGACTCATCTGTGTGTCAGATGTAGTTTGTTCTAAATTAACAGTGGGTTCTACAGATTGGTTGCCAATTTTAGATTCAATTTTGACTGGGCTCATGCACATCTTGGCAGCGACTTTTGTATTTTTTGATGGGCTTTTAGGCGACTGAGGTGGTTTGGTTACCTTCCTTGCAGCCTTCATTGCAGCTAGCCTCTCTTTGCAAGACTGCTTTACGTGTGATGCTACATGTGGCTCTAAAACCTCCCTACTTTCAAAACTGTCTGCACAAATTGGACATAGATACACTCCATCTTTGAAATGCTTCTGAGCGTGGCGAACAATTCTGTGCCCCAAGAACTCCTTGTCACACAAAACACAATACTGCATGTAGGCTCTCCAGTTTCTGAAGCGTGCAGAAACAAAACCTTGCTCCCGAAGTTTTTTAGCTTCTCTGTTTTTTTCTCTTTCATCTGTGATTTCATTGAGTTCGTTTGTAGTGGTTAACAGAAAATCCTCCAAGTCTTTGTATTCAGGGAGTTTGCCAAGTGCACTTTCCACATCTTGTTCATCTGTATCGTTTAGTGTGTCAATAGATGACACAATAGCTGCCTCGTCACCCATCAGTGCCAAGCAGTTGCGTTTCAGTGTTTTCCAGTCCCAGAATTCTGGATCAAAAGGCCACTGTGTCTTCAAGGCCAGCAGTAACTCACAGCGTAAAGAATTGGGCACTGGTAGACTTCCGTCCTCCTCAGGTTTCTGGTCAGGTTCATTGTATAGAGACTCCACAGCATAATATGAGTCAACTGTAGGCTGGAGGAGAAACTCAGTCAACTGGCATGCACGTTTAACTTCAAGATCCGTTGGCAAGAGGCAGGAAATGGTCTTGCAATAGTAGACTTGCTTTCCTTATGGTCACTAGAGGTCATTTTCAGAGCCTGAATGCACATTTCCACACACACTGGAAGTCCCACTTCTCCAACCTGAGAGAAGGAAAAAAAGTAACATTAAGGAACTGATAACAGACACAGCAACATAGTTACAATGACGTGAATAGCGATGTCTAACAGTTGTACTTTCAGCTTGAGACTAGTGTTTACCTCATTTTGGATTACTTTGATGAGAAATAGAATGTGACAGACACTTCTGCTGAGAAGAGCCATGTCTTTGCTGTGGCCAAGAAATGCATCAGCAGACGACTCCAAACGCATTAATAGCTTACTCCAGAACAGTGTGAGTTCCCTGGAAAGAGAAACAAAATGCATACAGCATATTTAACACACAAAATCAATGACCCAAAATCTGCAGCCATGACAAGTATAAGCAGAAATGGTGAGCTTACAACATATTTAGTTTGAGAAAAAAAAGTAAATCTAATTAATTTTTCCATGACAACTGTAGTAAGAGTAATTTTCTAAGTGCTCTGAGACAAAGCAAACACCAACACTTACCAGGCACAATAAACATCTCCTTGGAGAAGTTGTCGCTTGAGAAAAGCTGAACATAAGCAGAGTGCTCCTTTCTCATCTCCCTCTGACTCTAAGTTGCAGATCATCTCAAGAGCATCTTTACAGTCTATTGACGCAATCTGTAAGAGAGAGATAATGGTAGAATGTGTGATATCACTTGGGTCCTGTCCAATAGTCCATTTGCTGCTAGAAAGCGTTTAACTTAAGAGTACTGTTATAATATGTCACAGCCAGTTTAAGATTTGCTGTATGAAATACGCGTTTCAACTGCATACTGTTTGTTTAAAGTTACCGATAGCCACATTAATGTTGCTGATAGCACATTTTTCAAATTATAGCATCAGCATTTTTAGTTCTGCTAGTGGCTAATATCAGGCCTTTCAAATGGAATTACTGACTTTGAAGGGGAAAAAAAAAATCTCTCAAATTGCCAAGATGTTTTACAGTTTGTTCCATATTATTGATGCACTGTGAGTTTCATATTCAATGATTTGGATTCATGTTCAGTTCTATAATTATCTGGTCTCTTATGGTGGAAACTGATTCTAACAATTCATAAACTAAATTAATCACTCTTATAGTAAAAACTGATCGTATTTTACAGCGATGCTGATATCAGTCAACTAATCATTATTCAATCAGCCTTTCCATAAAACACTACCAGTCAACCTCCAATTAAACTGTTGCACACACTATTGCTTATGTTTATTGGTGCAATAGACCTTGTGATTCTCAGTGAATTATTGAGCAGAGTTACATTGTAAACCTGTACTTACTAGACCCAGCCAAATGTAAAGAAGCCAGTAAATATCTGTCTGCTATTGAAGCTGTATGCTCATTACACAAACCAACGCCAGACAACTGCATATAAGAGCCGATGTAATTGTTTCCTAAATTATCTATATAGATATACAACAAAATTCACTTGGGAAAAAAAAAAATAATGATAATTTTGCTTAGGTGATAAACATCCTTTGGTGTTGGAGGAGAGGTCCAGATGGAGACCAGAATGTTTATCTTTCAAAATACCCATACTGGTGTGGACAGGCCCTAAATGACAAATGTTTTAGAGCGCATGATTCCTTACCTCTTCCATAAGCTGCTCCTGACTTTTTGTCATGCAGATGCAAAGCAAGTAGGTTTGTTTGAAGTTCCCTTTTCCTTCGTATCCCGGATACTCTGAGCACATCTTTGCAAGGACAGCAGCTTTGTCAGAGCTGTCCACTTTGATAAGGTGCTTTTATTCGCATGGTGAGGAGTGTGGGGACCCTCCAACTCAAGATATTCATGAACTAAAAAAGAAAAAAAAAAACAAAAGGATGAGACAATTTCAGACAAGAGACACTTTGAAATTAAAATTGAACAAGTTAGTGTGTGTCTTCAAACCAATACACATCCAAAGAGAACCAACCTTGCTCAGTTTGAGGGTTTCATTGGATAAGATGCTGCTTAGTGTGGTGTTGGACCAGACGCCATCCTGCTGTGCCAGAACTGAGAGCAGACAAAGCTGCGTGCTCCCACTTTCTTGCAAAAGGCTGTGTGCCAACTGCAACAGATAATGTGAAATCTGTCAGCAAAGTTTACATTGCATTCTTTGAAACTTGTTGTTGAGAGAACCCACAAGCATAAACATGTAAAACCATATGATTATATTTCAGTGCTGAATGAAACCCAGTACATTTCTAAACCTTTTTTACTGTTTATCGCTACAGAGATAAGCCAGAAAAGTCTACTAACAGCCCTGGGATACTGACCTTCATGGAGGACTGAAACTCCTCCCATAAGGCACCAGGGACATGCTGGGGCAAGTAAGAGCAGCAGCTCCGCACAGCTCCTGTGAATTCAACACAGTCATTTGTTAAAGCCAGATTTAGGTCAAGGATGGGCACACACTTCAACAAATTAAGGCTAAGAATAAATAGTCACAACCTGTGGTGCTGTTTAGTCAGTTTGGAAACAAAACAGATTGTGAATAGAAAAAAAAAAAAAGTGATTTATCAACAGGACAGAACTCAGAGCAGGTGTTTCCAAAGCAGACACTTATGTTTTCAGAGGCTATTAATAGAAAACAATAATGCACAAACAGAACAATTAATAAATACTAGCTTGATTATAT
The DNA here is from genome assembly GCF_902148855.1 of Sphaeramia orbicularis. Taxonomy (NCBI): domain Eukaryota; kingdom Metazoa; phylum Chordata; class Actinopteri; order Kurtiformes; family Apogonidae; genus Sphaeramia; species Sphaeramia orbicularis. Next base: position 24,091,890 of record NC_043978.1, on the reverse strand, counting down.
TTTTAATAATTCATTCATTATTATCCTTGACATTAACGATTCTCGTATGGTGCTTTCACTTGTGTACATGTTCCACTTCAAGAAACGCATCCTCATCCCAAATATGTCGACACTCCCTAAGAGGTAGCCTACATTTCTACTCTGTATTATAGCCTCAAGGACTTTGTCTTCATAACTACATCAGGAGAACAGAGAACCAATAGCTGAGTACTTCCTGTGGGCTGTGTTCTTTAAAAATTCTTCATATTCTAATTTCCTTTGGCATTTGGCTGTGTTTTCTTTTATTCCTACAATACAGTGCATATTACAGATAATATGTATGCATCTTAGCAATTACTAATCTCAGTGTATCTAAAACCTGTATCCAGGGATGCATGTTGAGCCATATTTTAAGTAATATTGTGATGTGGTGTTGCAAATTTCTTGGTTACCGTGCAAAATGCATTGCTTACTGATCATTCTGAAATGTGTACTTATTACAACTAAAGTATAAACAGGGTTCCTACAGGTTTCTACAAGTTAAATTTAATACTTTTTAAGACCTTTTCAAGACTACTTAGTCTTTTAGAATTTAATGCCCATTTTGCGGCAATACTGGAAAAATCTGTGACTTCTTGAATTTAGGAAAAAAAATTATTTTCTCTGTCTTGATTCCCACCGTTCCAACCCATTTCTAACCGGTGGAGGCAAAGTTAGCAATAATTGGGTCCTAATTTCAATATAAATTGATGGGTTGTAACCGGTGGAACTGAGTAGAATAATGTTACTTTCTTTGCAGCTTTGACATTTAACAAACACATTTATTTATTTATTTTTACCTTTATTCAACCAGGTAACAACAGATTCTCACTTCCAGTAATTACCTGGCCACATTTAAACACAATATATCGAACAAATTTGTGCACTACAAAAAAGGAATATCTGATTTAAATAAACTGAATTGAATCTGGAATATTTATCTTGAAAGATCTTTTTTTTTTTTTTAGATTTATTTACTCTTTGAGACTTAATCTTAAGATTATTTGACTTCTTCCAGAATTTTCATCTTGAGCTACCCCACTTTGATATTACAACTAATTTTAAGTAATATTTATGACAGAACAAGCTCCATTGTTGGGGAATGAATATGGAGGACACAGGAACTGTTTGCCCTCAAGAAATATTTACTTTTTTATGCAGTTTTGCCGATACATATCTATTGAGTCATTACATCTTCATAAGACCACATATGTATACCATACATAAAACAATCTTACTATGAAGGCGTGAAATGTGCTAAAATAAGAATTTTAGCATTCTATAATCCTTAGATAATACTGTCTTATTTAAGAAAACTTGATAAGTGCAATTTTCTTACTGCACTGGTAGATTATTTTACTTGAAATAAGACATTTTAAACCCAATATTGAGTTTAATTTTCTTATTTTTGTACCAGCCTTTTTTGCAGTGTGGCAACATAACTTAAGACCTACCACATTAAATGTAATACCTTTTAAAAGACTTTTTTAAGGTATTAAATGTAGATTTGTAAAGACCCTGCGGGAACTCTGATAAAAGAAAACCGATTATTTACAATGAGGGAGCATCTTTATATCATACTTAGGTTCATTACAGAGATACTGATACTGCGAAAATAAAAGTCATGTAATTTGGCAAAGACAACAGTTTTTACTCACAGTGCTAACTTTTCAAGTAGGAGTGGCACGTTTTCACATTCGGAGGAGAGACAGGAGGCAGCCTTTGCGAAGCTGAGGATGGCCACAGTGTAGACCTCGAGCAAAGGCAGCGGATCCTCATCGGTTTTCCAACGACCAGCATGTTCCACAAGGACCTGGACACCATTGAAAAACTATAGTCATTCACAAAATCTATCAGACTGACAATACAACAGAAAACAATGACAGTTTGTAAAAGTGCTGTGTGAGTGTTGGTTCAACAGTTTATCGATTACACGTTAGTCTTTAAAAAGAAAAACTAATTCATTAAAGAACTGTTAGTGATTATTATGCAAATATCCACAGAACTTGATGTTGAAGCTTTTCAAATGGAAAAAAAGCTCTGATCCATATTGATATCAGTTTGATATTGACCCAAACAACTGGATCGGGTTTTGTGACAATGGCACCGATCCACAGGTCAGTCTCTTCATATACTGTATCTGTTATTCTCTGCTTACATGTTGTGTAATTTGTCACTATTCCAGTTTAAACAATCGCCAAAAAAAATTACACTCTGAAAACAATACTATTCCAACTTAAAAATTTAATAATGACCAATAATCAAAATATGTAACTGATTAAATTAGTGTTCAACAAAATACATTCATAAAAACATCCATCTCCTCTTACACTAACAACAAGTATCTGCACTTGGAGGTTTTTCATCTTTGCTACACCAAGAGCAATTTTAGTTGTTGTGTATGATGCTTTTTAAAACTATAATATGCCTCACTAATGTTAATTTACTTCTGATGTTTTGTTTTGGCATTGTCCACAGCAATGTTTAAAGACAAAACTGACATTGTTTTACATGGAAAGAATGATGCCTGACGAACCCAGTGAGCCATATAGATTACTAACTACACATTAGTAGCAGATCATATCAGCTGATACCCAAAGAGTGGGAGCTACAAAAAGTCATCTCAGTGCCTCTGTGAAAAGGCTGAACTGCCTTTCTCTAAGTTTAATCAGACACCTGAAAGCATAAAACAAGTCATTTAAGATGCCCCATGGGGCTCTGGGCAGTTGTGTCGGAAACCTTATTTTCAGTAATGGCTTGGGAATATATTGAATTAATGCAAATAATTAAGGTTTACTTTATGAAAGTCAAGAAAAATGCCTTAATCACAAAATGAGATTATTCCCTTGCAGACATTTCTTGCTCAACAAAATTCCCAAAAAGTTTTGTTCTTGTAAAATATTAAGTGTGAATGTGTTTTCCAGTTGTTTATGGCTTATAGTTTTAGTAAATAAAGATTCTTTTTAAGGCAAGGTTTATCTTCAGGTCATGTAGAGAAAAGATTAACACACTAAAGCATCCATAACATTGAAAAAAATCTATATTTAGTTTTTTGCCTATAATCGCCCAGCTCTATTTTCACTGATTTCAGAAAAGTTTACAATGAAAGAATAAAAAAATCTTATTTGTATCCTGTTTTGTGCTAACAAAATTTGAACCCTGTACCGGAGAAAATCAAGTTATAATAGAGTAGTCTAAATAGTAGTTTACAAAAGATTGCAGGAAAATAATTACATATGGACAAACTTGGTAAAAAGTAAAACACATTTATCAATGATGTGGGAGGCAGAGCACATTTTAACTTCAAAATGGAAGCAGACAGCATTGGTTTCACACTTATTTCATCGTCCTTGAGGAATGAACACAACAAAAGTATAATAAAGCTTACATTAAAAAGTGTTACTGTTAAAATTACACTGCACTTGAAATGTGGGGAAAAAAATCTGACATGTTATTTAGTATTTATTACATAGCTCAGCTGAATACGAGCCTGCAAAGCATCAAATAAACATATGCCTCTAGTGGAAAAAAACCCTCTTTATCCTCCCTTTCTTTTCTTTTCATACTCAGAAGTTACCACCGTCTGCGATTTAAAGTCCCTTCATTTCCACACACTAACACACACTAATGCTTCACATTCATTTCATACTTTCATTGCTGACTGCATCGGTGCGTTTTGTGAGCCCATTCTCCATCAAACCCACACAAGTACAGCAGATACAGTCCGGGCTCGTCCCCTCTTTCTCAAATAACTTTCAAGCTCATGAATTCCTCACTCCCGGTTAATGTAGCGTGAAAACATAACTATAATCTGACACAATCGCGATGGAATGACAGTAATCTGTGCTGTATCTCAGGCATGTGTGAGGTAAATGCAGTCCTCGCCTTTATATTTACGTGGTCAGGGTAAATTAATGAGAGGGGGGGGAGATGTAATGGAGTCAGTGACCACTGCCACACTTTCCCTTTTAAATCACTGTCGCAGATCGGCAGCTGTAAAATTAAAGATCAATCTAACAGATTTTAATGGTGCTGGTTATATGACCAGTGTGGATACCTCCGCTGAGCTGATGTGGTTAGCCTGATTAATTAGTGCAAAAGGCCTGGGCTAGCACCTTGAAAAAAAATCATTGATCTCTCCGTACAATAAAGCAGCTTCACAAAAGTAGCCCATTTTTACACCAAGTTAAACTCCCACAATTGCAGAGATGCAGTGTTATAACGTCTGAATGGTGTTTTCTACAGCAGATACAAGTGTTTTCTGCAGTGCATATTAATGCAATCGCCCAGGAAAATCTCGCTAACGTAGCTATCCATTTTTTGCACAGCATGACCATTGCACAGGACAGGGGGACCCCGCATACCAGCTAGCAACATTCATCTGCTATTAGCTATCTGGCCTGGAAAATACGAGTAATACGTGCACGGTGCGTACACATAGGTGTGACTTCTCGTCTGGTGTATAGTCACACTTTGCAAATAAATGCATGCCAGAGACGAACATCACTGAGAGACAAGCTAAAAAGCTCGCTGGAGTTTTTTTTCCCCCATCTTCAAATGCCAGGCTGCTAGCTAGGCAGCTAGCTTCATAGCTACATTGTTATAGCAAACGTAGACGCGCATCCTCGGCCAGGAAGCCAGAGGGGCTGCAGGCTGCCCGGGATGAGCAGCAGGAGAACAGGCTAACCTGGCAAAACTCCTGGCAGAAATGCAGGGAGGCTTCCAACGGAGATTGTGAACTCTCTTTCAGAACTGTGGTCAAACCCTGGAACCGCTCTCGGAGCTCTTCGATAGCTTTCCGTGTGTCATATTCCCTCTCTGTCTCCCCCTCCGCCATCTTCACAACAATCACGACCGCGTACGCACAGATGTTACGCTGCCAGACTCGCACACGCACGCGCACGCAAAAGGGGGGAGGGGAGAGCACACAGTGTGCTCCACATACCCCCGATGTCAACAAAACATCAGTGACCCTACAGGGTCTCAAAAGCACTCTGCATCTGGAGGTGACAGGCTCATTAGCAGAGTGTCTGGCATGTCTGGGTGTCCGTGAACACCTCACTCTGTAGATCATGTATGTAAAGGCAGTCTCCCTCCAGGCAGGGACCCCCACCACACAAACCTCAACCAGGAACCAAGGTCCAGGCCCAAGGGATGGGTTTGTTTGAAGACTGGAAGGACATGTTTACTGGAGCATCTGGGGATCATCCTGGATATTTTGAGCATCACACACTTCAGTTGTAACATTCAGGTGGATTTTTAAAACATCCCTTTTTTGGCTTTTTTGTGTCAGCTCATGATGGAAATGTCTTTATTTATGTAAAGCAGAAGTTCCCAAACTCTAACTCCCCAGATAGCAAATATTTGGCAGTATTATGGCATACATTTGGCTTTCTTTTGGCATTATGAAAACCTTTAGGCTTAACTGTGGTATGATTAAGGTTATCCATAATAGATATGGAGGCACCAGCAATGTATGGCTGAGTTCTGGCATATGTGTGGTTAACCAAAAGACTGGGCAAAGAGCGGGATCAAGTATAGGGATGGTATGGCCTGTTTATGGCAAGCCAGAGGATTGACTAAAGAACGGCAACAATTATTCCATATATGGATGTTTTTTGGTTGTGTTTTGGCATATTACTGTAAAGCCAAACACTGCACAAAGAGCGGGGAATTTCTGCCCAGAAGAAAACCCCAATTCATTTTAAAAGCATGATCAACACAAATTTTGGGTAAATTTTTGGCCTCCGTTTGGCCTCTCTTTGGGTCAGTTTTGGCTACTTTTTGGCTGGATTATGGGGATTTGGGGCTTTTCCTGGCTATATTTTGGAAGTCCGCAATTAGCTTTGGGTGAATTTGACTTCCTCTGGTTTGATTTTGGCTTACCTATTTGGGCCATTTAGGGCCCATGCATCAGAACTTTGCAAAATGGCATGCCAGTTTGGGCCAGATGTAAGCCATAATGATTTTGCTATTTGGGTCAACTCAACTCAACTTTAAGTCCATTATTTACTGTTGATGTCTGCAGATACAGAGAGAACACGTCATACACTGTCACCCATAAAGTTGGAATATTTGTTTTTACAAATATTAAAATGATTGTGACAGTGTGATTTATTCTGGATAGATAAAGTGTAACTGGGACTCACATTATGATCATTGCACCTTGCCAAAGGATGCTATTGATGTGTATGAATAGGAATAAAACGAGGAATGTGTCTGAAAACAAAATTATCCCAACTTTATAGGCATCAGCGTAGAAAATATAGGAAGCTTTAATTTGGATTTTAAAGAAAGTGTTATTACAGTTTTATTACATATTCTGTATAAGTGACATAGTTGCTCATTCTGTGATGACTACAACAGATGACATTTATTACAGCTGGTAACTGTTTTTTGTTTTTTTTTCTTTAGTAATGTGAAGATTTTAGTCTGAATTATTTCATCTGAACTACACTTCATAGTATTTCAGTGACTCCCTCCAGCACAGTTATAATACATCTCCATTAAGACTAGAAGTTTGACTTGACTTTCCAGACTGAGAGATTAGATAATAAATCTTAAAACTAATTGCTTTTGTGCGAAAAGATCCAATTTGGTTCACTTTTTTTGCAGTGTGAAATGTTGAACAGAGTAGACATCTGCTGACAAGGCTGACGTGTTGGCTTTATCTGCCTGATCTGAAAGTTTACAGACCAGTAAGCATCTTATTTTACAAATGTCATAAGCGTAATAACTGTAATAATCATGACTGTCTACTGTGTAACATAAGGGCCAGCGTTGGGGGAATTACTTCAATGCAGATTATAGAATAAATCTAATTTGTAAAGTGTTCTGTTACATATCTTACACACACATTACACTGACATATCAATCATCACATCATGTTATGTTATTTTCTATTGCTTTAGCATTATATTACCGTATTATCACATCTAACAATGTGAATGAATGGGATTCATATAATACCACTACAGAACCATGGAGCTGAGCTGAATGTTGGGTAGTTATTTATTTATTTGTGGTTTATTTGATAGGGACAGATATATATACAAAGGTAAACTGAGAACAGCAACCCCAAGTAAGTAAGTGTTTGTAACTAATGCTAGAAGGGCTTTTGCAGAATCAAAAAATGTAAAATATAAAGTATAACCTGAGTATAGTTTGAATGACATAGAGCAAAAAAATTATGCTCATCAAAACTGATCACAACAGAATATTAAGAATACAAATTTAATCACGTAGACAGAATTACAAGCTAAAATAATGTGGAAATACAGATGGTGTGGGAAAAAGGTTAAGGCAGTTTATTTTGACCTTTCATTTTGCACAACATAAAATTAGAGTGAAATACATTAAACGGAGGCAAAATAAAACATTTTCACGATGGAATATATTATTTTCACTCATTTTCTGCCCAGCAACTAAAATATTCCCAAAACAAAAATGGCTCAAGCACCAGCACTTTTACACTCGCTGTTTTCACACAGCAGGAAATGGATGAAAAAGATGTTACAGTGGTAGCAATAATGTAAATTCCCATCTATGCTACAGAGTGCACTGGGCAAAATCATACATTTACAGACACTTGAAATATGTGTTCACAGTCAGAGACAAAATGTGCGTTTTCTGAGTGTGAATGTATATTTCAAGTGGCTGAAAATGTAGGTTTTTGCACAGTTGTGAAGTAGCAGTTTTACATTTGTTTTTAAATCATTAACTTATGGGATGCTGTTTCAATGTCAAAGCAAATGTTGAAATTCAGAAAAATATCTGTTGACTTTAATAACTGTATGCTAATTGTCATATATTTAAAAATTAACTGTAAATCTGATGTCAAGTCTTTATTTTGGGCCAAATAAGTTGATATGTCTGTATAGGGTTAAAGGTATATTACTAATGACGTTTCTACTTTAGCCTAAGATACCTAAACTCACGTTCATCAATAAAACATATGAGCATTTGTGAATGTTTCAATCCACACATGCAAGAAATAAGCATTTATATACTGTATATATAAATCTAAAAAAAAAATCAAATTCATACTTGAAGTTGTTTATTGTCTAACCTTCATGTTTGATTGAGTGACTATCAAGTGTGTAATGGCAGAAGTTATAATCACTTGCCTTCTCTTGGCTGTGGCTTATTTCACCCCTCGTTAAATTACACATTCAGAGGGAGTTAATGCACTTTAACTGATTTCTAACGCACCACAGTAATCAGCACAAAATCTCTTAACACACACATAAACATATGAGACACATTCACAAAAAAAAAAAAAAAAAAAGCAAATTCCGGCTGCACATTTTAATTGCTTAATCTATACAAACATTATCTATGCAAAAATGTAGACTAATTTCACATCATGGACACAGATTTGCTACAAAAATATTATCTGGCAATGCAAGGATAATTAATTTATAACAGAGGAGAGCATGTGCACAATTTGCTGCCAAGCTGAGTACTGCAAAATGGTTTCCAGTTGCCATCTGTCATATCTTATGATAATAGCAGGTGCTGCAGTGGCACTCTGTGTGGTTTTTCACCCGAATGCCATCCACCTCTGTCTGAAATAAAAACAGCAAGAAGATGTGCAGGAGTAAGCATTATCATGTCAATTTCCAGCTGCAAACAGGAAGAGTCATTATATCTCTGCTTATCAGTAGACGTGTGGTGGGGTTAAATTCACATACTTTGAAACAAAAAGCAAAACAGACTGTAGAACACTATAAATGCAAATAAAAACAAGCAACTCCACCTATTCAGTATCATTAAAAAATATCCTAAAACCAAATTGAACATGTAATATCCCTTGTCAAATAACCAAATCATTTTTGGCACATTTTGTGTGATGTCAGACAAATACAAAGTGTAATGTGATTTGACTTGGAAGTGTGATACCTTTATTGTTACATTCTTTGAACAAAATCACTTGTTTAATTCTACATGACCTAAACTGGTGCCAGTGACCAAAAGCATCTCCTGACTTAAGATGTTTAATAACTTTTGAGGGAACTAATTCTATCACTACATGTAAACTATTCAGATAAAATTCATTTTCTTAGCAACATCAGATAAGACCCATTTGTATGTTAAAAAGCTCCGTAGCAAATGTGGAAACATTGTCATTTTTGTCAACATTGATTCAACAGTAAAACCCATGTAGTTTGTTCTATTTGAAATAATACATTTTGATTTACTCTGAGCTTTTATGAACATCTACATCAGTAAATTCAATATAGGAAAATACAGTCACAGAAAAAAATATTAAACCATCAAAAGTCATCAAAAACAATGGTTATGCAATCATGTACTAACTCCTGTGTGTATCATGTGACTAAAACAGACACAAAAGAAAACATGGAATGCCCAAAAGCACTGTTTTTGTCAGTACAATGCCATAGCTATTGATGTAAGAACTGAAGTGATTTTGGTTATTATCAAGAAGACATGGAAAATGGATAGATATCAGCTCTGAAATCAAACTCTTATGAGCTATTTTGTTGTTATCATTATATTTGTCGAAACAAATGTACCTGTAGTTGTACCAGGCATTAAAATGAACAAGAAATTGAAGAAAACAAGGGTGGTCTTATATTTTTTCTGCGACTGTGTATGATGCCACCAAAAAAATGCAAAATGCATATTATGACAAACACTGATAAATCACCAGAAAAAGGTTAAATGTGGAAAAAAAATAATTTGGCAGTTGCCATAAATAAAGTTGCAGGTTTTTAATCAATTAGTTTGGTAGTTAAATAAATAAATAAATAAATACATACATAAATGTTGTGAAAACAGTGAAAATGTCTTGTTTGGTCCACAGCCCCAGAGAGATATTCAGTTTATTGCCACAAAAATATTCAAACTTTTTTATTAGACAATTCCCACTGATTAATTTATTACTGATTATGGACTGATTGATTAATTGATTCAACTTTATTGTCATTGCACATGTCACAGACACAAGGCAATGAACTATTTTGAGATTGCATCAAACGTGGAGTGCAAAGCAGTATGGGGAGATAGAATCAACTCTGGATATGGGATAATGTATAATATAGTATTTGAAGTATAGTTTATGAATATGCGTCTGCAAAATGAATGCAGCAAGGAGAATAGTTGGTGATCCATGTAATAACTGACAACTAATTGATTGCTAGAATAATTGTTGCAGATCTAGTCATCTGTTGATACGTTGGCTTAACTTTTACCTCATAGCCGTGTTTTGCCACACAGCACGTTGCCTCCGACGTGATGTTCTTGGGAATCATCATGGTCATTCTGGCCCTGAGAGGTCGGATACGCCCTGGAGAAGCAGCAGCCCATGCACTGATAAATTGGACGATCCCTTGAGAAATAGAAGTTCTTTTTCAGGGTGCATTCCTCACAGCCCACTAGAAAACATTAAGAGAACAAGACACTTGAGAATATTCAACGTGATGGTTTGATATTTAACTATTTTCAAAACTACGGATACCTGAACTAAGGTGACCAGGTGTCCCACTTTACGAAAGACTTGTCCTACATCCCACATACTGGGAGACAATGCCCCACATGTTGGATTTTACATGAGCACAAGCAACTTAGCATCCAAATGTGATAAAAAATTAGGATAAGAACATGTGAATCCATCCGCTTTTGTTATGTAAATATCATATTATGAAGAGTTCTGTTGAAATGACTGTACACTGGCTTTCACAAGGTTACACTGCAATGATCATTCAACCTTTATTATTATTATTATTATTATTATTATTATTATTATTATTAGCAGCAGCAGCAGCAGCAGCCAGAGTGAAGATGCAGTTGTTCTGAGAAGCCAAAATTAATGGTTTTCAGCAACTCTATATATATATATGTATATATATATAATATATTATATATATATTATATATTATATATATATACATAATATATATAATATAATAATATATATATATATATATATACATATATATACATATATATACACACACACATTATATTATATTATATATATGTATATATATATATATATATATATATATATATATATAATATAATATATATATATATGTATATGATATATATATTGTATATATATATATATATATATATATATATATAATATATATAATATATATATATATATATATATATATGTTGGCTTTAATGCATAATAACAATGACAGGTGAACAGATACAGAACTATTTAATTGTCATTTAGAATTTTTTTTTTACTTCAAGGGCTGTTTATAAATGTATTCTTATTTCCACTACATGTTGAGATCCTAATCTGTGACCTTCAGAACTTATTGCTGTTTGTTTGTTTTGTTTTGTTTTTTAACCCTTAATGATTTAGAACTACTTTTGTAGGTCACTTCCAAATAGATTTTTGTCCTTTCCTAAGTGGTTTATCAACATTATTTATATTATATTTATTATGCCCCATTATTTAGATTTTTGGTGTGAAAATGAGGTATTTTCCTGTATATAATTTTACTGATCATATAAATGTTCATAAAAGCTCAGAGTAAATTCAAACATTATATCACAATAGAGAAAATGGAAGAAAAAAATCACTTTTTCTGCAAAACATGTCAATAAATGAACACAAAAAGTAAGTGTCCGCAACCACTGTCATTGGTCAAACTCTATGGGTTTTACTGGTGAATCAATGTTGTAGAAGATGACGGAGTCTCTGAATGTCCAAATGGGTCATATGATGGGATGATGATGAAAAGCTGAGAAACTGTATTTTACCTGAATTGTTTAACCCATAAAGACCCAAACAGTGACAGATGACAAAAACCATCTACTGATCTAAACTGTTTAATACCTGTTGATCCACTAATCCTATTAATACATGTAAATAATTGGTGTAAAATACAGTTTGTCATCTTTTGATGGTCATCAGATACGAAGTTCAGAGGCTCCATAGTGAGCGTGGAAACACCATCATCTTCTACAACATTGATTCACCAGTAAAACTCATAGAGTTGGATCAATGACAGTGGATGGACACACTGGGTTTATGTTCAGTTAATAATAGATTTGACTGAAAATGTCACTTTTTCTTCAGTTTTCTCTGTTTTTGATATAATAACCATCAACTTTTGTCAGAGCTTTTATGAACATCTTCATGATCAGTAAATGAAATGTAGGAAAATATCTGATTTTTACTGAAAAACACACATACAGAAGATAATATTACAATATATGGTGATAAATCGCTTAAGGAAGGTTAAACATAGAAAAAAGTTCTTTTGGGAACTGACACAAAAGTAACACTGAGTCCTTATGGGTTAAACATATTGATAGGATTAGTGGTTGAAAAGTTATTAAATGTTTTAGATCAGTAAATACTTCTGGCATTCTTCATGGAAATTATATTATGATTTAATACTTCCTGAGATGTCCCACTTTTTTTGTGTTGGGTACAGAGATTTGTACTTATAAGTATATCTTACTGTTTGAAAAGTCACTGTTGGGGTAAGAATTGGCGACGTAGAGAAGAAAAGACACCAGAAGAACAGACAGTCCAGCTGATTTCACTGAGCCCATTGTAGCAGTGGTCACCTAACAATGCAGAAACAGAACACAGAGAACATCAGAAACCACTGTTAACAAGTGAGTCATAGATGAAGATGAAATGTTACCATGATGAGAGGTCCGTTCCCTTTGAGGTCAGCTTTGAGTGCTAGGTCCAGCTCTGACTTCTGCCTCCGTCTTTATATACCAGTGTCCACCTGGACACTTCCTGGATTAGGTATCAACCTTATCAATGATCTCATTGACTCACTGGCCACTGTGATGCATTCTTCGTAATCCCCTTAAAGAACAAAATGATAAGAACAAACCATGGAAAGTCACTAACCTCCATCCTTCCATCCTGATTATTGATGGTGCGTTTAATCCCTGGGTTTTTGTTACTTGGTAACTGAGTGTTGTTATTAGTGAAGATGGAAGGGTCATTAGTTTAAGATGTACTTGTTTAGTAAAAATGTGTTTCTTAAATATAAATCAGGATATCTCATTATATATGGCCCTATGATAAATAATTGCTTCCGTTTTCTTAAAAAGCCCTAATCTAATACTCAAAGAATTGCACTGATGTTTAACACTATAACTTTACATGTAATAATCCAGTTACTGTCTCTAAAATGTTCCCTAGGGTTGTGTTTTCCTTGCTGCTCTTTTTTTTAACCCTTTCATGCATGAATTATGAGAACCTTAATCACGATTTTTTTCCTTAGTGTTTTTATCCCTCTTTAGGCATAAAAATAATAATTCTATTGATTTTTGTTAGCCTATTTTTATGGAGTTACAAAAATGTCCACTCAGCTGGACTCCATGCATTTAGTTTTAGAACCAAAGAAACATGTATTTAATGATATACTGTGCCAAAACTATGAAATAAAACATTTTTAATGCTGCTAATCTGTTTTCTCACATTTTAACATACCTGCATGGAGATAATATGCAAAAAAAACCAAAAAAACTTGTTAATTACAGTCTAATAGCAATTAGCAGTTTTTTTACTCTCAAACATCTTACTGCAGATCAGGTTTATCTAGACCAGCAAAGTTACAGTAATGGTATGAATGTCAGTGTATGGGATGATGCATAAGCGTCCACTGTGTTGGCTGATATGGAACTAAAACAACCAAATCCTTGAATATACAAGAGAACACTTTTGAACAGCTGTCCACTGTAGTGACCAGTGTGCATGAAAGGGTTAATATAAGTAGGTATGCTGGAGTAAGAACCTCAGTCAAATCAATAATAAATAACAAAAGAAATCTACCTTTACATAAATGCTTATAAGAACTGTTATAATAAGAGTTTTGTTTTGATTTCAGTCCAAACTCAAATAGTGCTCTGTCAAAACTGGAGGATGGATGAATAAATGGAAAGATATTTGATAGCTGTTAAAGAATATCCATGTGTGTGACTCCATCAAAATGAAATGTCAAGGATGGATGAATTTATTTAGTATGTCATCAGTCTGTTTACTCAGGTACTCATGACTGTGTGTCCTTGGTTGCGCTGGTGACAAATCCTGGTTTAAACCTTGTACGTCATTCAATAAATGTGGAGGATAAGACATTAACTCACAGAAATCTGTTTTTATGAGTGTTTAACCTATAAAGACCCAAACTGCCACTGGGGACCAAAACCATCTACTGATCTAAAATGTTTAATACGTATTGATGCATTAATCCCATCAATACATGAATATAATTGGTGTAAAATACAGTTTGTCATCTTTTCATGGTCATCAGATATGACCCATTTGGACGTTCAGAGGGTCTGTAGTGAATGTGGAAACACTGTCATTTTCTACAACACAGGTGTCAAACATGCAGCCCGGGGGCCAAATCTGGCCCGCCAAAGGGTCCAGTCCGGCCCTTGGGATGAATTTGTGAAATGCTAAATTTCCACTAAGATATTAACAATCCTTTTAGTTCAGGTTCCACATTCAAACCAGTCCAATCTCAAATGGGTCAGATCAGTAAAATACTACCCAAAAACCTATAATACTCATAACTCCAATTTTTTCTCTTTGTGAATGTAAATATTTTCATGTATTTACACTAAAACAAAATATAATATTGCAAAAAATGTGAATAACCTGAAAAAATATGAACTACCTGAAATGTCTCAATGGAAGTAAGTGGAATTTTAACAATATTCCACATGTTACTAAATGTTTTGTGTATTTGTAGACTTACTGTGATCTGTAAGTTATATACAATGTACATGTGTAAATGATCAACTGAAGAATATTGTTAAAATTACACTTATTTTTTCAGTTTGTTCATGTTATCACATCTTTTGAAAGGATTGTTTGTAGATGTAAACATTTTCATGATGTAATTTTCTTTTTTCACTCTAAAACAGAGAAAAAATTGGACTTGACATTATTATATATTATTATGTTATTATTTTGCTGGTTTGGCCCACTTCAGATCAAATTTAGCTGAATGTGGCCCCTGAATTAAAATGCGTTTGACACTCCTGTTCTACAACATTGATTCACCAGTAAAACCCACTGAGTTGGATCAATGACAGTGGATGGAGACACTTGGTTTATGTTAAGTTAGTCATATATTTTGCTTAAAAGTCACTTTTTATTCAGTTTTCTCTGTTTCTGATATAATAACCTTCAACTATAATGTGATATTTTATTAACATCTACATGATTAGTGAATTAAATATAGGAAAATACCTGATTTTTACTGTTAAAACATAAAATACAGAGGATAATATTTTAATAAATGGTGATAAATCGCTTAAGAAAAGTTAAATGTAGAGACAAAACTATTTTGAAGCTGCCACATAAGTAGCACTGTGTCTTTATGGGTTAATACTGTAGCCACTGTGATATGATATTGCAATAATGTATGTTTATTACTCATCAAACCATCTTGCATTATGTGTAAATATATATTATAATCAAACCGTTTTAGAGTCTGTGATATCCTTTCATGTTATCTTCATTAATCATACAATTTCCCATTCATTTTCTGGTTTCAAGGGTTTGTCTGTGAAGGACAAGAGCTGCGTAAATGATACTGTGTGAATGGTTGCTCCAAGATAATTGAAGTCCAGCAAAGAGCTTTTTGCTTCCTTTGGGAAAAAGAAAAATGAATTATCAGCCAATTTCCCCATGTTCTGCCCAGTGAATTCATGTAATCTCCTCAGGTCTGCTTTATAATGCTCCCCTCAGCAGTATAAACACAACTACTGCTACCAGACACCGACAGTCATTTTACAATACTGTTACAATACATGTTCATCTTTTACCTTTGAGTTTCTGAAGTAGTAGCTCTGGACCAGAAGAGTCATCTGATCTGATTAAG